>NC_142382.1:0-305000 GCF_059441005.1 Hippichthys cyanospilos
AGTAAAGGGAGGGAGAATTAAAGAAAAGAAAGAGAAACAGAAAGATGGACATGCAAGGACAGACATGCAAGAAAAACATAAAAGACAAAAAGACAAAAAGAAAGAGAAAAACCTAAACCAAGGACATGCAAGAACAAAGACGATAGAAGAAGAAAAATTCTCAAATTAAAAATCAAAAAGAAAGTAAAGCTCAAAGAGAGCATTTGGGGACCCAGCCTGAAGAAGGGCCGAATTAGGTCCGAAACGTCGCGACGGGCCCCAAGAAAAAACAAAGCATGCAAAAATATTATTAGATAACAAAGGCGAAATTAATGAAAGCATGAAAACCCAAGAAAGGGGAAAAGAATGCCAAGAAGGAAACAAAACCAAGAAGGAAAGAAATAGAATAAGAGTGCTGAAGGACCAGGGGGGAGGAAACAGTGGCAGGACCGTGCACTTACCTCACTCCGACGGAGTCTTCCGTTGGGGATGGGGTCTTTTCCCCTTACCTAACCCGCCTGTGCCGCCACTGTCTTCCGACCCCTTGGGACCTGAGGGATGAGAGACCGAATTGAGCCCTAACACACAACCAATTGACATAACATAACCCAAATTGACAGCCTACCCAAAATATTACCCTAAACACAACCCTGAAACATAACCCTAACCCTAACCCCTAATTGGCCTAACACTATCCCCATATGAAACGAACCCTAAAAACAACCCCTAAACATAACCCTAATTTGGCGGAATGGAGTAAACTAAAAGAGAGGGGGTGGGACACATATATTCAAAGACCTTACTGGCAGCAGTATAAAACTAGACCAAATTGGATGGGTAGGGATGTAGCCAAAAGTAGGCACACTATATAATGCTCCGAGAACCCCAAAAAACTCGTAGAGCCGAAATTCAGGGATGGGAGTTCTAGTCTGCTTAAAGGGAAGGGATTGATTATAGGTGGAAGAAAGTTGAAAAGAAACGGACGGCGAAAAGCAACAGATGGGGGAAAGATTTGGGGGTGCCAACAGTAAAGGGAGGGAGAATTAAAGAAAAGAAAGAGAAACAGAAAGATGGACATGCAAGGACAGACATGCAAGAAAAACATAAAAGACAAAAAGACAAAAAGAAAGAGAAAAACCTAAACCAAGGACATGCAAGAACAAAGACGATAGAAGAAGAAAAATTCTCAAATTAAAAATCAAAAAGAAAGTAAAGCTCAAAGAGAGCATTTGGGGACCCAGCCTGAAGAAGGGCCGAATTAGGTCCGAAACGTCGCGACGGGCCCCAAGAAAAAACAAAGCATGCAAAAATATTATTAGATAACAAAGGCGAAATTAATGAAAGCATGAAAACCCAAGAAAGGGGAAAAGAATGCCAAGAAGGAAACAAAACCAAGAAGGAAAGAAATAGAATAAGAGTGCTGAAGGACCAGGGGGGAGGAAACAGTGGCAGGACCGTGCACTTACCTCACTCCGACGGAGTCTTCCGTTGGGGATGGGGTCTTTTCCCCTTACCTAACCCGCCTGTGCCGCCACTGTCTTCCGACCCCTTGGGACCTGAGGGATGAGAGACCGAATTGAGCCCTAACACACAACCAATTGACATAACATAACCCAAATTGACAGCCTACCCAAAATATTACCCTAAACACAACCCTGAAACATAACCCTAACCCTAACCCCTAATTGGCCTAACACTATCCCCATATGAAACGAACCCTAAAAACAACCCCTAAACATAACCCTAATTTGGCGGAATGGAGTAAACTAAAAGAGAGGGGGTGGGACACATATATTCAAAGACCTTACTGGCAGCAGTATAAAACTAGACCAAATTGGATGGGTAGGGATGTAGCCAAAAGTAGGCACACTATATAATGCTCCGAGAACCCCAAAAAACTCGTAGAGCCGAAATTCAGGGATGGGAGTTCTAGTCTGCTTAAAGGGAAGGGATTGATTATAGGTGGAAGAAAGTTGAAAAGAAACGGACGGCGAAAAGCAACAGATGGGGGAAAGATTTGGGGGTGCCAACAGTAAAGGGAGGGAGAATTAAAGAAAAGAAAGAGAAACAGAAAGATGGACATGCAAGGACAGACATGCAAGAAAAACATAAAAGACAAAAAGACAAAAAGAAAGAGAAAAACCTAAACCAAGGACATGCAAGAACAAAGACGATAGAAGAAGAAAAATTCTCAAATTAAAAATCAAAAAGAAAGTAAAGCTCAAAGAGAGCATTTGGGGACCCAGCCTGAAGAAGGGCCGAATTAGGTCCGAAACGTCGCGACGGGCCCCAAGAAAAAACAAAGCATGCAAAAATATTATTAGATAACAAAGGCGAAATTAATGAAAGCATGAAAACCCAAGAAAGGGGAAAAGAATGCCAAGAAGGAAACAAAACCAAGAAGGAAAGAAATAGAATAAGAGTGCTGAAGGACCAGGGGGGAGGAAACAGTGGCAGGACCGTGCACTTACCTCACTCCGACGGAGTCTTCCGTTGGGGATGGGGTCTTTTCCCCTTACCTAACCCGCCTGTGCCGCCACTGTCTTCCGACCCCTTGGGACCTGAGGGATGAGAGACCGAATTGAGCCCTAACACACAACCAATTGACATAACATAACCCAAATTGACAGCCTACCCAAAATATTACCCTAAACACAACCCTGAAACATAACCCTAACCCTAACCCCTAATTGGCCTAACACTATCCCCATATGAAACGAACCCTAAAAACAACCCCTAAACATAACCCTAATTTGGCGGAATGGAGTAAACTAAAAGAGAGGGGGTGGGACACATATATTCAAAGACCTTACTGGCAGCAGTATAAAACTAGACCAAATTGGATGGGTAGGGATGTAGCCAAAAGTAGGCACACTATATAATGCTCCGAGAACCCCAAAAAACTCGTAGAGCCGAAATTCAGGGATGGGAGTTCTAGTCTGCTTAAAGGGAAGGGATTGATTATAGGTGGAAGAAAGTTGAAAAGAAACGGACGGCGAAAAGCAACAGATGGGGGAAAGATTTGGGGGTGCCAACAGTAAAGGGAGGGAGAATTAAAGAAAAGAAAGAGAAACAGAAAGATGGACATGCAAGGACAGACATGCAAGAAAAACATAAAAGACAAAAAGACAAAAAGAAAGAGAAAAACCTAAACCAAGGACATGCAAGAACAAAGACGATAGAAGAAGAAAAATTCTCAAATTAAAAATCAAAAAGAAAGTAAAGCTCAAAGAGAGCATTTGGGGACCCAGCCTGAAGAAGGGCCGAATTAGGTCCGAAACGTCGCGACGGGCCCCAAGAAAAAACAAAGCATGCAAAAATATTATTAGATAACAAAGGCGAAATTAATGAAAGCATGAAAACCCAAGAAAGGGGAAAAGAATGCCAAGAAGGAAACAAAACCAAGAAGGAAAGAAATAGAATAAGAGTGCTGAAGGACCAGGGGGGAGGAAACAGTGGCAGGACCGTGCACTTACCTCACTCCGACGGAGTCTTCCGTTGGGGATGGGGTCTTTTCCCCTTACCTAACCCGCCTGTGCCGCCACTGTCTTCCGACCCCTTGGGACCTGAGGGATGAGAGACCGAATTGAGCCCTAACACACAACCAATTGACATAACATAACCCAAATTGACAGCCTACCCAAAATATTACCCTAAACACAACCCTGAAACATAACCCTAACCCTAACCCCTAATTGGCCTAACACTATCCCCATATGAAACGAACCCTAAAAACAACCCCTAAACATAACCCTAATTTGGCGGAATGGAGTAAACTAAAAGAGAGGGGGTGGGACACATATATTCAAAGACCTTACTGGCAGCAGTATAAAACTAGACCAAATTGGATGGGTAGGGATGTAGCCAAAAGTAGGCACACTATATAATGCTCCGAGAACCCCAAAAAACTCGTAGAGCCGAAATTCAGGGATGGGAGTTCTAGTCTGCTTAAAGGGAAGGGATTGATTATAGGTGGAAGAAAGTTGAAAAGAAACGGACGGCGAAAAGCAACAGATGGGGGAAAGATTTGGGGGTGCCAACAGTAAAGGGAGGGAGAATTAAAGAAAAGAAAGAGAAACAGAAAGATGGACATGCAAGGACAGACATGCAAGAAAAACATAAAAGACAAAAAGACAAAAAGAAAGAGAAAAACCTAAACCAAGGACATGCAAGAACAAAGACGATAGAAGAAGAAAAATTCTCAAATTAAAAATCAAAAAGAAAGTAAAGCTCAAAGAGAGCATTTGGGGACCCAGCCTGAAGAAGGGCCGAATTAGGTCCGAAACGTCGCGACGGGCCCCAAGAAAAAACAAAGCATGCAAAAATATTATTAGATAACAAAGGCGAAATTAATGAAAGCATGAAAACCCAAGAAAGGGGAAAAGAATGCCAAGAAGGAAACAAAACCAAGAAGGAAAGAAATAGAATAAGAGTGCTGAAGGACCAGGGGGGAGGAAACAGTGGCAGGACCGTGCACTTACCTCACTCCGACGGAGTCTTCCGTTGGGGATGGGGTCTTTTCCCCTTACCTAACCCGCCTGTGCCGCCACTGTCTTCCGACCCCTTGGGACCTGAGGGATGAGAGACCGAATTGAGCCCTAACACACAACCAATTGACATAACATAACCCAAATTGACAGCCTACCCAAAATATTACCCTAAACACAACCCTGAAACATAACCCTAACCCTAACCCCTAATTGGCCTAACACTATCCCCATATGAAACGAACCCTAAAAACAACCCCTAAACATAACCCTAATTTGGCGGAATGGAGTAAACTAAAAGAGAGGGGGTGGGACACATATATTCAAAGACCTTACTGGCAGCAGTATAAAACTAGACCAAATTGGATGGGTAGGGATGTAGCCAAAAGTAGGCACACTATATAATGCTCCGAGAACCCCAAAAAACTCGTAGAGCCGAAATTCAGGGATGGGAGTTCTAGTCTGCTTAAAGGGAAGGGATTGATTATAGGTGGAAGAAAGTTGAAAAGAAACGGACGGCGAAAAGCAACAGATGGGGGAAAGATTTGGGGGTGCCAACAGTAAAGGGAGGGAGAATTAAAGAAAAGAAAGAGAAACAGAAAGATGGACATGCAAGGACAGACATGCAAGAAAAACATAAAAGACAAAAAGACAAAAAGAAAGAGAAAAACCTAAACCAAGGACATGCAAGAACAAAGACGATAGAAGAAGAAAAATTCTCAAATTAAAAATCAAAAAGAAAGTAAAGCTCAAAGAGAGCATTTGGGGACCCAGCCTGAAGAAGGGCCGAATTAGGTCCGAAACGTCGCGACGGGCCCCAAGAAAAAACAAAGCATGCAAAAATATTATTAGATAACAAAGGCGAAATTAATGAAAGCATGAAAACCCAAGAAAGGGGAAAAGAATGCCAAGAAGGAAACAAAACCAAGAAGGAAAGAAATAGAATAAGAGTGCTGAAGGACCAGGGGGGAGGAAACAGTGGCAGGACCGTGCACTTACCTCACTCCGACGGAGTCTTCCGTTGGGGATGGGGTCTTTTCCCCTTACCTAACCCGCCTGTGCCGCCACTGTCTTCCGACCCCTTGGGACCTGAGGGATGAGAGACCGAATTGAGCCCTAACACACAACCAATTGACATAACATAACCCAAATTGACAGCCTACCCAAAATATTACCCTAAACACAACCCTGAAACATAACCCTAACCCTAACCCCTAATTGGCCTAACACTATCCCCATATGAAACGAACCCTAAAAACAACCCCTAAACATAACCCTAATTTGGCGGAATGGAGTAAACTAAAAGAGAGGGGGTGGGACACATATATTCAAAGACCTTACTGGCAGCAGTATAAAACTAGACCAAATTGGATGGGTAGGGATGTAGCCAAAAGTAGGCACACTATATAATGCTCCGAGAACCCCAAAAAACTCGTAGAGCCGAAATTCAGGGATGGGAGTTCTAGTCTGCTTAAAGGGAAGGGATTGATTATAGGTGGAAGAAAGTTGAAAAGAAACGGACGGCGAAAAGCAACAGATGGGGGAAAGATTTGGGGGTGCCAACAGTAAAGGGAGGGAGAATTAAAGAAAAGAAAGAGAAACAGAAAGATGGACATGCAAGGACAGACATGCAAGAAAAACATAAAAGACAAAAAGACAAAAAGAAAGAGAAAAACCTAAACCAAGGACATGCAAGAACAAAGACGATAGAAGAAGAAAAATTCTCAAATTAAAAATCAAAAAGAAAGTAAAGCTCAAAGAGAGCATTTGGGGACCCAGCCTGAAGAAGGGCCGAATTAGGTCCGAAACGTCGCGACGGGCCCCAAGAAAAAACAAAGCATGCAAAAATATTATTAGATAACAAAGGCGAAATTAATGAAAGCATGAAAACCCAAGAAAGGGGAAAAGAATGCCAAGAAGGAAACAAAACCAAGAAGGAAAGAAATAGAATAAGAGTGCTGAAGGACCAGGGGGGAGGAAACAGTGGCAGGACCGTGCACTTACCTCACTCCGACGGAGTCTTCCGTTGGGGATGGGGTCTTTTCCCCTTACCTAACCCGCCTGTGCCGCCACTGTCTTCCGACCCCTTGGGACCTGAGGGATGAGAGACCGAATTGAGCCCTAACACACAACCAATTGACATAACATAACCCAAATTGACAGCCTACCCAAAATATTACCCTAAACACAACCCTGAAACATAACCCTAACCCTAACCCCTAATTGGCCTAACACTATCCCCATATGAAACGAACCCTAAAAACAACCCCTAAACATAACCCTAATTTGGCGGAATGGAGTAAACTAAAAGAGAGGGGGTGGGACACATATATTCAAAGACCTTACTGGCAGCAGTATAAAACTAGACCAAATTGGATGGGTAGGGATGTAGCCAAAAGTAGGCACACTATATAATGCTCCGAGAACCCCAAAAAACTCGTAGAGCCGAAATTCAGGGATGGGAGTTCTAGTCTGCTTAAAGGGAAGGGATTGATTATAGGTGGAAGAAAGTTGAAAAGAAACGGACGGCGAAAAGCAACAGATGGGGGAAAGATTTGGGGGTGCCAACAGTAAAGGGAGGGAGAATTAAAGAAAAGAAAGAGAAACAGAAAGATGGACATGCAAGGACAGACATGCAAGAAAAACATAAAAGACAAAAAGACAAAAAGAAAGAGAAAAACCTAAACCAAGGACATGCAAGAACAAAGACGATAGAAGAAGAAAAATTCTCAAATTAAAAATCAAAAAGAAAGTAAAGCTCAAAGAGAGCATTTGGGGACCCAGCCTGAAGAAGGGCCGAATTAGGTCCGAAACGTCGCGACGGGCCCCAAGAAAAAACAAAGCATGCAAAAATATTATTAGATAACAAAGGCGAAATTAATGAAAGCATGAAAACCCAAGAAAGGGGAAAAGAATGCCAAGAAGGAAACAAAACCAAGAAGGAAAGAAATAGAATAAGAGTGCTGAAGGACCAGGGGGGAGGAAACAGTGGCAGGACCGTGCACTTACCTCACTCCGACGGAGTCTTCCGTTGGGGATGGGGTCTTTTCCCCTTACCTAACCCGCCTGTGCCGCCACTGTCTTCCGACCCCTTGGGACCTGAGGGATGAGAGACCGAATTGAGCCCTAACACACAACCAATTGACATAACATAACCCAAATTGACAGCCTACCCAAAATATTACCCTAAACACAACCCTGAAACATAACCCTAACCCTAACCCCTAATTGGCCTAACACTATCCCCATATGAAACGAACCCTAAAAACAACCCCTAAACATAACCCTAATTTGGCGGAATGGAGTAAACTAAAAGAGAGGGGGTGGGACACATATATTCAAAGACCTTACTGGCAGCAGTATAAAACTAGACCAAATTGGATGGGTAGGGATGTAGCCAAAAGTAGGCACACTATATAATGCTCCGAGAACCCCAAAAAACTCGTAGAGCCGAAATTCAGGGATGGGAGTTCTAGTCTGCTTAAAGGGAAGGGATTGATTATAGGTGGAAGAAAGTTGAAAAGAAACGGACGGCGAAAAGCAACAGATGGGGGAAAGATTTGGGGGTGCCAACAGTAAAGGGAGGGAGAATTAAAGAAAAGAAAGAGAAACAGAAAGATGGACATGCAAGGACAGACATGCAAGAAAAACATAAAAGACAAAAAGACAAAAAGAAAGAGAAAAACCTAAACCAAGGACATGCAAGAACAAAGACGATAGAAGAAGAAAAATTCTCAAATTAAAAATCAAAAAGAAAGTAAAGCTCAAAGAGAGCATTTGGGGACCCAGCCTGAAGAAGGGCCGAATTAGGTCCGAAACGTCGCGACGGGCCCCAAGAAAAAACAAAGCATGCAAAAATATTATTAGATAACAAAGGCGAAATTAATGAAAGCATGAAAACCCAAGAAAGGGGAAAAGAATGCCAAGAAGGAAACAAAACCAAGAAGGAAAGAAATAGAATAAGAGTGCTGAAGGACCAGGGGGGAGGAAACAGTGGCAGGACCGTGCACTTACCTCACTCCGACGGAGTCTTCCGTTGGGGATGGGGTCTTTTCCCCTTACCTAACCCGCCTGTGCCGCCACTGTCTTCCGACCCCTTGGGACCTGAGGGATGAGAGACCGAATTGAGCCCTAACACACAACCAATTGACATAACATAACCCAAATTGACAGCCTACCCAAAATATTACCCTAAACACAACCCTGAAACATAACCCTAACCCTAACCCCTAATTGGCCTAACACTATCCCCATATGAAACGAACCCTAAAAACAACCCCTAAACATAACCCTAATTTGGCGGAATGGAGTAAACTAAAAGAGAGGGGGTGGGACACATATATTCAAAGACCTTACTGGCAGCAGTATAAAACTAGACCAAATTGGATGGGTAGGGATGTAGCCAAAAGTAGGCACACTATATAATGCTCCGAGAACCCCAAAAAACTCGTAGAGCCGAAATTCAGGGATGGGAGTTCTAGTCTGCTTAAAGGGAAGGGATTGATTATAGGTGGAAGAAAGTTGAAAAGAAACGGACGGCGAAAAGCAACAGATGGGGGAAAGATTTGGGGGTGCCAACAGTAAAGGGAGGGAGAATTAAAGAAAAGAAAGAGAAACAGAAAGATGGACATGCAAGGACAGACATGCAAGAAAAACATAAAAGACAAAAAGACAAAAAGAAAGAGAAAAACCTAAACCAAGGACATGCAAGAACAAAGACGATAGAAGAAGAAAAATTCTCAAATTAAAAATCAAAAAGAAAGTAAAGCTCAAAGAGAGCATTTGGGGACCCAGCCTGAAGAAGGGCCGAATTAGGTCCGAAACGTCGCGACGGGCCCCAAGAAAAAACAAAGCATGCAAAAATATTATTAGATAACAAAGGCGAAATTAATGAAAGCATGAAAACCCAAGAAAGGGGAAAAGAATGCCAAGAAGGAAACAAAACCAAGAAGGAAAGAAATAGAATAAGAGTGCTGAAGGACCAGGGGGGAGGAAACAGTGGCAGGACCGTGCACTTACCTCACTCCGACGGAGTCTTCCGTTGGGGATGGGGTCTTTTCCCCTTACCTAACCCGCCTGTGCCGCCACTGTCTTCCGACCCCTTGGGACCTGAGGGATGAGAGACCGAATTGAGCCCTAACACACAACCAATTGACATAACATAACCCAAATTGACAGCCTACCCAAAATATTACCCTAAACACAACCCTGAAACATAACCCTAACCCTAACCCCTAATTGGCCTAACACTATCCCCATATGAAACGAACCCTAAAAACAACCCCTAAACATAACCCTAATTTGGCGGAATGGAGTAAACTAAAAGAGAGGGGGTGGGACACATATATTCAAAGACCTTACTGGCAGCAGTATAAAACTAGACCAAATTGGATGGGTAGGGATGTAGCCAAAAGTAGGCACACTATATAATGCTCCGAGAACCCCAAAAAACTCGTAGAGCCGAAATTCAGGGATGGGAGTTCTAGTCTGCTTAAAGGGAAGGGATTGATTATAGGTGGAAGAAAGTTGAAAAGAAACGGACGGCGAAAAGCAACAGATGGGGGAAAGATTTGGGGGTGCCAACAGTAAAGGGAGGGAGAATTAAAGAAAAGAAAGAGAAACAGAAAGATGGACATGCAAGGACAGACATGCAAGAAAAACATAAAAGACAAAAAGACAAAAAGAAAGAGAAAAACCTAAACCAAGGACATGCAAGAACAAAGACGATAGAAGAAGAAAAATTCTCAAATTAAAAATCAAAAAGAAAGTAAAGCTCAAAGAGAGCATTTGGGGACCCAGCCTGAAGAAGGGCCGAATTAGGTCCGAAACGTCGCGACGGGCCCCAAGAAAAAACAAAGCATGCAAAAATATTATTAGATAACAAAGGCGAAATTAATGAAAGCATGAAAACCCAAGAAAGGGGAAAAGAATGCCAAGAAGGAAACAAAACCAAGAAGGAAAGAAATAGAATAAGAGTGCTGAAGGACCAGGGGGGAGGAAACAGTGGCAGGACCGTGCACTTACCTCACTCCGACGGAGTCTTCCGTTGGGGATGGGGTCTTTTCCCCTTACCTAACCCGCCTGTGCCGCCACTGTCTTCCGACCCCTTGGGACCTGAGGGATGAGAGACCGAATTGAGCCCTAACACACAACCAATTGACATAACATAACCCAAATTGACAGCCTACCCAAAATATTACCCTAAACACAACCCTGAAACATAACCCTAACCCTAACCCCTAATTGGCCTAACACTATCCCCATATGAAACGAACCCTAAAAACAACCCCTAAACATAACCCTAATTTGGCGGAATGGAGTAAACTAAAAGAGAGGGGGTGGGACACATATATTCAAAGACCTTACTGGCAGCAGTATAAAACTAGACCAAATTGGATGGGTAGGGATGTAGCCAAAAGTAGGCACACTATATAATGCTCCGAGAACCCCAAAAAACTCGTAGAGCCGAAATTCAGGGATGGGAGTTCTAGTCTGCTTAAAGGGAAGGGATTGATTATAGGTGGAAGAAAGTTGAAAAGAAACGGACGGCGAAAAGCAACAGATGGGGGAAAGATTTGGGGGTGCCAACAGTAAAGGGAGGGAGAATTAAAGAAAAGAAAGAGAAACAGAAAGATGGACATGCAAGGACAGACATGCAAGAAAAACATAAAAGACAAAAAGACAAAAAGAAAGAGAAAAACCTAAACCAAGGACATGCAAGAACAAAGACGATAGAAGAAGAAAAATTCTCAAATTAAAAATCAAAAAGAAAGTAAAGCTCAAAGAGAGCATTTGGGGACCCAGCCTGAAGAAGGGCCGAATTAGGTCCGAAACGTCGCGACGGGCCCCAAGAAAAAACAAAGCATGCAAAAATATTATTAGATAACAAAGGCGAAATTAATGAAAGCATGAAAACCCAAGAAAGGGGAAAAGAATGCCAAGAAGGAAACAAAACCAAGAAGGAAAGAAATAGAATAAGAGTGCTGAAGGACCAGGGGGGAGGAAACAGTGGCAGGACCGTGCACTTACCTCACTCCGACGGAGTCTTCCGTTGGGGATGGGGTCTTTTCCCCTTACCTAACCCGCCTGTGCCGCCACTGTCTTCCGACCCCTTGGGACCTGAGGGATGAGAGACCGAATTGAGCCCTAACACACAACCAATTGACATAACATAACCCAAATTGACAGCCTACCCAAAATATTACCCTAAACACAACCCTGAAACATAACCCTAACCCTAACCCCTAATTGGCCTAACACTATCCCCATATGAAACGAACCCTAAAAACAACCCCTAAACATAACCCTAATTTGGCGGAATGGAGTAAACTAAAAGAGAGGGGGTGGGACACATATATTCAAAGACCTTACTGGCAGCAGTATAAAACTAGACCAAATTGGATGGGTAGGGATGTAGCCAAAAGTAGGCACACTATATAATGCTCCGAGAACCCCAAAAAACTCGTAGAGCCGAAATTCAGGGATGGGAGTTCTAGTCTGCTTAAAGGGAAGGGATTGATTATAGGTGGAAGAAAGTTGAAAAGAAACGGACGGCGAAAAGCAACAGATGGGGGAAAGATTTGGGGGTGCCAACAGTAAAGGGAGGGAGAATTAAAGAAAAGAAAGAGAAACAGAAAGATGGACATGCAAGGACAGACATGCAAGAAAAACATAAAAGACAAAAAGACAAAAAGAAAGAGAAAAACCTAAACCAAGGACATGCAAGAACAAAGACGATAGAAGAAGAAAAATTCTCAAATTAAAAATCAAAAAGAAAGTAAAGCTCAAAGAGAGCATTTGGGGACCCAGCCTGAAGAAGGGCCGAATTAGGTCCGAAACGTCGCGACGGGCCCCAAGAAAAAACAAAGCATGCAAAAATATTATTAGATAACAAAGGCGAAATTAATGAAAGCATGAAAACCCAAGAAAGGGGAAAAGAATGCCAAGAAGGAAACAAAACCAAGAAGGAAAGAAATAGAATAAGAGTGCTGAAGGACCAGGGGGGAGGAAACAGTGGCAGGACCGTGCACTTACCTCACTCCGACGGAGTCTTCCGTTGGGGATGGGGTCTTTTCCCCTTACCTAACCCGCCTGTGCCGCCACTGTCTTCCGACCCCTTGGGACCTGAGGGATGAGAGACCGAATTGAGCCCTAACACACAACCAATTGACATAACATAACCCAAATTGACAGCCTACCCAAAATATTACCCTAAACACAACCCTGAAACATAACCCTAACCCTAACCCCTAATTGGCCTAACACTATCCCCATATGAAACGAACCCTAAAAACAACCCCTAAACATAACCCTAATTTGGCGGAATGGAGTAAACTAAAAGAGAGGGGGTGGGACACATATATTCAAAGACCTTACTGGCAGCAGTATAAAACTAGACCAAATTGGATGGGTAGGGATGTAGCCAAAAGTAGGCACACTATATAATGCTCCGAGAACCCCAAAAAACTCGTAGAGCCGAAATTCAGGGATGGGAGTTCTAGTCTGCTTAAAGGGAAGGGATTGATTATAGGTGGAAGAAAGTTGAAAAGAAACGGACGGCGAAAAGCAACAGATGGGGGAAAGATTTGGGGGTGCCAACAGTAAAGGGAGGGAGAATTAAAGAAAAGAAAGAGAAACAGAAAGATGGACATGCAAGGACAGACATGCAAGAAAAACATAAAAGACAAAAAGACAAAAAGAAAGAGAAAAACCTAAACCAAGGACATGCAAGAACAAAGACGATAGAAGAAGAAAAATTCTCAAATTAAAAATCAAAAAGAAAGTAAAGCTCAAAGAGAGCATTTGGGGACCCAGCCTGAAGAAGGGCCGAATTAGGTCCGAAACGTCGCGACGGGCCCCAAGAAAAAACAAAGCATGCAAAAATATTATTAGATAACAAAGGCGAAATTAATGAAAGCATGAAAACCCAAGAAAGGGGAAAAGAATGCCAAGAAGGAAACAAAACCAAGAAGGAAAGAAATAGAATAAGAGTGCTGAAGGACCAGGGGGGAGGAAACAGTGGCAGGACCGTGCACTTACCTCACTCCGACGGAGTCTTCCGTTGGGGATGGGGTCTTTTCCCCTTACCTAACCCGCCTGTGCCGCCACTGTCTTCCGACCCCTTGGGACCTGAGGGATGAGAGACCGAATTGAGCCCTAACACACAACCAATTGACATAACATAACCCAAATTGACAGCCTACCCAAAATATTACCCTAAACACAACCCTGAAACATAACCCTAACCCTAACCCCTAATTGGCCTAACACTATCCCCATATGAAACGAACCCTAAAAACAACCCCTAAACATAACCCTAATTTGGCGGAATGGAGTAAACTAAAAGAGAGGGGGTGGGACACATATATTCAAAGACCTTACTGGCAGCAGTATAAAACTAGACCAAATTGGATGGGTAGGGATGTAGCCAAAAGTAGGCACACTATATAATGCTCCGAGAACCCCAAAAAACTCGTAGAGCCGAAATTCAGGGATGGGAGTTCTAGTCTGCTTAAAGGGAAGGGATTGATTATAGGTGGAAGAAAGTTGAAAAGAAACGGACGGCGAAAAGCAACAGATGGGGGAAAGATTTGGGGGTGCCAACAGTAAAGGGAGGGAGAATTAAAGAAAAGAAAGAGAAACAGAAAGATGGACATGCAAGGACAGACATGCAAGAAAAACATAAAAGACAAAAAGACAAAAAGAAAGAGAAAAACCTAAACCAAGGACATGCAAGAACAAAGACGATAGAAGAAGAAAAATTCTCAAATTAAAAATCAAAAAGAAAGTAAAGCTCAAAGAGAGCATTTGGGGACCCAGCCTGAAGAAGGGCCGAATTAGGTCCGAAACGTCGCGACGGGCCCCAAGAAAAAACAAAGCATGCAAAAATATTATTAGATAACAAAGGCGAAATTAATGAAAGCATGAAAACCCAAGAAAGGGGAAAAGAATGCCAAGAAGGAAACAAAACCAAGAAGGAAAGAAATAGAATAAGAGTGCTGAAGGACCAGGGGGGAGGAAACAGTGGCAGGACCGTGCACTTACCTCACTCCGACGGAGTCTTCCGTTGGGGATGGGGTCTTTTCCCCTTACCTAACCCGCCTGTGCCGCCACTGTCTTCCGACCCCTTGGGACCTGAGGGATGAGAGACCGAATTGAGCCCTAACACACAACCAATTGACATAACATAACCCAAATTGACAGCCTACCCAAAATATTACCCTAAACACAACCCTGAAACATAACCCTAACCCTAACCCCTAATTGGCCTAACACTATCCCCATATGAAACGAACCCTAAAAACAACCCCTAAACATAACCCTAATTTGGCGGAATGGAGTAAACTAAAAGAGAGGGGGTGGGACACATATATTCAAAGACCTTACTGGCAGCAGTATAAAACTAGACCAAATTGGATGGGTAGGGATGTAGCCAAAAGTAGGCACACTATATAATGCTCCGAGAACCCCAAAAAACTCGTAGAGCCGAAATTCAGGGATGGGAGTTCTAGTCTGCTTAAAGGGAAGGGATTGATTATAGGTGGAAGAAAGTTGAAAAGAAACGGACGGCGAAAAGCAACAGATGGGGGAAAGATTTGGGGGTGCCAACAGTAAAGGGAGGGAGAATTAAAGAAAAGAAAGAGAAACAGAAAGATGGACATGCAAGGACAGACATGCAAGAAAAACATAAAAGACAAAAAGACAAAAAGAAAGAGAAAAACCTAAACCAAGGACATGCAAGAACAAAGACGATAGAAGAAGAAAAATTCTCAAATTAAAAATCAAAAAGAAAGTAAAGCTCAAAGAGAGCATTTGGGGACCCAGCCTGAAGAAGGGCCGAATTAGGTCCGAAACGTCGCGACGGGCCCCAAGAAAAAACAAAGCATGCAAAAATATTATTAGATAACAAAGGCGAAATTAATGAAAGCATGAAAACCCAAGAAAGGGGAAAAGAATGCCAAGAAGGAAACAAAACCAAGAAGGAAAGAAATAGAATAAGAGTGCTGAAGGACCAGGGGGGAGGAAACAGTGGCAGGACCGTGCACTTACCTCACTCCGACGGAGTCTTCCGTTGGGGATGGGGTCTTTTCCCCTTACCTAACCCGCCTGTGCCGCCACTGTCTTCCGACCCCTTGGGACCTGAGGGATGAGAGACCGAATTGAGCCCTAACACACAACCAATTGACATAACATAACCCAAATTGACAGCCTACCCAAAATATTACCCTAAACACAACCCTGAAACATAACCCTAACCCTAACCCCTAATTGGCCTAACACTATCCCCATATGAAACGAACCCTAAAAACAACCCCTAAACATAACCCTAATTTGGCGGAATGGAGTAAACTAAAAGAGAGGGGGTGGGACACATATATTCAAAGACCTTACTGGCAGCAGTATAAAACTAGACCAAATTGGATGGGTAGGGATGTAGCCAAAAGTAGGCACACTATATAATGCTCCGAGAACCCCAAAAAACTCGTAGAGCCGAAATTCAGGGATGGGAGTTCTAGTCTGCTTAAAGGGAAGGGATTGATTATAGGTGGAAGAAAGTTGAAAAGAAACGGACGGCGAAAAGCAACAGATGGGGGAAAGATTTGGGGGTGCCAACAGTAAAGGGAGGGAGAATTAAAGAAAAGAAAGAGAAACAGAAAGATGGACATGCAAGGACAGACATGCAAGAAAAACATAAAAGACAAAAAGACAAAAAGAAAGAGAAAAACCTAAACCAAGGACATGCAAGAACAAAGACGATAGAAGAAGAAAAATTCTCAAATTAAAAATCAAAAAGAAAGTAAAGCTCAAAGAGAGCATTTGGGGACCCAGCCTGAAGAAGGGCCGAATTAGGTCCGAAACGTCGCGACGGGCCCCAAGAAAAAACAAAGCATGCAAAAATATTATTAGATAACAAAGGCGAAATTAATGAAAGCATGAAAACCCAAGAAAGGGGAAAAGAATGCCAAGAAGGAAACAAAACCAAGAAGGAAAGAAATAGAATAAGAGTGCTGAAGGACCAGGGGGGAGGAAACAGTGGCAGGACCGTGCACTTACCTCACTCCGACGGAGTCTTCCGTTGGGGATGGGGTCTTTTCCCCTTACCTAACCCGCCTGTGCCGCCACTGTCTTCCGACCCCTTGGGACCTGAGGGATGAGAGACCGAATTGAGCCCTAACACACAACCAATTGACATAACATAACCCAAATTGACAGCCTACCCAAAATATTACCCTAAACACAACCCTGAAACATAACCCTAACCCTAACCCCTAATTGGCCTAACACTATCCCCATATGAAACGAACCCTAAAAACAACCCCTAAACATAACCCTAATTTGGCGGAATGGAGTAAACTAAAAGAGAGGGGGTGGGACACATATATTCAAAGACCTTACTGGCAGCAGTATAAAACTAGACCAAATTGGATGGGTAGGGATGTAGCCAAAAGTAGGCACACTATATAATGCTCCGAGAACCCCAAAAAACTCGTAGAGCCGAAATTCAGGGATGGGAGTTCTAGTCTGCTTAAAGGGAAGGGATTGATTATAGGTGGAAGAAAGTTGAAAAGAAACGGACGGCGAAAAGCAACAGATGGGGGAAAGATTTGGGGGTGCCAACAGTAAAGGGAGGGAGAATTAAAGAAAAGAAAGAGAAACAGAAAGATGGACATGCAAGGACAGACATGCAAGAAAAACATAAAAGACAAAAAGACAAAAAGAAAGAGAAAAACCTAAACCAAGGACATGCAAGAACAAAGACGATAGAAGAAGAAAAATTCTCAAATTAAAAATCAAAAAGAAAGTAAAGCTCAAAGAGAGCATTTGGGGACCCAGCCTGAAGAAGGGCCGAATTAGGTCCGAAACGTCGCGACGGGCCCCAAGAAAAAACAAAGCATGCAAAAATATTATTAGATAACAAAGGCGAAATTAATGAAAGCATGAAAACCCAAGAAAGGGGAAAAGAATGCCAAGAAGGAAACAAAACCAAGAAGGAAAGAAATAGAATAAGAGTGCTGAAGGACCAGGGGGGAGGAAACAGTGGCAGGACCGTGCACTTACCTCACTCCGACGGAGTCTTCCGTTGGGGATGGGGTCTTTTCCCCTTACCTAACCCGCCTGTGCCGCCACTGTCTTCCGACCCCTTGGGACCTGAGGGATGAGAGACCGAATTGAGCCCTAACACACAACCAATTGACATAACATAACCCAAATTGACAGCCTACCCAAAATATTACCCTAAACACAACCCTGAAACATAACCCTAACCCTAACCCCTAATTGGCCTAACACTATCCCCATATGAAACGAACCCTAAAAACAACCCCTAAACATAACCCTAATTTGGCGGAATGGAGTAAACTAAAAGAGAGGGGGTGGGACACATATATTCAAAGACCTTACTGGCAGCAGTATAAAACTAGACCAAATTGGATGGGTAGGGATGTAGCCAAAAGTAGGCACACTATATAATGCTCCGAGAACCCCAAAAAACTCGTAGAGCCGAAATTCAGGGATGGGAGTTCTAGTCTGCTTAAAGGGAAGGGATTGATTATAGGTGGAAGAAAGTTGAAAAGAAACGGACGGCGAAAAGCAACAGATGGGGGAAAGATTTGGGGGTGCCAACAGTAAAGGGAGGGAGAATTAAAGAAAAGAAAGAGAAACAGAAAGATGGACATGCAAGGACAGACATGCAAGAAAAACATAAAAGACAAAAAGACAAAAAGAAAGAGAAAAACCTAAACCAAGGACATGCAAGAACAAAGACGATAGAAGAAGAAAAATTCTCAAATTAAAAATCAAAAAGAAAGTAAAGCTCAAAGAGAGCATTTGGGGACCCAGCCTGAAGAAGGGCCGAATTAGGTCCGAAACGTCGCGACGGGCCCCAAGAAAAAACAAAGCATGCAAAAATATTATTAGATAACAAAGGCGAAATTAATGAAAGCATGAAAACCCAAGAAAGGGGAAAAGAATGCCAAGAAGGAAACAAAACCAAGAAGGAAAGAAATAGAATAAGAGTGCTGAAGGACCAGGGGGGAGGAAACAGTGGCAGGACCGTGCACTTACCTCACTCCGACGGAGTCTTCCGTTGGGGATGGGGTCTTTTCCCCTTACCTAACCCGCCTGTGCCGCCACTGTCTTCCGACCCCTTGGGACCTGAGGGATGAGAGACCGAATTGAGCCCTAACACACAACCAATTGACATAACATAACCCAAATTGACAGCCTACCCAAAATATTACCCTAAACACAACCCTGAAACATAACCCTAACCCTAACCCCTAATTGGCCTAACACTATCCCCATATGAAACGAACCCTAAAAACAACCCCTAAACATAACCCTAATTTGGCGGAATGGAGTAAACTAAAAGAGAGGGGGTGGGACACATATATTCAAAGACCTTACTGGCAGCAGTATAAAACTAGACCAAATTGGATGGGTAGGGATGTAGCCAAAAGTAGGCACACTATATAATGCTCCGAGAACCCCAAAAAACTCGTAGAGCCGAAATTCAGGGATGGGAGTTCTAGTCTGCTTAAAGGGAAGGGATTGATTATAGGTGGAAGAAAGTTGAAAAGAAACGGACGGCGAAAAGCAACAGATGGGGGAAAGATTTGGGGGTGCCAACAGTAAAGGGAGGGAGAATTAAAGAAAAGAAAGAGAAACAGAAAGATGGACATGCAAGGACAGACATGCAAGAAAAACATAAAAGACAAAAAGACAAAAAGAAAGAGAAAAACCTAAACCAAGGACATGCAAGAACAAAGACGATAGAAGAAGAAAAATTCTCAAATTAAAAATCAAAAAGAAAGTAAAGCTCAAAGAGAGCATTTGGGGACCCAGCCTGAAGAAGGGCCGAATTAGGTCCGAAACGTCGCGACGGGCCCCAAGAAAAAACAAAGCATGCAAAAATATTATTAGATAACAAAGGCGAAATTAATGAAAGCATGAAAACCCAAGAAAGGGGAAAAGAATGCCAAGAAGGAAACAAAACCAAGAAGGAAAGAAATAGAATAAGAGTGCTGAAGGACCAGGGGGGAGGAAACAGTGGCAGGACCGTGCACTTACCTCACTCCGACGGAGTCTTCCGTTGGGGATGGGGTCTTTTCCCCTTACCTAACCCGCCTGTGCCGCCACTGTCTTCCGACCCCTTGGGACCTGAGGGATGAGAGACCGAATTGAGCCCTAACACACAACCAATTGACATAACATAACCCAAATTGACAGCCTACCCAAAATATTACCCTAAACACAACCCTGAAACATAACCCTAACCCTAACCCCTAATTGGCCTAACACTATCCCCATATGAAACGAACCCTAAAAACAACCCCTAAACATAACCCTAATTTGGCGGAATGGAGTAAACTAAAAGAGAGGGGGTGGGACACATATATTCAAAGACCTTACTGGCAGCAGTATAAAACTAGACCAAATTGGATGGGTAGGGATGTAGCCAAAAGTAGGCACACTATATAATGCTCCGAGAACCCCAAAAAACTCGTAGAGCCGAAATTCAGGGATGGGAGTTCTAGTCTGCTTAAAGGGAAGGGATTGATTATAGGTGGAAGAAAGTTGAAAAGAAACGGACGGCGAAAAGCAACAGATGGGGGAAAGATTTGGGGGTGCCAACAGTAAAGGGAGGGAGAATTAAAGAAAAGAAAGAGAAACAGAAAGATGGACATGCAAGGACAGACATGCAAGAAAAACATAAAAGACAAAAAGACAAAAAGAAAGAGAAAAACCTAAACCAAGGACATGCAAGAACAAAGACGATAGAAGAAGAAAAATTCTCAAATTAAAAATCAAAAAGAAAGTAAAGCTCAAAGAGAGCATTTGGGGACCCAGCCTGAAGAAGGGCCGAATTAGGTCCGAAACGTCGCGACGGGCCCCAAGAAAAAACAAAGCATGCAAAAATATTATTAGATAACAAAGGCGAAATTAATGAAAGCATGAAAACCCAAGAAAGGGGAAAAGAATGCCAAGAAGGAAACAAAACCAAGAAGGAAAGAAATAGAATAAGAGTGCTGAAGGACCAGGGGGGAGGAAACAGTGGCAGGACCGTGCACTTACCTCACTCCGACGGAGTCTTCCGTTGGGGATGGGGTCTTTTCCCCTTACCTAACCCGCCTGTGCCGCCACTGTCTTCCGACCCCTTGGGACCTGAGGGATGAGAGACCGAATTGAGCCCTAACACACAACCAATTGACATAACATAACCCAAATTGACAGCCTACCCAAAATATTACCCTAAACACAACCCTGAAACATAACCCTAACCCTAACCCCTAATTGGCCTAACACTATCCCCATATGAAACGAACCCTAAAAACAACCCCTAAACATAACCCTAATTTGGCGGAATGGAGTAAACTAAAAGAGAGGGGGTGGGACACATATATTCAAAGACCTTACTGGCAGCAGTATAAAACTAGACCAAATTGGATGGGTAGGGATGTAGCCAAAAGTAGGCACACTATATAATGCTCCGAGAACCCCAAAAAACTCGTAGAGCCGAAATTCAGGGATGGGAGTTCTAGTCTGCTTAAAGGGAAGGGATTGATTATAGGTGGAAGAAAGTTGAAAAGAAACGGACGGCGAAAAGCAACAGATGGGGGAAAGATTTGGGGGTGCCAACAGTAAAGGGAGGGAGAATTAAAGAAAAGAAAGAGAAACAGAAAGATGGACATGCAAGGACAGACATGCAAGAAAAACATAAAAGACAAAAAGACAAAAAGAAAGAGAAAAACCTAAACCAAGGACATGCAAGAACAAAGACGATAGAAGAAGAAAAATTCTCAAATTAAAAATCAAAAAGAAAGTAAAGCTCAAAGAGAGCATTTGGGGACCCAGCCTGAAGAAGGGCCGAATTAGGTCCGAAACGTCGCGACGGGCCCCAAGAAAAAACAAAGCATGCAAAAATATTATTAGATAACAAAGGCGAAATTAATGAAAGCATGAAAACCCAAGAAAGGGGAAAAGAATGCCAAGAAGGAAACAAAACCAAGAAGGAAAGAAATAGAATAAGAGTGCTGAAGGACCAGGGGGGAGGAAACAGTGGCAGGACCGTGCACTTACCTCACTCCGACGGAGTCTTCCGTTGGGGATGGGGTCTTTTCCCCTTACCTAACCCGCCTGTGCCGCCACTGTCTTCCGACCCCTTGGGACCTGAGGGATGAGAGACCGAATTGAGCCCTAACACACAACCAATTGACATAACATAACCCAAATTGACAGCCTACCCAAAATATTACCCTAAACACAACCCTGAAACATAACCCTAACCCTAACCCCTAATTGGCCTAACACTATCCCCATATGAAACGAACCCTAAAAACAACCCCTAAACATAACCCTAATTTGGCGGAATGGAGTAAACTAAAAGAGAGGGGGTGGGACACATATATTCAAAGACCTTACTGGCAGCAGTATAAAACTAGACCAAATTGGATGGGTAGGGATGTAGCCAAAAGTAGGCACACTATATAATGCTCCGAGAACCCCAAAAAACTCGTAGAGCCGAAATTCAGGGATGGGAGTTCTAGTCTGCTTAAAGGGAAGGGATTGATTATAGGTGGAAGAAAGTTGAAAAGAAACGGACGGCGAAAAGCAACAGATGGGGGAAAGATTTGGGGGTGCCAACAGTAAAGGGAGGGAGAATTAAAGAAAAGAAAGAGAAACAGAAAGATGGACATGCAAGGACAGACATGCAAGAAAAACATAAAAGACAAAAAGACAAAAAGAAAGAGAAAAACCTAAACCAAGGACATGCAAGAACAAAGACGATAGAAGAAGAAAAATTCTCAAATTAAAAATCAAAAAGAAAGTAAAGCTCAAAGAGAGCATTTGGGGACCCAGCCTGAAGAAGGGCCGAATTAGGTCCGAAACGTCGCGACGGGCCCCAAGAAAAAACAAAGCATGCAAAAATATTATTAGATAACAAAGGCGAAATTAATGAAAGCATGAAAACCCAAGAAAGGGGAAAAGAATGCCAAGAAGGAAACAAAACCAAGAAGGAAAGAAATAGAATAAGAGTGCTGAAGGACCAGGGGGGAGGAAACAGTGGCAGGACCGTGCACTTACCTCACTCCGACGGAGTCTTCCGTTGGGGATGGGGTCTTTTCCCCTTACCTAACCCGCCTGTGCCGCCACTGTCTTCCGACCCCTTGGGACCTGAGGGATGAGAGACCGAATTGAGCCCTAACACACAACCAATTGACATAACATAACCCAAATTGACAGCCTACCCAAAATATTACCCTAAACACAACCCTGAAACATAACCCTAACCCTAACCCCTAATTGGCCTAACACTATCCCCATATGAAACGAACCCTAAAAACAACCCCTAAACATAACCCTAATTTGGCGGAATGGAGTAAACTAAAAGAGAGGGGGTGGGACACATATATTCAAAGACCTTACTGGCAGCAGTATAAAACTAGACCAAATTGGATGGGTAGGGATGTAGCCAAAAGTAGGCACACTATATAATGCTCCGAGAACCCCAAAAAACTCGTAGAGCCGAAATTCAGGGATGGGAGTTCTAGTCTGCTTAAAGGGAAGGGATTGATTATAGGTGGAAGAAAGTTGAAAAGAAACGGACGGCGAAAAGCAACAGATGGGGGAAAGATTTGGGGGTGCCAACAGTAAAGGGAGGGAGAATTAAAGAAAAGAAAGAGAAACAGAAAGATGGACATGCAAGGACAGACATGCAAGAAAAACATAAAAGACAAAAAGACAAAAAGAAAGAGAAAAACCTAAACCAAGGACATGCAAGAACAAAGACGATAGAAGAAGAAAAATTCTCAAATTAAAAATCAAAAAGAAAGTAAAGCTCAAAGAGAGCATTTGGGGACCCAGCCTGAAGAAGGGCCGAATTAGGTCCGAAACGTCGCGACGGGCCCCAAGAAAAAACAAAGCATGCAAAAATATTATTAGATAACAAAGGCGAAATTAATGAAAGCATGAAAACCCAAGAAAGGGGAAAAGAATGCCAAGAAGGAAACAAAACCAAGAAGGAAAGAAATAGAATAAGAGTGCTGAAGGACCAGGGGGGAGGAAACAGTGGCAGGACCGTGCACTTACCTCACTCCGACGGAGTCTTCCGTTGGGGATGGGGTCTTTTCCCCTTACCTAACCCGCCTGTGCCGCCACTGTCTTCCGACCCCTTGGGACCTGAGGGATGAGAGACCGAATTGAGCCCTAACACACAACCAATTGACATAACATAACCCAAATTGACAGCCTACCCAAAATATTACCCTAAACACAACCCTGAAACATAACCCTAACCCTAACCCCTAATTGGCCTAACACTATCCCCATATGAAACGAACCCTAAAAACAACCCCTAAACATAACCCTAATTTGGCGGAATGGAGTAAACTAAAAGAGAGGGGGTGGGACACATATATTCAAAGACCTTACTGGCAGCAGTATAAAACTAGACCAAATTGGATGGGTAGGGATGTAGCCAAAAGTAGGCACACTATATAATGCTCCGAGAACCCCAAAAAACTCGTAGAGCCGAAATTCAGGGATGGGAGTTCTAGTCTGCTTAAAGGGAAGGGATTGATTATAGGTGGAAGAAAGTTGAAAAGAAACGGACGGCGAAAAGCAACAGATGGGGGAAAGATTTGGGGGTGCCAACAGTAAAGGGAGGGAGAATTAAAGAAAAGAAAGAGAAACAGAAAGATGGACATGCAAGGACAGACATGCAAGAAAAACATAAAAGACAAAAAGACAAAAAGAAAGAGAAAAACCTAAACCAAGGACATGCAAGAACAAAGACGATAGAAGAAGAAAAATTCTCAAATTAAAAATCAAAAAGAAAGTAAAGCTCAAAGAGAGCATTTGGGGACCCAGCCTGAAGAAGGGCCGAATTAGGTCCGAAACGTCGCGACGGGCCCCAAGAAAAAACAAAGCATGCAAAAATATTATTAGATAACAAAGGCGAAATTAATGAAAGCATGAAAACCCAAGAAAGGGGAAAAGAATGCCAAGAAGGAAACAAAACCAAGAAGGAAAGAAATAGAATAAGAGTGCTGAAGGACCAGGGGGGAGGAAACAGTGGCAGGACCGTGCACTTACCTCACTCCGACGGAGTCTTCCGTTGGGGATGGGGTCTTTTCCCCTTACCTAACCCGCCTGTGCCGCCACTGTCTTCCGACCCCTTGGGACCTGAGGGATGAGAGACCGAATTGAGCCCTAACACACAACCAATTGACATAACATAACCCAAATTGACAGCCTACCCAAAATATTACCCTAAACACAACCCTGAAACATAACCCTAACCCTAACCCCTAATTGGCCTAACACTATCCCCATATGAAACGAACCCTAAAAACAACCCCTAAACATAACCCTAATTTGGCGGAATGGAGTAAACTAAAAGAGAGGGGGTGGGACACATATATTCAAAGACCTTACTGGCAGCAGTATAAAACTAGACCAAATTGGATGGGTAGGGATGTAGCCAAAAGTAGGCACACTATATAATGCTCCGAGAACCCCAAAAAACTCGTAGAGCCGAAATTCAGGGATGGGAGTTCTAGTCTGCTTAAAGGGAAGGGATTGATTATAGGTGGAAGAAAGTTGAAAAGAAACGGACGGCGAAAAGCAACAGATGGGGGAAAGATTTGGGGGTGCCAACAGTAAAGGGAGGGAGAATTAAAGAAAAGAAAGAGAAACAGAAAGATGGACATGCAAGGACAGACATGCAAGAAAAACATAAAAGACAAAAAGACAAAAAGAAAGAGAAAAACCTAAACCAAGGACATGCAAGAACAAAGACGATAGAAGAAGAAAAATTCTCAAATTAAAAATCAAAAAGAAAGTAAAGCTCAAAGAGAGCATTTGGGGACCCAGCCTGAAGAAGGGCCGAATTAGGTCCGAAACGTCGCGACGGGCCCCAAGAAAAAACAAAGCATGCAAAAATATTATTAGATAACAAAGGCGAAATTAATGAAAGCATGAAAACCCAAGAAAGGGGAAAAGAATGCCAAGAAGGAAACAAAACCAAGAAGGAAAGAAATAGAATAAGAGTGCTGAAGGACCAGGGGGGAGGAAACAGTGGCAGGACCGTGCACTTACCTCACTCCGACGGAGTCTTCCGTTGGGGATGGGGTCTTTTCCCCTTACCTAACCCGCCTGTGCCGCCACTGTCTTCCGACCCCTTGGGACCTGAGGGATGAGAGACCGAATTGAGCCCTAACACACAACCAATTGACATAACATAACCCAAATTGACAGCCTACCCAAAATATTACCCTAAACACAACCCTGAAACATAACCCTAACCCTAACCCCTAATTGGCCTAACACTATCCCCATATGAAACGAACCCTAAAAACAACCCCTAAACATAACCCTAATTTGGCGGAATGGAGTAAACTAAAAGAGAGGGGGTGGGACACATATATTCAAAGACCTTACTGGCAGCAGTATAAAACTAGACCAAATTGGATGGGTAGGGATGTAGCCAAAAGTAGGCACACTATATAATGCTCCGAGAACCCCAAAAAACTCGTAGAGCCGAAATTCAGGGATGGGAGTTCTAGTCTGCTTAAAGGGAAGGGATTGATTATAGGTGGAAGAAAGTTGAAAAGAAACGGACGGCGAAAAGCAACAGATGGGGGAAAGATTTGGGGGTGCCAACAGTAAAGGGAGGGAGAATTAAAGAAAAGAAAGAGAAACAGAAAGATGGACATGCAAGGACAGACATGCAAGAAAAACATAAAAGACAAAAAGACAAAAAGAAAGAGAAAAACCTAAACCAAGGACATGCAAGAACAAAGACGATAGAAGAAGAAAAATTCTCAAATTAAAAATCAAAAAGAAAGTAAAGCTCAAAGAGAGCATTTGGGGACCCAGCCTGAAGAAGGGCCGAATTAGGTCCGAAACGTCGCGACGGGCCCCAAGAAAAAACAAAGCATGCAAAAATATTATTAGATAACAAAGGCGAAATTAATGAAAGCATGAAAACCCAAGAAAGGGGAAAAGAATGCCAAGAAGGAAACAAAACCAAGAAGGAAAGAAATAGAATAAGAGTGCTGAAGGACCAGGGGGGAGGAAACAGTGGCAGGACCGTGCACTTACCTCACTCCGACGGAGTCTTCCGTTGGGGATGGGGTCTTTTCCCCTTACCTAACCCGCCTGTGCCGCCACTGTCTTCCGACCCCTTGGGACCTGAGGGATGAGAGACCGAATTGAGCCCTAACACACAACCAATTGACATAACATAACCCAAATTGACAGCCTACCCAAAATATTACCCTAAACACAACCCTGAAACATAACCCTAACCCTAACCCCTAATTGGCCTAACACTATCCCCATATGAAACGAACCCTAAAAACAACCCCTAAACATAACCCTAATTTGGCGGAATGGAGTAAACTAAAAGAGAGGGGGTGGGACACATATATTCAAAGACCTTACTGGCAGCAGTATAAAACTAGACCAAATTGGATGGGTAGGGATGTAGCCAAAAGTAGGCACACTATATAATGCTCCGAGAACCCCAAAAAACTCGTAGAGCCGAAATTCAGGGATGGGAGTTCTAGTCTGCTTAAAGGGAAGGGATTGATTATAGGTGGAAGAAAGTTGAAAAGAAACGGACGGCGAAAAGCAACAGATGGGGGAAAGATTTGGGGGTGCCAACAGTAAAGGGAGGGAGAATTAAAGAAAAGAAAGAGAAACAGAAAGATGGACATGCAAGGACAGACATGCAAGAAAAACATAAAAGACAAAAAGACAAAAAGAAAGAGAAAAACCTAAACCAAGGACATGCAAGAACAAAGACGATAGAAGAAGAAAAATTCTCAAATTAAAAATCAAAAAGAAAGTAAAGCTCAAAGAGAGCATTTGGGGACCCAGCCTGAAGAAGGGCCGAATTAGGTCCGAAACGTCGCGACGGGCCCCAAGAAAAAACAAAGCATGCAAAAATATTATTAGATAACAAAGGCGAAATTAATGAAAGCATGAAAACCCAAGAAAGGGGAAAAGAATGCCAAGAAGGAAACAAAACCAAGAAGGAAAGAAATAGAATAAGAGTGCTGAAGGACCAGGGGGGAGGAAACAGTGGCAGGACCGTGCACTTACCTCACTCCGACGGAGTCTTCCGTTGGGGATGGGGTCTTTTCCCCTTACCTAACCCGCCTGTGCCGCCACTGTCTTCCGACCCCTTGGGACCTGAGGGATGAGAGACCGAATTGAGCCCTAACACACAACCAATTGACATAACATAACCCAAATTGACAGCCTACCCAAAATATTACCCTAAACACAACCCTGAAACATAACCCTAACCCTAACCCCTAATTGGCCTAACACTATCCCCATATGAAACGAACCCTAAAAACAACCCCTAAACATAACCCTAATTTGGCGGAATGGAGTAAACTAAAAGAGAGGGGGTGGGACACATATATTCAAAGACCTTACTGGCAGCAGTATAAAACTAGACCAAATTGGATGGGTAGGGATGTAGCCAAAAGTAGGCACACTATATAATGCTCCGAGAACCCCAAAAAACTCGTAGAGCCGAAATTCAGGGATGGGAGTTCTAGTCTGCTTAAAGGGAAGGGATTGATTATAGGTGGAAGAAAGTTGAAAAGAAACGGACGGCGAAAAGCAACAGATGGGGGAAAGATTTGGGGGTGCCAACAGTAAAGGGAGGGAGAATTAAAGAAAAGAAAGAGAAACAGAAAGATGGACATGCAAGGACAGACATGCAAGAAAAACATAAAAGACAAAAAGACAAAAAGAAAGAGAAAAACCTAAACCAAGGACATGCAAGAACAAAGACGATAGAAGAAGAAAAATTCTCAAATTAAAAATCAAAAAGAAAGTAAAGCTCAAAGAGAGCATTTGGGGACCCAGCCTGAAGAAGGGCCGAATTAGGTCCGAAACGTCGCGACGGGCCCCAAGAAAAAACAAAGCATGCAAAAATATTATTAGATAACAAAGGCGAAATTAATGAAAGCATGAAAACCCAAGAAAGGGGAAAAGAATGCCAAGAAGGAAACAAAACCAAGAAGGAAAGAAATAGAATAAGAGTGCTGAAGGACCAGGGGGGAGGAAACAGTGGCAGGACCGTGCACTTACCTCACTCCGACGGAGTCTTCCGTTGGGGATGGGGTCTTTTCCCCTTACCTAACCCGCCTGTGCCGCCACTGTCTTCCGACCCCTTGGGACCTGAGGGATGAGAGACCGAATTGAGCCCTAACACACAACCAATTGACATAACATAACCCAAATTGACAGCCTACCCAAAATATTACCCTAAACACAACCCTGAAACATAACCCTAACCCTAACCCCTAATTGGCCTAACACTATCCCCATATGAAACGAACCCTAAAAACAACCCCTAAACATAACCCTAATTTGGCGGAATGGAGTAAACTAAAAGAGAGGGGGTGGGACACATATATTCAAAGACCTTACTGGCAGCAGTATAAAACTAGACCAAATTGGATGGGTAGGGATGTAGCCAAAAGTAGGCACACTATATAATGCTCCGAGAACCCCAAAAAACTCGTAGAGCCGAAATTCAGGGATGGGAGTTCTAGTCTGCTTAAAGGGAAGGGATTGATTATAGGTGGAAGAAAGTTGAAAAGAAACGGACGGCGAAAAGCAACAGATGGGGGAAAGATTTGGGGGTGCCAACAGTAAAGGGAGGGAGAATTAAAGAAAAGAAAGAGAAACAGAAAGATGGACATGCAAGGACAGACATGCAAGAAAAACATAAAAGACAAAAAGACAAAAAGAAAGAGAAAAACCTAAACCAAGGACATGCAAGAACAAAGACGATAGAAGAAGAAAAATTCTCAAATTAAAAATCAAAAAGAAAGTAAAGCTCAAAGAGAGCATTTGGGGACCCAGCCTGAAGAAGGGCCGAATTAGGTCCGAAACGTCGCGACGGGCCCCAAGAAAAAACAAAGCATGCAAAAATATTATTAGATAACAAAGGCGAAATTAATGAAAGCATGAAAACCCAAGAAAGGGGAAAAGAATGCCAAGAAGGAAACAAAACCAAGAAGGAAAGAAATAGAATAAGAGTGCTGAAGGACCAGGGGGGAGGAAACAGTGGCAGGACCGTGCACTTACCTCACTCCGACGGAGTCTTCCGTTGGGGATGGGGTCTTTTCCCCTTACCTAACCCGCCTGTGCCGCCACTGTCTTCCGACCCCTTGGGACCTGAGGGATGAGAGACCGAATTGAGCCCTAACACACAACCAATTGACATAACATAACCCAAATTGACAGCCTACCCAAAATATTACCCTAAACACAACCCTGAAACATAACCCTAACCCTAACCCCTAATTGGCCTAACACTATCCCCATATGAAACGAACCCTAAAAACAACCCCTAAACATAACCCTAATTTGGCGGAATGGAGTAAACTAAAAGAGAGGGGGTGGGACACATATATTCAAAGACCTTACTGGCAGCAGTATAAAACTAGACCAAATTGGATGGGTAGGGATGTAGCCAAAAGTAGGCACACTATATAATGCTCCGAGAACCCCAAAAAACTCGTAGAGCCGAAATTCAGGGATGGGAGTTCTAGTCTGCTTAAAGGGAAGGGATTGATTATAGGTGGAAGAAAGTTGAAAAGAAACGGACGGCGAAAAGCAACAGATGGGGGAAAGATTTGGGGGTGCCAACAGTAAAGGGAGGGAGAATTAAAGAAAAGAAAGAGAAACAGAAAGATGGACATGCAAGGACAGACATGCAAGAAAAACATAAAAGACAAAAAGACAAAAAGAAAGAGAAAAACCTAAACCAAGGACATGCAAGAACAAAGACGATAGAAGAAGAAAAATTCTCAAATTAAAAATCAAAAAGAAAGTAAAGCTCAAAGAGAGCATTTGGGGACCCAGCCTGAAGAAGGGCCGAATTAGGTCCGAAACGTCGCGACGGGCCCCAAGAAAAAACAAAGCATGCAAAAATATTATTAGATAACAAAGGCGAAATTAATGAAAGCATGAAAACCCAAGAAAGGGGAAAAGAATGCCAAGAAGGAAACAAAACCAAGAAGGAAAGAAATAGAATAAGAGTGCTGAAGGACCAGGGGGGAGGAAACAGTGGCAGGACCGTGCACTTACCTCACTCCGACGGAGTCTTCCGTTGGGGATGGGGTCTTTTCCCCTTACCTAACCCGCCTGTGCCGCCACTGTCTTCCGACCCCTTGGGACCTGAGGGATGAGAGACCGAATTGAGCCCTAACACACAACCAATTGACATAACATAACCCAAATTGACAGCCTACCCAAAATATTACCCTAAACACAACCCTGAAACATAACCCTAACCCTAACCCCTAATTGGCCTAACACTATCCCCATATGAAACGAACCCTAAAAACAACCCCTAAACATAACCCTAATTTGGCGGAATGGAGTAAACTAAAAGAGAGGGGGTGGGACACATATATTCAAAGACCTTACTGGCAGCAGTATAAAACTAGACCAAATTGGATGGGTAGGGATGTAGCCAAAAGTAGGCACACTATATAATGCTCCGAGAACCCCAAAAAACTCGTAGAGCCGAAATTCAGGGATGGGAGTTCTAGTCTGCTTAAAGGGAAGGGATTGATTATAGGTGGAAGAAAGTTGAAAAGAAACGGACGGCGAAAAGCAACAGATGGGGGAAAGATTTGGGGGTGCCAACAGTAAAGGGAGGGAGAATTAAAGAAAAGAAAGAGAAACAGAAAGATGGACATGCAAGGACAGACATGCAAGAAAAACATAAAAGACAAAAAGACAAAAAGAAAGAGAAAAACCTAAACCAAGGACATGCAAGAACAAAGACGATAGAAGAAGAAAAATTCTCAAATTAAAAATCAAAAAGAAAGTAAAGCTCAAAGAGAGCATTTGGGGACCCAGCCTGAAGAAGGGCCGAATTAGGTCCGAAACGTCGCGACGGGCCCCAAGAAAAAACAAAGCATGCAAAAATATTATTAGATAACAAAGGCGAAATTAATGAAAGCATGAAAACCCAAGAAAGGGGAAAAGAATGCCAAGAAGGAAACAAAACCAAGAAGGAAAGAAATAGAATAAGAGTGCTGAAGGACCAGGGGGGAGGAAACAGTGGCAGGACCGTGCACTTACCTCACTCCGACGGAGTCTTCCGTTGGGGATGGGGTCTTTTCCCCTTACCTAACCCGCCTGTGCCGCCACTGTCTTCCGACCCCTTGGGACCTGAGGGATGAGAGACCGAATTGAGCCCTAACACACAACCAATTGACATAACATAACCCAAATTGACAGCCTACCCAAAATATTACCCTAAACACAACCCTGAAACATAACCCTAACCCTAACCCCTAATTGGCCTAACACTATCCCCATATGAAACGAACCCTAAAAACAACCCCTAAACATAACCCTAATTTGGCGGAATGGAGTAAACTAAAAGAGAGGGGGTGGGACACATATATTCAAAGACCTTACTGGCAGCAGTATAAAACTAGACCAAATTGGATGGGTAGGGATGTAGCCAAAAGTAGGCACACTATATAATGCTCCGAGAACCCCAAAAAACTCGTAGAGCCGAAATTCAGGGATGGGAGTTCTAGTCTGCTTAAAGGGAAGGGATTGATTATAGGTGGAAGAAAGTTGAAAAGAAACGGACGGCGAAAAGCAACAGATGGGGGAAAGATTTGGGGGTGCCAACAGTAAAGGGAGGGAGAATTAAAGAAAAGAAAGAGAAACAGAAAGATGGACATGCAAGGACAGACATGCAAGAAAAACATAAAAGACAAAAAGACAAAAAGAAAGAGAAAAACCTAAACCAAGGACATGCAAGAACAAAGACGATAGAAGAAGAAAAATTCTCAAATTAAAAATCAAAAAGAAAGTAAAGCTCAAAGAGAGCATTTGGGGACCCAGCCTGAAGAAGGGCCGAATTAGGTCCGAAACGTCGCGACGGGCCCCAAGAAAAAACAAAGCATGCAAAAATATTATTAGATAACAAAGGCGAAATTAATGAAAGCATGAAAACCCAAGAAAGGGGAAAAGAATGCCAAGAAGGAAACAAAACCAAGAAGGAAAGAAATAGAATAAGAGTGCTGAAGGACCAGGGGGGAGGAAACAGTGGCAGGACCGTGCACTTACCTCACTCCGACGGAGTCTTCCGTTGGGGATGGGGTCTTTTCCCCTTACCTAACCCGCCTGTGCCGCCACTGTCTTCCGACCCCTTGGGACCTGAGGGATGAGAGACCGAATTGAGCCCTAACACACAACCAATTGACATAACATAACCCAAATTGACAGCCTACCCAAAATATTACCCTAAACACAACCCTGAAACATAACCCTAACCCTAACCCCTAATTGGCCTAACACTATCCCCATATGAAACGAACCCTAAAAACAACCCCTAAACATAACCCTAATTTGGCGGAATGGAGTAAACTAAAAGAGAGGGGGTGGGACACATATATTCAAAGACCTTACTGGCAGCAGTATAAAACTAGACCAAATTGGATGGGTAGGGATGTAGCCAAAAGTAGGCACACTATATAATGCTCCGAGAACCCCAAAAAACTCGTAGAGCCGAAATTCAGGGATGGGAGTTCTAGTCTGCTTAAAGGGAAGGGATTGATTATAGGTGGAAGAAAGTTGAAAAGAAACGGACGGCGAAAAGCAACAGATGGGGGAAAGATTTGGGGGTGCCAACAGTAAAGGGAGGGAGAATTAAAGAAAAGAAAGAGAAACAGAAAGATGGACATGCAAGGACAGACATGCAAGAAAAACATAAAAGACAAAAAGACAAAAAGAAAGAGAAAAACCTAAACCAAGGACATGCAAGAACAAAGACGATAGAAGAAGAAAAATTCTCAAATTAAAAATCAAAAAGAAAGTAAAGCTCAAAGAGAGCATTTGGGGACCCAGCCTGAAGAAGGGCCGAATTAGGTCCGAAACGTCGCGACGGGCCCCAAGAAAAAACAAAGCATGCAAAAATATTATTAGATAACAAAGGCGAAATTAATGAAAGCATGAAAACCCAAGAAAGGGGAAAAGAATGCCAAGAAGGAAACAAAACCAAGAAGGAAAGAAATAGAATAAGAGTGCTGAAGGACCAGGGGGGAGGAAACAGTGGCAGGACCGTGCACTTACCTCACTCCGACGGAGTCTTCCGTTGGGGATGGGGTCTTTTCCCCTTACCTAACCCGCCTGTGCCGCCACTGTCTTCCGACCCCTTGGGACCTGAGGGATGAGAGACCGAATTGAGCCCTAACACACAACCAATTGACATAACATAACCCAAATTGACAGCCTACCCAAAATATTACCCTAAACACAACCCTGAAACATAACCCTAACCCTAACCCCTAATTGGCCTAACACTATCCCCATATGAAACGAACCCTAAAAACAACCCCTAAACATAACCCTAATTTGGCGGAATGGAGTAAACTAAAAGAGAGGGGGTGGGACACATATATTCAAAGACCTTACTGGCAGCAGTATAAAACTAGACCAAATTGGATGGGTAGGGATGTAGCCAAAAGTAGGCACACTATATAATGCTCCGAGAACCCCAAAAAACTCGTAGAGCCGAAATTCAGGGATGGGAGTTCTAGTCTGCTTAAAGGGAAGGGATTGATTATAGGTGGAAGAAAGTTGAAAAGAAACGGACGGCGAAAAGCAACAGATGGGGGAAAGATTTGGGGGTGCCAACAGTAAAGGGAGGGAGAATTAAAGAAAAGAAAGAGAAACAGAAAGATGGACATGCAAGGACAGACATGCAAGAAAAACATAAAAGACAAAAAGACAAAAAGAAAGAGAAAAACCTAAACCAAGGACATGCAAGAACAAAGACGATAGAAGAAGAAAAATTCTCAAATTAAAAATCAAAAAGAAAGTAAAGCTCAAAGAGAGCATTTGGGGACCCAGCCTGAAGAAGGGCCGAATTAGGTCCGAAACGTCGCGACGGGCCCCAAGAAAAAACAAAGCATGCAAAAATATTATTAGATAACAAAGGCGAAATTAATGAAAGCATGAAAACCCAAGAAAGGGGAAAAGAATGCCAAGAAGGAAACAAAACCAAGAAGGAAAGAAATAGAATAAGAGTGCTGAAGGACCAGGGGGGAGGAAACAGTGGCAGGACCGTGCACTTACCTCACTCCGACGGAGTCTTCCGTTGGGGATGGGGTCTTTTCCCCTTACCTAACCCGCCTGTGCCGCCACTGTCTTCCGACCCCTTGGGACCTGAGGGATGAGAGACCGAATTGAGCCCTAACACACAACCAATTGACATAACATAACCCAAATTGACAGCCTACCCAAAATATTACCCTAAACACAACCCTGAAACATAACCCTAACCCTAACCCCTAATTGGCCTAACACTATCCCCATATGAAACGAACCCTAAAAACAACCCCTAAACATAACCCTAATTTGGCGGAATGGAGTAAACTAAAAGAGAGGGGGTGGGACACATATATTCAAAGACCTTACTGGCAGCAGTATAAAACTAGACCAAATTGGATGGGTAGGGATGTAGCCAAAAGTAGGCACACTATATAATGCTCCGAGAACCCCAAAAAACTCGTAGAGCCGAAATTCAGGGATGGGAGTTCTAGTCTGCTTAAAGGGAAGGGATTGATTATAGGTGGAAGAAAGTTGAAAAGAAACGGACGGCGAAAAGCAACAGATGGGGGAAAGATTTGGGGGTGCCAACAGTAAAGGGAGGGAGAATTAAAGAAAAGAAAGAGAAACAGAAAGATGGACATGCAAGGACAGACATGCAAGAAAAACATAAAAGACAAAAAGACAAAAAGAAAGAGAAAAACCTAAACCAAGGACATGCAAGAACAAAGACGATAGAAGAAGAAAAATTCTCAAATTAAAAATCAAAAAGAAAGTAAAGCTCAAAGAGAGCATTTGGGGACCCAGCCTGAAGAAGGGCCGAATTAGGTCCGAAACGTCGCGACGGGCCCCAAGAAAAAACAAAGCATGCAAAAATATTATTAGATAACAAAGGCGAAATTAATGAAAGCATGAAAACCCAAGAAAGGGGAAAAGAATGCCAAGAAGGAAACAAAACCAAGAAGGAAAGAAATAGAATAAGAGTGCTGAAGGACCAGGGGGGAGGAAACAGTGGCAGGACCGTGCACTTACCTCACTCCGACGGAGTCTTCCGTTGGGGATGGGGTCTTTTCCCCTTACCTAACCCGCCTGTGCCGCCACTGTCTTCCGACCCCTTGGGACCTGAGGGATGAGAGACCGAATTGAGCCCTAACACACAACCAATTGACATAACATAACCCAAATTGACAGCCTACCCAAAATATTACCCTAAACACAACCCTGAAACATAACCCTAACCCTAACCCCTAATTGGCCTAACACTATCCCCATATGAAACGAACCCTAAAAACAACCCCTAAACATAACCCTAATTTGGCGGAATGGAGTAAACTAAAAGAGAGGGGGTGGGACACATATATTCAAAGACCTTACTGGCAGCAGTATAAAACTAGACCAAATTGGATGGGTAGGGATGTAGCCAAAAGTAGGCACACTATATAATGCTCCGAGAACCCCAAAAAACTCGTAGAGCCGAAATTCAGGGATGGGAGTTCTAGTCTGCTTAAAGGGAAGGGATTGATTATAGGTGGAAGAAAGTTGAAAAGAAACGGACGGCGAAAAGCAACAGATGGGGGAAAGATTTGGGGGTGCCAACAGTAAAGGGAGGGAGAATTAAAGAAAAGAAAGAGAAACAGAAAGATGGACATGCAAGGACAGACATGCAAGAAAAACATAAAAGACAAAAAGACAAAAAGAAAGAGAAAAACCTAAACCAAGGACATGCAAGAACAAAGACGATAGAAGAAGAAAAATTCTCAAATTAAAAATCAAAAAGAAAGTAAAGCTCAAAGAGAGCATTTGGGGACCCAGCCTGAAGAAGGGCCGAATTAGGTCCGAAACGTCGCGACGGGCCCCAAGAAAAAACAAAGCATGCAAAAATATTATTAGATAACAAAGGCGAAATTAATGAAAGCATGAAAACCCAAGAAAGGGGAAAAGAATGCCAAGAAGGAAACAAAACCAAGAAGGAAAGAAATAGAATAAGAGTGCTGAAGGACCAGGGGGGAGGAAACAGTGGCAGGACCGTGCACTTACCTCACTCCGACGGAGTCTTCCGTTGGGGATGGGGTCTTTTCCCCTTACCTAACCCGCCTGTGCCGCCACTGTCTTCCGACCCCTTGGGACCTGAGGGATGAGAGACCGAATTGAGCCCTAACACACAACCAATTGACATAACATAACCCAAATTGACAGCCTACCCAAAATATTACCCTAAACACAACCCTGAAACATAACCCTAACCCTAACCCCTAATTGGCCTAACACTATCCCCATATGAAACGAACCCTAAAAACAACCCCTAAACATAACCCTAATTTGGCGGAATGGAGTAAACTAAAAGAGAGGGGGTGGGACACATATATTCAAAGACCTTACTGGCAGCAGTATAAAACTAGACCAAATTGGATGGGTAGGGATGTAGCCAAAAGTAGGCACACTATATAATGCTCCGAGAACCCCAAAAAACTCGTAGAGCCGAAATTCAGGGATGGGAGTTCTAGTCTGCTTAAAGGGAAGGGATTGATTATAGGTGGAAGAAAGTTGAAAAGAAACGGACGGCGAAAAGCAACAGATGGGGGAAAGATTTGGGGGTGCCAACAGTAAAGGGAGGGAGAATTAAAGAAAAGAAAGAGAAACAGAAAGATGGACATGCAAGGACAGACATGCAAGAAAAACATAAAAGACAAAAAGACAAAAAGAAAGAGAAAAACCTAAACCAAGGACATGCAAGAACAAAGACGATAGAAGAAGAAAAATTCTCAAATTAAAAATCAAAAAGAAAGTAAAGCTCAAAGAGAGCATTTGGGGACCCAGCCTGAAGAAGGGCCGAATTAGGTCCGAAACGTCGCGACGGGCCCCAAGAAAAAACAAAGCATGCAAAAATATTATTAGATAACAAAGGCGAAATTAATGAAAGCATGAAAACCCAAGAAAGGGGAAAAGAATGCCAAGAAGGAAACAAAACCAAGAAGGAAAGAAATAGAATAAGAGTGCTGAAGGACCAGGGGGGAGGAAACAGTGGCAGGACCGTGCACTTACCTCACTCCGACGGAGTCTTCCGTTGGGGATGGGGTCTTTTCCCCTTACCTAACCCGCCTGTGCCGCCACTGTCTTCCGACCCCTTGGGACCTGAGGGATGAGAGACCGAATTGAGCCCTAACACACAACCAATTGACATAACATAACCCAAATTGACAGCCTACCCAAAATATTACCCTAAACACAACCCTGAAACATAACCCTAACCCTAACCCCTAATTGGCCTAACACTATCCCCATATGAAACGAACCCTAAAAACAACCCCTAAACATAACCCTAATTTGGCGGAATGGAGTAAACTAAAAGAGAGGGGGTGGGACACATATATTCAAAGACCTTACTGGCAGCAGTATAAAACTAGACCAAATTGGATGGGTAGGGATGTAGCCAAAAGTAGGCACACTATATAATGCTCCGAGAACCCCAAAAAACTCGTAGAGCCGAAATTCAGGGATGGGAGTTCTAGTCTGCTTAAAGGGAAGGGATTGATTATAGGTGGAAGAAAGTTGAAAAGAAACGGACGGCGAAAAGCAACAGATGGGGGAAAGATTTGGGGGTGCCAACAGTAAAGGGAGGGAGAATTAAAGAAAAGAAAGAGAAACAGAAAGATGGACATGCAAGGACAGACATGCAAGAAAAACATAAAAGACAAAAAGACAAAAAGAAAGAGAAAAACCTAAACCAAGGACATGCAAGAACAAAGACGATAGAAGAAGAAAAATTCTCAAATTAAAAATCAAAAAGAAAGTAAAGCTCAAAGAGAGCATTTGGGGACCCAGCCTGAAGAAGGGCCGAATTAGGTCCGAAACGTCGCGACGGGCCCCAAGAAAAAACAAAGCATGCAAAAATATTATTAGATAACAAAGGCGAAATTAATGAAAGCATGAAAACCCAAGAAAGGGGAAAAGAATGCCAAGAAGGAAACAAAACCAAGAAGGAAAGAAATAGAATAAGAGTGCTGAAGGACCAGGGGGGAGGAAACAGTGGCAGGACCGTGCACTTACCTCACTCCGACGGAGTCTTCCGTTGGGGATGGGGTCTTTTCCCCTTACCTAACCCGCCTGTGCCGCCACTGTCTTCCGACCCCTTGGGACCTGAGGGATGAGAGACCGAATTGAGCCCTAACACACAACCAATTGACATAACATAACCCAAATTGACAGCCTACCCAAAATATTACCCTAAACACAACCCTGAAACATAACCCTAACCCTAACCCCTAATTGGCCTAACACTATCCCCATATGAAACGAACCCTAAAAACAACCCCTAAACATAACCCTAATTTGGCGGAATGGAGTAAACTAAAAGAGAGGGGGTGGGACACATATATTCAAAGACCTTACTGGCAGCAGTATAAAACTAGACCAAATTGGATGGGTAGGGATGTAGCCAAAAGTAGGCACACTATATAATGCTCCGAGAACCCCAAAAAACTCGTAGAGCCGAAATTCAGGGATGGGAGTTCTAGTCTGCTTAAAGGGAAGGGATTGATTATAGGTGGAAGAAAGTTGAAAAGAAACGGACGGCGAAAAGCAACAGATGGGGGAAAGATTTGGGGGTGCCAACAGTAAAGGGAGGGAGAATTAAAGAAAAGAAAGAGAAACAGAAAGATGGACATGCAAGGACAGACATGCAAGAAAAACATAAAAGACAAAAAGACAAAAAGAAAGAGAAAAACCTAAACCAAGGACATGCAAGAACAAAGACGATAGAAGAAGAAAAATTCTCAAATTAAAAATCAAAAAGAAAGTAAAGCTCAAAGAGAGCATTTGGGGACCCAGCCTGAAGAAGGGCCGAATTAGGTCCGAAACGTCGCGACGGGCCCCAAGAAAAAACAAAGCATGCAAAAATATTATTAGATAACAAAGGCGAAATTAATGAAAGCATGAAAACCCAAGAAAGGGGAAAAGAATGCCAAGAAGGAAACAAAACCAAGAAGGAAAGAAATAGAATAAGAGTGCTGAAGGACCAGGGGGGAGGAAACAGTGGCAGGACCGTGCACTTACCTCACTCCGACGGAGTCTTCCGTTGGGGATGGGGTCTTTTCCCCTTACCTAACCCGCCTGTGCCGCCACTGTCTTCCGACCCCTTGGGACCTGAGGGATGAGAGACCGAATTGAGCCCTAACACACAACCAATTGACATAACATAACCCAAATTGACAGCCTACCCAAAATATTACCCTAAACACAACCCTGAAACATAACCCTAACCCTAACCCCTAATTGGCCTAACACTATCCCCATATGAAACGAACCCTAAAAACAACCCCTAAACATAACCCTAATTTGGCGGAATGGAGTAAACTAAAAGAGAGGGGGTGGGACACATATATTCAAAGACCTTACTGGCAGCAGTATAAAACTAGACCAAATTGGATGGGTAGGGATGTAGCCAAAAGTAGGCACACTATATAATGCTCCGAGAACCCCAAAAAACTCGTAGAGCCGAAATTCAGGGATGGGAGTTCTAGTCTGCTTAAAGGGAAGGGATTGATTATAGGTGGAAGAAAGTTGAAAAGAAACGGACGGCGAAAAGCAACAGATGGGGGAAAGATTTGGGGGTGCCAACAGTAAAGGGAGGGAGAATTAAAGAAAAGAAAGAGAAACAGAAAGATGGACATGCAAGGACAGACATGCAAGAAAAACATAAAAGACAAAAAGACAAAAAGAAAGAGAAAAACCTAAACCAAGGACATGCAAGAACAAAGACGATAGAAGAAGAAAAATTCTCAAATTAAAAATCAAAAAGAAAGTAAAGCTCAAAGAGAGCATTTGGGGACCCAGCCTGAAGAAGGGCCGAATTAGGTCCGAAACGTCGCGACGGGCCCCAAGAAAAAACAAAGCATGCAAAAATATTATTAGATAACAAAGGCGAAATTAATGAAAGCATGAAAACCCAAGAAAGGGGAAAAGAATGCCAAGAAGGAAACAAAACCAAGAAGGAAAGAAATAGAATAAGAGTGCTGAAGGACCAGGGGGGAGGAAACAGTGGCAGGACCGTGCACTTACCTCACTCCGACGGAGTCTTCCGTTGGGGATGGGGTCTTTTCCCCTTACCTAACCCGCCTGTGCCGCCACTGTCTTCCGACCCCTTGGGACCTGAGGGATGAGAGACCGAATTGAGCCCTAACACACAACCAATTGACATAACATAACCCAAATTGACAGCCTACCCAAAATATTACCCTAAACACAACCCTGAAACATAACCCTAACCCTAACCCCTAATTGGCCTAACACTATCCCCATATGAAACGAACCCTAAAAACAACCCCTAAACATAACCCTAATTTGGCGGAATGGAGTAAACTAAAAGAGAGGGGGTGGGACACATATATTCAAAGACCTTACTGGCAGCAGTATAAAACTAGACCAAATTGGATGGGTAGGGATGTAGCCAAAAGTAGGCACACTATATAATGCTCCGAGAACCCCAAAAAACTCGTAGAGCCGAAATTCAGGGATGGGAGTTCTAGTCTGCTTAAAGGGAAGGGATTGATTATAGGTGGAAGAAAGTTGAAAAGAAACGGACGGCGAAAAGCAACAGATGGGGGAAAGATTTGGGGGTGCCAACAGTAAAGGGAGGGAGAATTAAAGAAAAGAAAGAGAAACAGAAAGATGGACATGCAAGGACAGACATGCAAGAAAAACATAAAAGACAAAAAGACAAAAAGAAAGAGAAAAACCTAAACCAAGGACATGCAAGAACAAAGACGATAGAAGAAGAAAAATTCTCAAATTAAAAATCAAAAAGAAAGTAAAGCTCAAAGAGAGCATTTGGGGACCCAGCCTGAAGAAGGGCCGAATTAGGTCCGAAACGTCGCGACGGGCCCCAAGAAAAAACAAAGCATGCAAAAATATTATTAGATAACAAAGGCGAAATTAATGAAAGCATGAAAACCCAAGAAAGGGGAAAAGAATGCCAAGAAGGAAACAAAACCAAGAAGGAAAGAAATAGAATAAGAGTGCTGAAGGACCAGGGGGGAGGAAACAGTGGCAGGACCGTGCACTTACCTCACTCCGACGGAGTCTTCCGTTGGGGATGGGGTCTTTTCCCCTTACCTAACCCGCCTGTGCCGCCACTGTCTTCCGACCCCTTGGGACCTGAGGGATGAGAGACCGAATTGAGCCCTAACACACAACCAATTGACATAACATAACCCAAATTGACAGCCTACCCAAAATATTACCCTAAACACAACCCTGAAACATAACCCTAACCCTAACCCCTAATTGGCCTAACACTATCCCCATATGAAACGAACCCTAAAAACAACCCCTAAACATAACCCTAATTTGGCGGAATGGAGTAAACTAAAAGAGAGGGGGTGGGACACATATATTCAAAGACCTTACTGGCAGCAGTATAAAACTAGACCAAATTGGATGGGTAGGGATGTAGCCAAAAGTAGGCACACTATATAATGCTCCGAGAACCCCAAAAAACTCGTAGAGCCGAAATTCAGGGATGGGAGTTCTAGTCTGCTTAAAGGGAAGGGATTGATTATAGGTGGAAGAAAGTTGAAAAGAAACGGACGGCGAAAAGCAACAGATGGGGGAAAGATTTGGGGGTGCCAACAGTAAAGGGAGGGAGAATTAAAGAAAAGAAAGAGAAACAGAAAGATGGACATGCAAGGACAGACATGCAAGAAAAACATAAAAGACAAAAAGACAAAAAGAAAGAGAAAAACCTAAACCAAGGACATGCAAGAACAAAGACGATAGAAGAAGAAAAATTCTCAAATTAAAAATCAAAAAGAAAGTAAAGCTCAAAGAGAGCATTTGGGGACCCAGCCTGAAGAAGGGCCGAATTAGGTCCGAAACGTCGCGACGGGCCCCAAGAAAAAACAAAGCATGCAAAAATATTATTAGATAACAAAGGCGAAATTAATGAAAGCATGAAAACCCAAGAAAGGGGAAAAGAATGCCAAGAAGGAAACAAAACCAAGAAGGAAAGAAATAGAATAAGAGTGCTGAAGGACCAGGGGGGAGGAAACAGTGGCAGGACCGTGCACTTACCTCACTCCGACGGAGTCTTCCGTTGGGGATGGGGTCTTTTCCCCTTACCTAACCCTAACCCTAACCCTAACCCTAACCCTAACCCTAACCCTAACCCTAACCCCAATCCCAACCCGAATCCCATCCCTGACCCTCATCCTAATCCCAACCCTAATCCCCATTTCCCTGGGTCGGTCTTACTTCCCATTTTAGCCCTGAAACGAACATCAGTCAGGGCTCGGGGAGTTAGGACGAGGACCTGAAGCAAAGGCAAAAGGGTTTCAAGGTAAGTAGAAGGATTGGAAGGACAACACAGGTAAGTGAAGTAGTACAACGGAGCAACAAGAAGGTTCGTCGGGGGACAGCGGATGAGAAGAGAAACAGGTAAGTGAAGACAACATTCGGTGGAAAAAAGTAAAAAAACAGAGCGACAGGATGAAGTGGACTTTCACGGACGGACCACGGGAGGCACTGTGAGGAAAGATCCTCACTTGGATAAAAAAATCATTTGCGCACTTCCGCAAAACGCCATTTGGACATCGGAACTTAAAGAGTGAGGACAGGAGGGAGATAGTACAACGGAGCAACAAGAGGATTCGTCGGGGACAGCGGATGAGAAGAGAACCAGGTAAGTGAAGACAACATTCGGTGAAAAAAAGAAAAAAACAGAGCGACAGGATGAAGTGGACTTTCACGGACGGACCACGGGAGGCACTGTGAGGAAAGATCCTCACTTGGATAAAAAAACGTTTGCGCACTTCCGCAAAACGCCATTTGGACAACGGAACTGGAAGAGGGAGGACAGGAGGAGCAACGGGGGAGACAACGTAATAAAACAACGCACAACCACAAAAAAAGAGGGGAAGCACGTTGGGGAAAGATCCCCATTCGGACAAAGACGTCTACGTAGTTTCGTAGGACGTCATGTTGACAATGGAAAAGAAAAAAAGAGGAAGGACAAGTGGAGCGACGGGGGAGACAATGGAATAAAACACCGCACAACAATAAAAACGGAAGAGGAACGACGAGGAATTCATCAAAAAAGATGGATCAACAAATTCGTCGTGGGACAATTGATAAGAAGAGGAGCAGGTAAGTGAGCAAACATCACACAGCATGTTCAACAATCATATAAGAAGAGAAATTCAAGCCAATAACTGGGAGCAACAGGAAAAACACCGCACAACAATAAAAACGGAAGAGGAACGACGAGGAACTCATCAAGAGATAAGTGATGATAAAATTACTTACAACAACAAAAACACAAGAAAAACGACAAGGGATTGATCAACACAAGAATAAAAGATGGATCAACAAATTCGTCGTGGGACAGTTGATAAGAAGAGGAGCAGGTAAGTGAACACATCACACAGCATGTTCAACAATCAGATAAGAAGAGAAATTCAAGCCAAAAACTGGGAGCAACAGGAAAAACACCGCACAACAATGAAAACGGAAGAGGAACGATGAGGAATTCATCAAGAGGTAAGTGAAGATAAAATTTCTTACAACAACAAAAACACAAGAAAAACGACAAGGGATTGATCAACACAAGAATAAAAGATGGATCAACAAATTCGTCGTGGGACAATTGATAAGAAGAGGGGCAGGTAAGTGGGCACATCACACAGCATGTTCAACAATCAGATAAGAAGAGAAATTCAAGCCAAAAACTGGGAGCAACAGGAGGAAGTGCACTTCTCCAATGGGCCACAAGAGGGCACTGTGGGGAAAGATCCCCACTCCTATAAAAGCGCCTGCGCACGTCCGCAAGGAGCCATTTGGACGACGGAGCTCGAAGAGGAAGGACGTGAGGAGCCACAACACAGTAAGAAAAGACAACTTTGCAACAATACATGGACACAAGCCAGGAACTGATCACCCCTGGCTGGGTCGCCCAAGGGAGGGTGTCTGGAGATTAAAGACCCGAAACACCCGATGAACTTGGGTTCTCCACTGATGATGTGTCCTAAAATTACCTCGTCGACGGACGAGGGCCAAAGCTAATGTGGCTAACGGCAAGTTAGCTGAATACATTAAGCTAAATCTGGATTTGGAACTTTGACGTGGACTTCGCGGATACAACCAGCGACGCCATGGTGGGTAGCCGACCCATCAGGAAAGGTAAAGGCCAAGGCTAATGTAGCTAGCTGGGTGCTAATCGAATACATTAGCTGGGCCTGTACCTTGAACATGGACGTGGATGGACTTCGCGGAGGGAATCTATGACGCCATGGCTAACAACTGACCCGTCAGGAAAGGTAAAGACCAAGGCTAATGTAGCTAGCTGGGTGCTAGCAGGATGCATTAGCTGGGCCTGTACCTTGAGCTTTGACGTGGACTTCGCGGCCAAAGCTAATGTGGCTAACTGCGGATTAGCTGAATACATTAGCTAAGCCTGCACCTTCAACTGGGCGTGGACTTCGCGGCCAAAGCTAATGTGGCTAACGGTAAGTTAGCTGAATACATTAGCTAAATATGGATCTGAAACTTGACGTGGACTTCGCGGATACAATCAGCGACGCCATGGCGGGTAGCCGACCCATCAGGAAAGGTAAAGGCCAAGGCTAATGTAGCTAGCTGGGTGCTAATCGAATACATTAGCTGGGCCTGTACCTTGAACATGGACGTGGACTTCGCGGAGGGAATCGACGACACCGTGACTAACAACTGACCTGTCAGGAAAGGTAAAGACCAAGGCTAATGTAGCTAGCTGGGGGCTAGCGGAATGCATTAGCTAGGCCTGTACCTTGAGCTTTGACGTGGACTTCGCGGATGGAACCTGCGACGTCATGACGGGTGACTGACCCGTCGGGAAAGGCAAGAGCCAATGCTAATGTGGCTAACCGGATGTCAACCGGTTACATTAGCTCAGCTCTTTCCTAAAACATCGGGCCAAGAAAAAGATACAAGAACGTCGAGGGACTTCACGGACGGTAGCGGCGACGCAATGGCGGGCAGCCGATCCGTCGGGAGAATCAGGGGCCAAAGCTAATGTGGCTAACCAGGTGGTAGCCACATACATTACGTCGGCCCATTCTCGGAACATATTCACACACGAGTCCCAGAGGCCAAAGCAGCTGCGGGAGGTCAAGGACCCGCACGTGGGCACTGGAGACGAGATGTCCAGGTTCACACCATGAGGCACGGTGACAAAGGGGGCTCCCGTAAGTTTGCCCCGACGTGGCGAGTGCACCACGGGATGGCGGTCTTTACCGGCTCCCGGCCTATAACAATAAACCTAACCTGCCCGGGCCTGGCGGGGTGAACCCGGGTTCCTTTCTGCGCCACGGGCCAAGTGGGGGAACCTGGACAAGGGTGTGACAACGGGGGACAATTGACTCATCAGGAAGGGTAAAGGCCAAGGCTAATGTAGCTAGCTGGGTGCTAGCCGAATACATTAGCTGGGCCTGGACCTTGGACATTGACGTGGACTTCGCGGATGGAATCGACGAAGCCGTGACGGGTGACTGACCCGTCGGGAAAGGCAAGGGCCAATGCTAATGTGGCTAACCGGAGGTCAACCGGTTGTATTAGCTCGGCTCTTTCCTAAATCATCAGGGCAAGAAAAAGATACAAGAACGTCAAGGGACTTCACGGACGGTAGCGGCGACGCAATAGCGGGCAGCCGATCCGTCGGGAGAATCAAGGGCCAAAGCTAATATGGCTAACCAGGTGGTAGCCACATACGTTACATCGGCCCATTCTCGGAACAGATTGACACACGAGTCCCAGAGGCCAAAGCAGCTGTGGGAGGTCAAGGACCCGCACGTGGGCACTGGTGACGCTACGGCGACGACGGCGGTAACGACACCTCGTCTAACCCCAACCGGTGCCTAATCCTAATCCCAACCCTATTCCTTATCCTAATCCCAACCCTATTCCTTATCCTAATCCCAACCCTATTCCTTATCCTAATCCCAACCCTATTCCTTATCCTAATCCCAACCCTATTCCTTATCCTAATCCCAACCCTATTCCTTATCCTAATCCCAACCCTATTCCTTATCCTAATCCCAACCCTGTTCCTTATCCTAATCCCAACCCTAAAAACCCGACCCTAATCCCTTCCCTTATCCCAAACCTAATTCCAACCCTTATTCCAACCCCAATCCCAACCCTAATCCCATCCCTGACCCTCATCCTAATCCCAACCCTAATCCCCATTTCCCTGGGTCGGTCTTACTTCCCATTTGAGCCCTGAAACGAACATCAGTCAGGGCTCGGGGAGTTAGGACGAGGACCTGAAGCAAAGGCAAAAGGGTTTCAAGGTAAGTAGAAGGATTGGAAGGACAACACAGGTAAGTGAAGTTGTACAACGGAGCAACAAGAAGGTTCGTCGGGGGACAGCGGATGAGAAGAGAAACAGGTAAGTGAAGACAACATTCGGTGGAAAAAAGTAAAAAAACAGAGCGACAGGATGAAGTGGACTTTCACGGACGGACCACAGGAGGCACTGTGAGGAAAGATCCTCACTTGGATAAAAAAATCATTTGCGCACTTCCGCAAAACGCCATTTGGACATCGGAACTTAAAGAGTGAGGACAGGAGGGAGATAGTACAACGGAGCAACAAGAGGATTCGTCGGGGACAGCGGATGAGAAGAGAACCAGGTAAGTGAAGACAACATTCGGTGAAAAAAAGAAAAAAACAGAGCGACAGGATGAAGTGGACTTTCACGGACGGACCACGGGAGGCACTGTGAGGAAAGATCCTCACTTGGATAAAAAAACGTTTGCGCACTTCCGCAAAACGCCATTTGGACAACGGAACTGGAAGAGGGAGGACAGGAGGAGCAACGGGGGAGACAACGTAATAAAACAACGCACAACCACAAAAAAAGAGGGGAAGCACGTTGGGGAAAGATCCCCATTCGGACAAAGACGTCTACGTAGTTTCGTAGGACGTCATGTTGACAATGGAAAAGAAAAAAAGAGGAAGGACAAGTGGAGCGACGGGGGAGACAATGGAATAAAACACCGCACAACAATAAAAACGGAAGAGGAACGACGAGGAATTCATCAAAAAAGATGGATCAACAAATTCGTCGTGGGACAATTGATAAGAAGAGGAGCAGGTAAGTGAGCAAACATCACACAGCATGTTCAACAATCATATAAGAAGAGAAATTCAAGCCAATAACTGGGAGCAACAGGAAAAACACCGCACAACAATAAAAACGGAAGAGGAACGACGAGGAACTCATCAAGAGATAAGTGATGATAAAATTACTTACAACAACAAAAACACAAGAAAAACGACAAGGGATTGATCAACACAAGAATAAAAGATGGATCAACAAATTCGTCGTGGGACAGTTGATAAGAAGAGGAGCAGGTAAGTGAACACATCACACAGCATGTTCAACAATCAGATAAGAAGAGAAATTCAAGCCAAAAACTGGGAGCAACAGGAAAAACACCGCACAACAATGAAAACGGAAGAGGAACGATGAGGAATTCATCAAGAGGTAAGTGAAGATAAAATTTCTTACAACAACAAAAACACAAGAAAAACGACAAGGGATTGATCAACACAAGAATAAAAGATGGATCAACGAATTCGTCGTGGGACAATTGATAAGAAGAGGGGCAGGTAAGTGGGCACATCACACAGCATGTTCAACAATCAGATAAGAAGAGAAATTCAAGCCAAAAACTGGGAGCAACAGGAGGAAGTGCACTTCTCCAATGGGCCACAAGAGGGCACTGTGGGGAAAGATCCCCACTCCTATAAAAGCGCCTGCGCACGTCCGCAAGGAGCCATTTGGACGACGGAGCTCGAAGAGGAAGGACGTGAGGAGCCACAACACAGTAAGAAAAGACAACTTTGCAACAATACATGGACACAAGCCAGGAACTGATCACCCCTGGCTGGGTCGCCCAAGGGAGGGTGTCTGGAGATTAAAGACCCGAAACACCCGATGAACTTGGGTTCTCCACTGATGATGTGTCCTAAAATTACCTCGTCGACGGACGAGGGCCAAAGCTAATGTGGCTAACGGCAAGTTAGCTGAATACATTAAGCTAAATCTGGATTTGGAACTTTGACGTGGACTTCGCGGATACAACCAGCGACGCCATGGTGGGTAGCCGACCCATCAGGAAAGGTAAAGGCCAAGGCTAATGTAGCTAGCTGGGTGCTAATCGAATACATTAGCTGGGCCTGTACCTTGAACATGGACGTGGATGGACTTCGCGGAGGGAATCTATGACGCCATGGCTAACAACTGACCCGTCAGGAAAGGTAAAGACCAAGGCTAATGTAGCTAGCTGGGTGCTAGCAGGATGCATTAGCTGGGCCTGTACCTTGAGCTTTGACGTGGACTTCGCGGCCAAAGCTAATGTGGCTAACTGCGGATTAGCTGAATACATTAGCTAAGCCTGCACCTTCAACTGGGCGTGGACTTCGCGGCCAAAGCTAATGTGGCTAACGGTAAGTTAGCTGAATACATTAGCTAAATATGGATCTGAAACTTGACGTGGACTTCGCGGATACAATCAGCGACGCCATGGCGGGTAGCCGACCCATCAGGAAAGGTAAAGGCCAAGGCTAATGTAGCTAGCTGGGTGCTAATCGAATACATTAGCTGGGCCTGTACCTTGAACATGGACGTGGACTTCGCGGAGGGAATCGACGACACCGTGACTAACAACTGACCTGTCAGGAAAGGTAAAGACCAAGGCTAATGTAGCTAGCTGGGGGCTAGCGGAATGCATTAGCTAGGCCTGTACCTTGAGCTTTGACGTGGACTTCGCGGATGGAACCTGCGACGTCATGACGGGTGACTGACCCGTCGGGAAAGGCAAGAGCCAATGCTAATGTGGCTAACCGGATGTCAACCGGTTACATTAGCTCAGCTCTTTCCTAAAACATCGGGCCAAGAAAAAGATACAAGAACGTCGAGGGACTTCACGGACGGTAGCGGCGACGCAATGGCGGGCAGCCGATCCGTCGGGAGAATCAGGGGCCAAAGCTAATGTGGCTAACCAGGTGGTAGCCACATACATTACGTCGGCCCATTCTCGGAACATATTCACACACGAGTCCCAGAGGCCAAAGCAGCTGCGGGAGGTCAAGGACCCGCACGTGGGCACTGGAGACGAGATGTCCAGGTTCACACCATGAGGCACGGTGACAAAGGGGGCTCCCGTAAGTTTGCCCCGACGTGGCGAGTGCACCACGGGATGGCGGTCTTTACCGGCTCCCGGCCTATAACAATAAACCTAACCTGCCCGGGCCTGGCGGGGTGAACCCGGGTTCCTTTCTGCGCCACGGGCCAAGTGGGGGAACCTGGACAAGGGTGTGACAACGGGGGACAATTGACTCATCAGGAAGGGTAAAGGCCAAGGCTAATGTAGCTAGCTGGGTGCTAGCCGAATACATTAGCTGGGCCTGGACCTTGGACATTGACGTGGACTTCGCGGATGGAATCGACGAAGCCGTGACGGGTGACTGACCCGTCGGGAAAGGCAAGGGCCAATGCTAATGTGGCTAACCGGAGGTCAACCGGTTGTATTAGCTCGGCTCTTTCCTAAATCATCAGGGCAAGAAAAAGATACAAGAACGTCAAGGGACTTCACGGACGGTAGCGGCGACGCAATAGCGGGCAGCCGATCCGTCGGGAGAATCAAGGGCCAAAGCTAATATGGCTAACCAGGTGGTAGCCACATACGTTACATCGGCCCATTCTCGGAACAGATTGACACACGAGTCCCAGAGGCCAAAGCAGCTGTGGGAGGTCAAGGACCCGCACGTGGGCACTGGTGACGCTACGGCGACGACGGCGGTAACGACACCTCGTCTAACCCCAACCGGTGCCTAATCCTAATCCCAACCCTATTCCTTATCCTAATCCCAACCCTATTCCTTATCCTAATCCCAACCCTATTCCTTATCCTAATCCCAACCCTATTCCTTATCCTAATCCCAACCCTATTCCTTATCCTAATCCCAACCCTATTCCTTATCCTAATCCCAACCCTATTCCTTATCCTAATCCCAACCCTGTTCCTTATCCTAATCCCAACCCTAAAAACCCGACCCTAATCCCTTCCCTTATCCCAAACCTAATTCCAACCCTTATTCCAACCCCAATCCCAACCCTAATCCCATCCCTGACCCTCATCCTAATCCCAACCCTAATCCCCATTTCCCTGGGTCGGTCTTACTTCCCATTTGAGCCCTGAAACGAACATCAGTCAGGGCTCGGGGAGTTAGGACGAGGACCTGAAGCAAAGGCAAAAGGGTTTCAAGGTAAGTAGAAGGATTGGAAGGACAACACAGGTAAGTGAAGTTGTACAACGGAGCAACAAGAAGGTTCGTCGGGGGACAGCGGATGAGAAGAGAAACAGGTAAGTGAAGACAACATTCGGTGGAAAAAAGTAAAAAAACAGAGCGACAGGATGAAGTGGACTTTCACGGACGGACCACAGGAGGCACTGTGAGGAAAGATCCTCACTTGGATAAAAAAATCATTTGCGCACTTCCGCAAAACGCCATTTGGACATCGGAACTTAAAGAGTGAGGACAGGAGGGAGATAGTACAACGGAGCAACAAGAGGATTCGTCGGGGACAGCGGATGAGAAGAGAACCAGGTAAGTGAAGACAACATTCGGTGAAAAAAAGAAAAAAACAGAGCGACAGGATGAAGTGGACTTTCACGGACGGACCACGGGAGGCACTGTGAGGAAAGATCCTCACTTGGATAAAAAAACGTTTGCGCACTTCCGCAAAACGCCATTTGGACAACGGAACTGGAAGAGGGAGGACAGGAGGAGCAACGGGGGAGACAACGTAATAAAACAACGCACAACCACAAAAAAAGAGGGGAAGCACGTTGGGGAAAGATCCCCATTCGGACAAAGACGTCTACGTAGTTTCGTAGGACGTCATGTTGACAATGGAAAAGAAAAAAAGAGGAAGGACAAGTGGAGCGACGGGGGAGACAATGGAATAAAACACCGCACAACAATAAAAACGGAAGAGGAACGACGAGGAATTCATCAAAAAAGATGGATCAACAAATTCGTCGTGGGACAATTGATAAGAAGAGGAGCAGGTAAGTGAGCAAACATCACACAGCATGTTCAACAATCATATAAGAAGAGAAATTCAAGCCAATAACTGGGAGCAACAGGAAAAACACCGCACAACAATAAAAACGGAAGAGGAACGACGAGGAACTCATCAAGAGATAAGTGATGATAAAATTACTTACAACAACAAAAACACAAGAAAAACGACAAGGGATTGATCAACACAAGAATAAAAGATGGATCAACAAATTCGTCGTGGGACAGTTGATAAGAAGAGGAGCAGGTAAGTGAACACATCACACAGCATGTTCAACAATCAGATAAGAAGAGAAATTCAAGCCAAAAACTGGGAGCAACAGGAAAAACACCGCACAACAATGAAAACGGAAGAGGAACGATGAGGAATTCATCAAGAGGTAAGTGAAGATAAAATTTCTTACAACAACAAAAACACAAGAAAAACGACAAGGGATTGATCAACACAAGAATAAAAGATGGATCAACGAATTCGTCGTGGGACAATTGATAAGAAGAGGGGCAGGTAAGTGGGCACATCACACAGCATGTTCAACAATCAGATAAGAAGAGAAATTCAAGCCAAAAACTGGGAGCAACAGGAGGAAGTGCACTTCTCCAATGGGCCACAAGAGGGCACTGTGGGGAAAGATCCCCACTCCTATAAAAGCGCCTGCGCACGTCCGCAAGGAGCCATTTGGACGACGGAGCTCGAAGAGGAAGGACGTGAGGAGCCACAACACAGTAAGAAAAGACAACTTTGCAACAATACATGGACACAAGCCAGGAACTGATCACCCCTGGCTGGGTCGCCCAAGGGAGGGTGTCTGGAGATTAAAGACCCGAAACACCCGATGAACTTGGGTTCTCCACTGATGATGTGTCCTAAAATTACCTCGTCGACGGACGAGGGCCAAAGCTAATGTGGCTAACGGCAAGTTAGCTGAATACATTAAGCTAAATCTGGATTTGGAACTTTGACGTGGACTTCGCGGATACAACCAGCGACGCCATGGTGGGTAGCCGACCCATCAGGAAAGGTAAAGGCCAAGGCTAATGTAGCTAGCTGGGTGCTAATCGAATACATTAGCTGGGCCTGTACCTTGAACATGGACGTGGATGGACTTCGCGGAGGGAATCTATGACGCCATGGCTAACAACTGACCCGTCAGGAAAGGTAAAGACCAAGGCTAATGTAGCTAGCTGGGTGCTAGCAGGATGCATTAGCTGGGCCTGTACCTTGAGCTTTGACGTGGACTTCGCGGCCAAAGCTAATGTGGCTAACTGCGGATTAGCTGAATACATTAGCTAAGCCTGCACCTTCAACTGGGCGTGGACTTCGCGGCCAAAGCTAATGTGGCTAACGGTAAGTTAGCTGAATACATTAGCTAAATATGGATCTGAAACTTGACGTGGACTTCGCGGATACAATCAGCGACGCCATGGCGGGTAGCCGACCCATCAGGAAAGGTAAAGGCCAAGGCTAATGTAGCTAGCTGGGTGCTAATCGAATACATTAGCTGGGCCTGTACCTTGAACATGGACGTGGACTTCGCGGAGGGAATCGACGACACCGTGACTAACAACTGACCTGTCAGGAAAGGTAAAGACCAAGGCTAATGTAGCTAGCTGGGGGCTAGCGGAATGCATTAGCTAGGCCTGTACCTTGAGCTTTGACGTGGACTTCGCGGATGGAACCTGCGACGTCATGACGGGTGACTGACCCGTCGGGAAAGGCAAGAGCCAATGCTAATGTGGCTAACCGGATGTCAACCGGTTACATTAGCTCAGCTCTTTCCTAAAACATCGGGCCAAGAAAAAGATACAAGAACGTCGAGGGACTTCACGGACGGTAGCGGCGACGCAATGGCGGGCAGCCGATCCGTCGGGAGAATCAGGGGCCAAAGCTAATGTGGCTAACCAGGTGGTAGCCACATACATTACGTCGGCCCATTCTCGGAACATATTCACACACGAGTCCCAGAGGCCAAAGCAGCTGCGGGAGGTCAAGGACCCGCACGTGGGCACTGGAGACGAGATGTCCAGGTTCACACCATGAGGCACGGTGACAAAGGGGGCTCCCGTAAGTTTGCCCCGACGTGGCGAGTGCACCACGGGATGGCGGTCTTTACCGGCTCCCGGCCTATAACAATAAACCTAACCTGCCCGGGCCTGGCGGGGTGAACCCGGGTTCCTTTCTGCGCCACGGGCCAAGTGGGGGAACCTGGACAAGGGTGTGACAACGGGGGACAATTGACTCATCAGGAAGGGTAAAGGCCAAGGCTAATGTAGCTAGCTGGGTGCTAGCCGAATACATTAGCTGGGCCTGGACCTTGGACATTGACGTGGACTTCGCGGATGGAATCGACGAAGCCGTGACGGGTGACTGACCCGTCGGGAAAGGCAAGGGCCAATGCTAATGTGGCTAACCGGAGGTCAACCGGTTGTATTAGCTCGGCTCTTTCCTAAATCATCAGGGCAAGAAAAAGATACAAGAACGTCAAGGGACTTCACGGACGGTAGCGGCGACGCAATAGCGGGCAGCCGATCCGTCGGGAGAATCAAGGGCCAAAGCTAATATGGCTAACCAGGTGGTAGCCACATACGTTACATCGGCCCATTCTCGGAACAGATTGACACACGAGTCCCAGAGGCCAAAGCAGCTGTGGGAGGTCAAGGACCCGCACGTGGGCACTGGTGACGCTACGGCGACGACGGCGGTAACGACACCTCGTCTAACCCCAACCGGTGCCTAATCCTAATCCCAACCCTATTCCTTATCCTAATCCCAACCCTATTCCTTATCCTAATCCCAACCCTATTCCTTATCCTAATCCCAACCCTATTCCTTATCCTAATCCCAACCCTATTCCTTATCCTAATCCCAACCCTATTCCTTATCCTAATCCCAACCCTATTCCTTATCCTAATCCCAACCCTGTTCCTTATCCTAATCCCAACCCTAAAAACCCGACCCTAATCCCTTCCCTTATCCCAAACCTAATTCCAACCCTTATTCCAACCCCAATCCCAACCCTAATCCCATCCCTGACCCTCATCCTAATCCCAACCCTAATCCCCATTTCCCTGGGTCGGTCTTACTTCCCATTTGAGCCCTGAAACGAACATCAGTCAGGGCTCGGGGAGTTAGGACGAGGACCTGAAGCAAAGGCAAAAGGGTTTCAAGGTAAGTAGAAGGATTGGAAGGACAACACAGGTAAGTGAAGTTGTACAACGGAGCAACAAGAAGGTTCGTCGGGGGACAGCGGATGAGAAGAGAAACAGGTAAGTGAAGACAACATTCGGTGGAAAAAAGTAAAAAAACAGAGCGACAGGATGAAGTGGACTTTCACGGACGGACCACAGGAGGCACTGTGAGGAAAGATCCTCACTTGGATAAAAAAATCATTTGCGCACTTCCGCAAAACGCCATTTGGACATCGGAACTTAAAGAGTGAGGACAGGAGGGAGATAGTACAACGGAGCAACAAGAGGATTCGTCGGGGACAGCGGATGAGAAGAGAACCAGGTAAGTGAAGACAACATTCGGTGAAAAAAAGAAAAAAACAGAGCGACAGGATGAAGTGGACTTTCACGGACGGACCACGGGAGGCACTGTGAGGAAAGATCCTCACTTGGATAAAAAAACGTTTGCGCACTTCCGCAAAACGCCATTTGGACAACGGAACTGGAAGAGGGAGGACAGGAGGAGCAACGGGGGAGACAACGTAATAAAACAACGCACAACCACAAAAAAAGAGGGGAAGCACGTTGGGGAAAGATCCCCATTCGGACAAAGACGTCTACGTAGTTTCGTAGGACGTCATGTTGACAATGGAAAAGAAAAAAAGAGGAAGGACAAGTGGAGCGACGGGGGAGACAATGGAATAAAACACCGCACAACAATAAAAACGGAAGAGGAACGACGAGGAATTCATCAAAAAAGATGGATCAACAAATTCGTCGTGGGACAATTGATAAGAAGAGGAGCAGGTAAGTGAGCAAACATCACACAGCATGTTCAACAATCATATAAGAAGAGAAATTCAAGCCAATAACTGGGAGCAACAGGAAAAACACCGCACAACAATAAAAACGGAAGAGGAACGACGAGGAACTCATCAAGAGATAAGTGATGATAAAATTACTTACAACAACAAAAACACAAGAAAAACGACAAGGGATTGATCAACACAAGAATAAAAGATGGATCAACAAATTCGTCGTGGGACAGTTGATAAGAAGAGGAGCAGGTAAGTGAACACATCACACAGCATGTTCAACAATCAGATAAGAAGAGAAATTCAAGCCAAAAACTGGGAGCAACAGGAAAAACACCGCACAACAATGAAAACGGAAGAGGAACGATGAGGAATTCATCAAGAGGTAAGTGAAGATAAAATTTCTTACAACAACAAAAACACAAGAAAAACGACAAGGGATTGATCAACACAAGAATAAAAGATGGATCAACGAATTCGTCGTGGGACAATTGATAAGAAGAGGGGCAGGTAAGTGGGCACATCACACAGCATGTTCAACAATCAGATAAGAAGAGAAATTCAAGCCAAAAACTGGGAGCAACAGGAGGAAGTGCACTTCTCCAATGGGCCACAAGAGGGCACTGTGGGGAAAGATCCCCACTCCTATAAAAGCGCCTGCGCACGTCCGCAAGGAGCCATTTGGACGACGGAGCTCGAAGAGGAAGGACGTGAGGAGCCACAACACAGTAAGAAAAGACAACTTTGCAACAATACATGGACACAAGCCAGGAACTGATCACCCCTGGCTGGGTCGCCCAAGGGAGGGTGTCTGGAGATTAAAGACCCGAAACACCCGATGAACTTGGGTTCTCCACTGATGATGTGTCCTAAAATTACCTCGTCGACGGACGAGGGCCAAAGCTAATGTGGCTAACGGCAAGTTAGCTGAATACATTAAGCTAAATCTGGATTTGGAACTTTGACGTGGACTTCGCGGATACAACCAGCGACGCCATGGTGGGTAGCCGACCCATCAGGAAAGGTAAAGGCCAAGGCTAATGTAGCTAGCTGGGTGCTAATCGAATACATTAGCTGGGCCTGTACCTTGAACATGGACGTGGATGGACTTCGCGGAGGGAATCTATGACGCCATGGCTAACAACTGACCCGTCAGGAAAGGTAAAGACCAAGGCTAATGTAGCTAGCTGGGTGCTAGCAGGATGCATTAGCTGGGCCTGTACCTTGAGCTTTGACGTGGACTTCGCGGCCAAAGCTAATGTGGCTAACTGCGGATTAGCTGAATACATTAGCTAAGCCTGCACCTTCAACTGGGCGTGGACTTCGCGGCCAAAGCTAATGTGGCTAACGGTAAGTTAGCTGAATACATTAGCTAAATATGGATCTGAAACTTGACGTGGACTTCGCGGATACAATCAGCGACGCCATGGCGGGTAGCCGACCCATCAGGAAAGGTAAAGGCCAAGGCTAATGTAGCTAGCTGGGTGCTAATCGAATACATTAGCTGGGCCTGTACCTTGAACATGGACGTGGACTTCGCGGAGGGAATCGACGACACCGTGACTAACAACTGACCTGTCAGGAAAGGTAAAGACCAAGGCTAATGTAGCTAGCTGGGGGCTAGCGGAATGCATTAGCTAGGCCTGTACCTTGAGCTTTGACGTGGACTTCGCGGATGGAACCTGCGACGTCATGACGGGTGACTGACCCGTCGGGAAAGGCAAGAGCCAATGCTAATGTGGCTAACCGGATGTCAACCGGTTACATTAGCTCAGCTCTTTCCTAAAACATCGGGCCAAGAAAAAGATACAAGAACGTCGAGGGACTTCACGGACGGTAGCGGCGACGCAATGGCGGGCAGCCGATCCGTCGGGAGAATCAGGGGCCAAAGCTAATGTGGCTAACCAGGTGGTAGCCACATACATTACGTCGGCCCATTCTCGGAACATATTCACACACGAGTCCCAGAGGCCAAAGCAGCTGCGGGAGGTCAAGGACCCGCACGTGGGCACTGGAGACGAGATGTCCAGGTTCACACCATGAGGCACGGTGACAAAGGGGGCTCCCGTAAGTTTGCCCCGACGTGGCGAGTGCACCACGGGATGGCGGTCTTTACCGGCTCCCGGCCTATAACAATAAACCTAACCTGCCCGGGCCTGGCGGGGTGAACCCGGGTTCCTTTCTGCGCCACGGGCCAAGTGGGGGAACCTGGACAAGGGTGTGACAACGGGGGACAATTGACTCATCAGGAAGGGTAAAGGCCAAGGCTAATGTAGCTAGCTGGGTGCTAGCCGAATACATTAGCTGGGCCTGGACCTTGGACATTGACGTGGACTTCGCGGATGGAATCGACGAAGCCGTGACGGGTGACTGACCCGTCGGGAAAGGCAAGGGCCAATGCTAATGTGGCTAACCGGAGGTCAACCGGTTGTATTAGCTCGGCTCTTTCCTAAATCATCAGGGCAAGAAAAAGATACAAGAACGTCAAGGGACTTCACGGACGGTAGCGGCGACGCAATAGCGGGCAGCCGATCCGTCGGGAGAATCAAGGGCCAAAGCTAATATGGCTAACCAGGTGGTAGCCACATACGTTACATCGGCCCATTCTCGGAACAGATTGACACACGAGTCCCAGAGGCCAAAGCAGCTGTGGGAGGTCAAGGACCCGCACGTGGGCACTGGTGACGCTACGGCGACGACGGCGGTAACGACACCTCGTCTAACCCCAACCGGTGCCTAATCCTAATCCCAACCCTATTCCTTATCCTAATCCCAACCCTATTCCTTATCCTAATCCCAACCCTATTCCTTATCCTAATCCCAACCCTATTCCTTATCCTAATCCCAACCCTATTCCTTATCCTAATCCCAACCCTATTCCTTATCCTAATCCCAACCCTATTCCTTATCCTAATCCCAACCCTGTTCCTTATCCTAATCCCAACCCTAAAAACCCGACCCTAATCCCTTCCCTTATCCCAAACCTAATTCCAACCCTTATTCCAACCCCAATCCCAACCCTAATCCCATCCCTGACCCTCATCCTAATCCCAACCCTAATCCCCATTTCCCTGGGTCGGTCTTACTTCCCATTTGAGCCCTGAAACGAACATCAGTCAGGGCTCGGGGAGTTAGGACGAGGACCTGAAGCAAAGGCAAAAGGGTTTCAAGGTAAGTAGAAGGATTGGAAGGACAACACAGGTAAGTGAAGTTGTACAACGGAGCAACAAGAAGGTTCGTCGGGGGACAGCGGATGAGAAGAGAAACAGGTAAGTGAAGACAACATTCGGTGGAAAAAAGTAAAAAAACAGAGCGACAGGATGAAGTGGACTTTCACGGACGGACCACAGGAGGCACTGTGAGGAAAGATCCTCACTTGGATAAAAAAATCATTTGCGCACTTCCGCAAAACGCCATTTGGACATCGGAACTTAAAGAGTGAGGACAGGAGGGAGATAGTACAACGGAGCAACAAGAGGATTCGTCGGGGACAGCGGATGAGAAGAGAACCAGGTAAGTGAAGACAACATTCGGTGAAAAAAAGAAAAAAACAGAGCGACAGGATGAAGTGGACTTTCACGGACGGACCACGGGAGGCACTGTGAGGAAAGATCCTCACTTGGATAAAAAAACGTTTGCGCACTTCCGCAAAACGCCATTTGGACAACGGAACTGGAAGAGGGAGGACAGGAGGAGCAACGGGGGAGACAACGTAATAAAACAACGCACAACCACAAAAAAAGAGGGGAAGCACGTTGGGGAAAGATCCCCATTCGGACAAAGACGTCTACGTAGTTTCGTAGGACGTCATGTTGACAATGGAAAAGAAAAAAAGAGGAAGGACAAGTGGAGCGACGGGGGAGACAATGGAATAAAACACCGCACAACAATAAAAACGGAAGAGGAACGACGAGGAATTCATCAAAAAAGATGGATCAACAAATTCGTCGTGGGACAATTGATAAGAAGAGGAGCAGGTAAGTGAGCAAACATCACACAGCATGTTCAACAATCATATAAGAAGAGAAATTCAAGCCAATAACTGGGAGCAACAGGAAAAACACCGCACAACAATAAAAACGGAAGAGGAACGACGAGGAACTCATCAAGAGATAAGTGATGATAAAATTACTTACAACAACAAAAACACAAGAAAAACGACAAGGGATTGATCAACACAAGAATAAAAGATGGATCAACAAATTCGTCGTGGGACAGTTGATAAGAAGAGGAGCAGGTAAGTGAACACATCACACAGCATGTTCAACAATCAGATAAGAAGAGAAATTCAAGCCAAAAACTGGGAGCAACAGGAAAAACACCGCACAACAATGAAAACGGAAGAGGAACGATGAGGAATTCATCAAGAGGTAAGTGAAGATAAAATTTCTTACAACAACAAAAACACAAGAAAAACGACAAGGGATTGATCAACACAAGAATAAAAGATGGATCAACAAATTCGTCGTGGGACAATTGATAAGAAGAGGGGCAGGTAAGTGGGCACATCACACAGCATGTTCAACAATCAGATAAGAAGAGAAATTCAAGCCAAAAACTGGGAGCAACAGGAGGAAGTGCACTTCTCCAATGGGCCACAAGAGGGCACTGTGGGGAAAGATCCCCACTCCTATAAAAGCGCCTGCGCACGTCCGCAAGGAGCCATTTGGACGACGGAGCTCGAAGAGGAAGGACGTGAGGAGCCACAACACAGTAAGAAAAGACAACTTTGCAACAATACATGGACACAAGCCAGGAACTGATCACCCCTGGCTGGGTCGCCCAAGGGAGGGTGTCTGGAGATTAAAGACCCGAAACACCCGATGAACTTGGGTTCTCCACTGATGATGTGTCCTAAAATTACCTCGTCGACGGACGAGGGCCAAAGCTAATGTGGCTAACGGCAAGTTAGCTGAATACATTAAGCTAAATCTGGATTTGGAACTTTGACGTGGACTTCGCGGATACAACCAGCGACGCCATGGTGGGTAGCCGACCCATCAGGAAAGGTAAAGGCCAAGGCTAATGTAGCTAGCTGGGTGCTAATCGAATACATTAGCTGGGCCTGTACCTTGAACATGGACGTGGATGGACTTCGCGGAGGGAATCTATGACGCCATGGCTAACAACTGACCCGTCAGGAAAGGTAAAGACCAAGGCTAATGTAGCTAGCTGGGTGCTAGCAGGATGCATTAGCTGGGCCTGTACCTTGAGCTTTGACGTGGACTTCGCGGCCAAAGCTAATGTGGCTAACTGCGGATTAGCTGAATACATTAGCTAAGCCTGCACCTTCAACTGGGCGTGGACTTCGCGGCCAAAGCTAATGTGGCTAACGGTAAGTTAGCTGAATACATTAGCTAAATATGGATCTGAAACTTGACGTGGACTTCGCGGATACAATCAGCGACGCCATGGCGGGTAGCCGACCCATCAGGAAAGGTAAAGGCCAAGGCTAATGTAGCTAGCTGGGTGCTAATCGAATACATTAGCTGGGCCTGTACCTTGAACATGGACGTGGACTTCGCGGAGGGAATCGACGACACCGTGACTAACAACTGACCTGTCAGGAAAGGTAAAGACCAAGGCTAATGTAGCTAGCTGGGGGCTAGCGGAATGCATTAGCTAGGCCTGTACCTTGAGCTTTGACGTGGACTTCGCGGATGGAACCTGCGACGTCATGACGGGTGACTGACCCGTCGGGAAAGGCAAGAGCCAATGCTAATGTGGCTAACCGGATGTCAACCGGTTACATTAGCTCAGCTCTTTCCTAAAACATCGGGCCAAGAAAAAGATACAAGAACGTCGAGGGACTTCACGGACGGTAGCGGCGACGCAATGGCGGGCAGCCGATCCGTCGGGAGAATCAGGGGCCAAAGCTAATGTGGCTAACCAGGTGGTAGCCACATACATTACGTCGGCCCATTCTCGGAACATATTCACACACGAGTCCCAGAGGCCAAAGCAGCTGCGGGAGGTCAAGGACCCGCACGTGGGCACTGGAGACGAGATGTCCAGGTTCACACCATGAGGCACGGTGACAAAGGGGGCTCCCGTAAGTTTGCCCCGACGTGGCGAGTGCACCACGGGATGGCGGTCTTTACCGGCTCCCGGCCTATAACAATAAACCTAACCTGCCCGGGCCTGGCGGGGTGAACCCGGGTTCCTTTCTGCGCCACGGGCCAAGTGGGGGAACCTGGACAAGGGTGTGACAACGGGGGACAATTGACTCATCAGGAAGGGTAAAGGCCAAGGCTAATGTAGCTAGCTGGGTGCTAGCCGAATACATTAGCTGGGCCTGGACCTTGGACATTGACGTGGACTTCGCGGATGGAATCGACGAAGCCGTGACGGGTGACTGACCCGTCGGGAAAGGCAAGGGCCAATGCTAATGTGGCTAACCGGAGGTCAACCGGTTGTATTAGCTCGGCTCTTTCCTAAATCATCAGGGCAAGAAAAAGATACAAGAACGTCAAGGGACTTCACGGACGGTAGCGGCGACGCAATAGCGGGCAGCCGATCCGTCGGGAGAATCAAGGGCCAAAGCTAATATGGCTAACCAGGTGGTAGCCACATACGTTACATCGGCCCATTCTCGGAACAGATTGACACACGAGTCCCAGAGGCCAAAGCAGCTGTGGGAGGTCAAGGACCCGCACGTGGGCACTGGTGACGCTACGGCGACGACGGCGGTAACGACACCTCGTCTAACCCCAACCGGTGCCTAATCCTAATCCCAACCCTATTCCTTATCCTAATCCCAACCCTATTCCTTATCCTAATCCCAACCCTATTCCTTATCCTAATCCCAACCCTATTCCTTATCCTAATCCCAACCCTATTCCTTATCCTAATCCCAACCCTATTCCTTATCCTAATCCCAACCCTATTCCTTATCCTAATCCCAACCCTGTTCCTTATCCTAATCCCAACCCTAAAAACCCGACCCTAATCCCTTCCCTTATCCCAAACCTAATTCCAACCCTTATTCCAACCCCAATCCCAACCCTAATCCCATCCCTGACCCTCATCCTAATCCCAACCCTAATCCCCATTTCCCTGGGTCGGTCTTACTTCCCATTTGAGCCCTGAAACGAACATCAGTCAGGGCTCGGGGAGTTAGGACGAGGACCTGAAGCAAAGGCAAAAGGGTTTCAAGGTAAGTAGAAGGATTGGAAGGACAACACAGGTAAGTGAAGTTGTACAACGGAGCAACAAGAAGGTTCGTCGGGGGACAGCGGATGAGAAGAGAAACAGGTAAGTGAAGACAACATTCGGTGGAAAAAAGTAAAAAAACAGAGCGACAGGATGAAGTGGACTTTCACGGACGGACCACAGGAGGCACTGTGAGGAAAGATCCTCACTTGGATAAAAAAATCATTTGCGCACTTCCGCAAAACGCCATTTGGACATCGGAACTTAAAGAGTGAGGACAGGAGGGAGATAGTACAACGGAGCAACAAGAGGATTCGTCGGGGACAGCGGATGAGAAGAGAACCAGGTAAGTGAAGACAACATTCGGTGAAAAAAAGAAAAAAACAGAGCGACAGGATGAAGTGGACTTTCACGGACGGACCACGGGAGGCACTGTGAGGAAAGATCCTCACTTGGATAAAAAAACGTTTGCGCACTTCCGCAAAACGCCATTTGGACAACGGAACTGGAAGAGGGAGGACAGGAGGAGCAACGGGGGAGACAACGTAATAAAACAACGCACAACCACAAAAAAAGAGGGGAAGCACGTTGGGGAAAGATCCCCATTCGGACAAAGACGTCTACGTAGTTTCGTAGGACGTCATGTTGACAATGGAAAAGAAAAAAAGAGGAAGGACAAGTGGAGCGACGGGGGAGACAATGGAATAAAACACCGCACAACAATAAAAACGGAAGAGGAACGACGAGGAATTCATCAAAAAAGATGGATCAACAAATTCGTCGTGGGACAATTGATAAGAAGAGGAGCAGGTAAGTGAGCAAACATCACACAGCATGTTCAACAATCATATAAGAAGAGAAATTCAAGCCAATAACTGGGAGCAACAGGAAAAACACCGCACAACAATAAAAACGGAAGAGGAACGACGAGGAACTCATCAAGAGATAAGTGATGATAAAATTACTTACAACAACAAAAACACAAGAAAAACGACAAGGGATTGATCAACACAAGAATAAAAGATGGATCAACAAATTCGTCGTGGGACAGTTGATAAGAAGAGGAGCAGGTAAGTGAACACATCACACAGCATGTTCAACAATCAGATAAGAAGAGAAATTCAAGCCAAAAACTGGGAGCAACAGGAAAAACACCGCACAACAATGAAAACGGAAGAGGAACGATGAGGAATTCATCAAGAGGTAAGTGAAGATAAAATTTCTTACAACAACAAAAACACAAGAAAAACGACAAGGGATTGATCAACACAAGAATAAAAGATGGATCAACAAATTCGTCGTGGGACAATTGATAAGAAGAGGGGCAGGTAAGTGGGCACATCACACAGCATGTTCAACAATCAGATAAGAAGAGAAATTCAAGCCAAAAACTGGGAGCAACAGGAGGAAGTGCACTTCTCCAATGGGCCACAAGAGGGCACTGTGGGGAAAGATCCCCACTCCTATAAAAGCGCCTGCGCACGTCCGCAAGGAGCCATTTGGACGACGGAGCTCGAAGAGGAAGGACGTGAGGAGCCACAACACAGTAAGAAAAGACAACTTTGCAACAATACATGGACACAAGCCAGGAACTGATCACCCCTGGCTGGGTCGCCCAAGGGAGGGTGTCTGGAGATTAAAGACCCGAAACACCCGATGAACTTGGGTTCTCCACTGATGATGTGTCCTAAAATTACCTCGTCGACGGACGAGGGCCAAAGCTAATGTGGCTAACGGCAAGTTAGCTGAATACATTAAGCTAAATCTGGATTTGGAACTTTGACGTGGACTTCGCGGATACAACCAGCGACGCCATGGTGGGTAGCCGACCCATCAGGAAAGGTAAAGGCCAAGGCTAATGTAGCTAGCTGGGTGCTAATCGAATACATTAGCTGGGCCTGTACCTTGAACATGGACGTGGATGGACTTCGCGGAGGGAATCTATGACGCCATGGCTAACAACTGACCCGTCAGGAAAGGTAAAGACCAAGGCTAATGTAGCTAGCTGGGTGCTAGCAGGATGCATTAGCTGGGCCTGTACCTTGAGCTTTGACGTGGACTTCGCGGCCAAAGCTAATGTGGCTAACTGCGGATTAGCTGAATACATTAGCTAAGCCTGCACCTTCAACTGGGCGTGGACTTCGCGGCCAAAGCTAATGTGGCTAACGGTAAGTTAGCTGAATACATTAGCTAAATATGGATCTGAAACTTGACGTGGACTTCGCGGATACAATCAGCGACGCCATGGCGGGTAGCCGACCCATCAGGAAAGGTAAAGGCCAAGGCTAATGTAGCTAGCTGGGTGCTAATCGAATACATTAGCTGGGCCTGTACCTTGAACATGGACGTGGACTTCGCGGAGGGAATCGACGACACCGTGACTAACAACTGACCTGTCAGGAAAGGTAAAGACCAAGGCTAATGTAGCTAGCTGGGGGCTAGCGGAATGCATTAGCTAGGCCTGTACCTTGAGCTTTGACGTGGACTTCGCGGATGGAACCTGCGACGTCATGACGGGTGACTGACCCGTCGGGAAAGGCAAGAGCCAATGCTAATGTGGCTAACCGGATGTCAACCGGTTACATTAGCTCAGCTCTTTCCTAAAACATCGGGCCAAGAAAAAGATACAAGAACGTCGAGGGACTTCACGGACGGTAGCGGCGACGCAATGGCGGGCAGCCGATCCGTCGGGAGAATCAGGGGCCAAAGCTAATGTGGCTAACCAGGTGGTAGCCACATACATTACGTCGGCCCATTCTCGGAACATATTCACACACGAGTCCCAGAGGCCAAAGCAGCTGCGGGAGGTCAAGGACCCGCACGTGGGCACTGGAGACGAGATGTCCAGGTTCACACCATGAGGCACGGTGACAAAGGGGGCTCCCGTAAGTTTGCCCCGACGTGGCGAGTGCACCACGGGATGGCGGTCTTTACCGGCTCCCGGCCTATAACAATAAACCTAACCTGCCCGGGCCTGGCGGGGTGAACCCGGGTTCCTTTCTGCGCCACGGGCCAAGTGGGGGAACCTGGACAAGGGTGTGACAACGGGGGACAATTGACTCATCAGGAAGGGTAAAGGCCAAGGCTAATGTAGCTAGCTGGGTGCTAGCCGAATACATTAGCTGGGCCTGGACCTTGGACATTGACGTGGACTTCGCGGATGGAATCGACGAAGCCGTGACGGGTGACTGACCCGTCGGGAAAGGCAAGGGCCAATGCTAATGTGGCTAACCGGAGGTCAACCGGTTGTATTAGCTCGGCTCTTTCCTAAATCATCAGGGCAAGAAAAAGATACAAGAACGTCAAGGGACTTCACGGACGGTAGCGGCGACGCAATAGCGGGCAGCCGATCCGTCGGGAGAATCAAGGGCCAAAGCTAATATGGCTAACCAGGTGGTAGCCACATACGTTACATCGGCCCATTCTCGGAACAGATTGACACACGAGTCCCAGAGGCCAAAGCAGCTGTGGGAGGTCAAGGACCCGCACGTGGGCACTGGTGACGCTACGGCGACGACGGCGGTAACGACACCTCGTCTAACCCCAACCGGTGCCTAATCCTAATCCCAACCCTATTCCTTATCCTAATCCCAACCCTATTCCTTATCCTAATCCCAACCCTATTCCTTATCCTAATCCCAACCCTATTCCTTATCCTAATCCCAACCCTATTCCTTATCCTAATCCCAACCCTATTCCTTATCCTAATCCCAACCCTATTCCTTATCCTAATCCCAACCCTGTTCCTTATCCTAATCCCAACCCTAAAAACCCGACCCTAATCCCTTCCCTTATCCCAAACCTAATTCCAACCCTTATTCCAACCCCAATCCCAACCCTAATCCCATCCCTGACCCTCATCCTAATCCCAACCCTAATCCCCATTTCCCTGGGTCGGTCTTACTTCCCATTTGAGCCCTGAAACGAACATCAGTCAGGGCTCGGGGAGTTAGGACGAGGACCTGAAGCAAAGGCAAAAGGGTTTCAAGGTAAGTAGAAGGATTGGAAGGACAACACAGGTAAGTGAAGTTGTACAACGGAGCAACAAGAAGGTTCGTCGGGGGACAGCGGATGAGAAGAGAAACAGGTAAGTGAAGACAACATTCGGTGGAAAAAAGTAAAAAAACAGAGCGACAGGATGAAGTGGACTTTCACGGACGGACCACAGGAGGCACTGTGAGGAAAGATCCTCACTTGGATAAAAAAATCATTTGCGCACTTCCGCAAAACGCCATTTGGACATCGGAACTTAAAGAGTGAGGACAGGAGGGAGATAGTACAACGGAGCAACAAGAGGATTCGTCGGGGACAGCGGATGAGAAGAGAACCAGGTAAGTGAAGACAACATTCGGTGAAAAAAAGAAAAACACAGAGCGACAGGATGAAGTGGACTTTCACGGACGGACCACGGGAGGCACTGTGAGGAAAGATCCTCACTTGGATAAAAAAACGTTTGCGCACTTCCGCAAAACGCCATTTGGACAACGGAACTGGAAGAGGGAGGACAGGAGGAGCAACGGGGGAGACAACGTAATAAAACAACGCACAACCACAAAAAAAGAGGGGAAGCACGTTGGGGAAAGATCCCCATTCGGACAAAGACGTCTACGTAGTTTCGTAGGACGTCATGTTGACAATGGAAAAGAAAAAAAGAGGAAGGACAAGTGGAGCGACGGGGGAGACAATGGAATAAAACACCGCACAACAATAAAAACGGAAGAGGAACGACGAGGAATTCATCAAAAAAGATGGATCAACAAATTCGTCGTGGGACAATTGATAAGAAGAGGAGCAGGTAAGTGAGCAAACATCACACAGCATGTTCAGCAATCAGATAAGAAGAGAAATTCAAGCCAAAAACTGGGAGCAACAGGAAAAACACCGCACAACAATAAAAACGGAAGAGGAACGACGAGGAATTCATCAAGAGGTAAGTGAAGATAAAATTTCTTACAACAACAAAAACACAAGAAAAACGACAAGGGATTGATCAACACAAGAATAAAAGATGGATCAACAAATTCGTCGTGGGACAATTGATAAGAAGAGGGGCAGGTAAGTGGGCACATCACACAGCATGCTCAACAATCAGATAAGAAGAGAAATTCAAGCCAAAAACTGGGAGCAACAGGAGGAAGTGCACTTCTCGAATGGGCCGCAAGAGGGCACTGTGGGGAAAGATCCCCACTCCTATAAAAGCGCCTGCGCACGTCCGCAAGGAGCCATTTGGACGACGGAGCTCGAAGAGGAAGGACGTGAGGAGCCACAACACAGTAAGAAAAGACAACTTTGCAACAATACATGGACACAAGCCAGGAACTGATCACCCCTGGCTGGGTCGCCCAAGGGAGGGTGTCTGGAGATTAAAGACCCGAAACACCCGATGAACTTGGGTTCTCCACTGATGATGTGTCCTAAAATTACCTCGTCGACGGACGAGGGCCAAAGCTAATGTGGCTAACGGCAAGTTAGCTGAATACATTAAGCTAAATCTGGATTTGGAACTTTGACGTGGACTTCGCGGATACAACCAGCGACGCCATGGTGGGTAGCCGACCCATCAGGAAAGGTAAAGGCCAAGGCTAATGTAGCTAGCTGGGTGCTAATCGAATACATTAGCTGGGCCTGTACCTTGAACATGGACGTGGATGGACTTCGCGGAGGGAATCTATGACGCCATGGCTAACAACTGACCCGTCAGGAAAGGTAAAGACCAAGGCTAATGTAGCTAGCTGGGTGCTAGCAGGATGCATTAGCTGGGCCTGTACCTTGAGCTTTGACGTGGACTTCGCGGCCAAAGCTAATGTGGCTAACTGCGGATTAGCTGAATACATTAGCTAAGCCTGCACCTTCAACTGGGCGTGGACTTCGCGGCCAAAGCTAATGTGGCTAACGGTAAGTTAGCTGAATACATTAGCTAAATATGGATCTGAAACTTGACGTGGACTTCGCGGATACAATCAGCGACGCCATGGCGGGTAGCCGACCCATCAGGAAAGGTAAAGGCCAAGGCTAATGTAGCTAGCTGGGTGCTAATCGAATACATTAGCTGGGCCTGTACCTTGAACATGGACGTGGACTTCGCGGAGGGAATCGACGACACCGTGACTAACAACTGACCTGTCAGGAAAGGTAAAGACCAAGGCTAATGTAGCTAGCTGGGGGCTAGCGGAATGCATTAGCTAGGCCTGTACCTTGAGCTTTGACGTGGACTTCGCGGATGGAACCTGCGACGTCATGACGGGTGACTGACCCGTCGGGAAAGGCAAGAGCCAATGCTAATGTGGCTAACCGGATGTCAACCGGTTACATTAGCTCAGCTCTTTCCTAAAACATCGGGCCAAGAAAAAGATACAAGAACGTCGAGGGACTTCACGGACGGTAGCGGCGACGCAATGGCGGGCAGCCGATCCGTCGGGAGAATCAGGGGCCAAAGCTAATGTGGCTAACCAGGTGGTAGCCACATACATTACGTCGGCCCATTCTCGGAACATATTCACACACGAGTCCCAGAGGCCAAAGCAGCTGCGGGAGGTCAAGGACCCGCACGTGGGCACTGGAGACGAGATGTCCAGGTTCACACCATGAGGCACGGTGACAAAGGGGGCTCCCGTAAGTTTGCCCCGACGTGGCGAGTGCACCACGGGATGGCGGTCTTTACCGGCTCCCGGCCTATAACAATAAACCTAACCTGCCCGGGCCTGGCGGGGTGAACCCGGGTTCCTTTCTGCGCCACGGGCCAAGTGGGGGAACCTGGACAAGGGTGTGACAACGGGGGACAATTGACTCATCAGGAAGGGTAAAGGCCAAGGCTAATGTAGCTAGCTGGGTGCTAGCCGAATACATTAGCTGGGCCTGGACCTTGGACATTGACGTGGACTTCGCGGATGGAATCGACGAAGCCGTGACGGGTGACTGACCCGTCGGGAAAGGCAAGGGCCAATGCTAATGTGGCTAACCGGAGGTCAACCGGTTGTATTAGCTCGGCTCTTTCCTAAATCATCAGGGCAAGAAAAAGATACAAGAACGTCAAGGGACTTCACGGACGGTAGCGGCGACGCAATAGCGGGCAGCCGATCCGTCGGGAGAATCAAGGGCCAAAGCTAATATGGCTAACCAGGTGGTAGCCACATACGTTACATCGGCCCATTCTCGGAACAGATTGACACACGAGTCCCAGAGGCCAAAGCAGCTGTGGGAGGTCAAGGACCCGCACGTGGGCACTGGTGACGCTACGGCGACGACGGCGGTAACGACACCTCGTCTAACCCCAACCGGTGCCTAATCCTAATCCCAACCCTATTCCTTATCCTAATCCCAACCCTATTCCTTATCCTAATCCCAACCCTATTCCTTATCCTAATCCCAACCCTATTCCTTATCCTAATCCCAACCCTATTCCTTATCCTAATCCCAACCCTATTCCTTATCCTAATCCCAACCCTATTCCTTATCCTAATCCCAACCCTGTTCCTTATCCTAATCCCAACCCTAAAAACCCGACCCTAATCCCTTCCCTTATCCCAAACCTAATTCCAACCCTTATTCCAACCCCAATCCCAACCCTAATCCCATCCCTGACCCTCATCCTAATCCCAACCCTAATCCCCATTTCCCTGGGTCGGTCTTACTTCCCATTTGAGCCCTGAAACGAACATCAGTCAGGGCTCGGGGAGTTAGGACGAGGACCTGAAGCAAAGGCAAAAGGGTTTCAAGGTAAGTAGAAGGATTGGAAGGACAACACAGGTAAGTGAAGTTGTACAACGGAGCAACAAGAAGGTTCGTCGGGGGACAGCGGATGAGAAGAGAAACAGGTAAGTGAAGACAACATTCGGTGGAAAAAAGTAAAAAAACAGAGCGACAGGATGAAGTGGACTTTCACGGACGGACCACAGGAGGCACTGTGAGGAAAGATCCTCACTTGGATAAAAAAATCATTTGCGCACTTCCGCAAAACGCCATTTGGACATCGGAACTTAAAGAGTGAGGACAGGAGGGAGATAGTACAACGGAGCAACAAGAGGATTCGTCGGGGACAGCGGATGAGAAGAGAACCAGGTAAGTGAAGACAACATTCGGTGAAAAAAAGAAAAACACAGAGCGACAGGATGAAGTGGACTTTCACGGACGGACCACGGGAGGCACTGTGAGGAAAGATCCTCACTTGGATAAAAAAACGTTTGCGCACTTCCGCAAAACGCCATTTGGACAACGGAACTGGAAGAGGGAGGACAGGAGGAGCAACGGGGGAGACAACGTAATAAAACAACGCACAACCACAAAAAAAGAGGGGAAGCACGTTGGGGAAAGATCCCCATTCGGACAAAGACGTCTACGTAGTTTCGTAGGACGTCATGTTGACAATGGAAAAGAAAAAAAGAGGAAGGACAAGTGGAGCGACGGGGGAGACAATGGAATAAAACACCGCACAACAATAAAAACGGAAGAGGAACGACGAGGAATTCATCAAAAAAGATGGATCAACAAATTCGTCGTGGGACAATTGATAAGAAGAGGAGCAGGTAAGTGAGCAAACATCACACAGCATGTTCAGCAATCAGATAAGAAGAGAAATTCAAGCCAAAAACTGGGAGCAACAGGAAAAACACCGCACAACAATAAAAACGGAAGAGGAACGACGAGGAATTCATCAAGAGGTAAGTGAAGATAAAATTTCTTACAACAACAAAAACACAAGAAAAACGACAAGGGATTGATCAACACAAGAATAAAAGATGGATCAACAAATTCGTCGTGGGACAATTGATAAGAAGAGGGGCAGGTAAGTGGGCACATCACACAGCATGCTCAACAATCAGATAAGAAGAGAAATTCAAGCCAAAAACTGGGAGCAACAGGAGGAAGTGCACTTCTCGAATGGGCCGCAAGAGGGCACTGTGGGGAAAGATCCCCACTCCTATAAAAGCGCCTGCGCACGTCCGCAAGGAGCCATTTGGACGACGGAGCTCGAAGAGGAAGGACGTGAGGAGCCACAACACAGTAAGAAAAGACAACTTTGCAACAATACATGGACACAAGCCAGGAACTGATCACCCCTGGCTGGGTCGCCCAAGGGAGGGTGTCTGGAGATTAAAGACCCGAAACACCCGATGAACTTGGGTTCTCCACTGATGATGTGTCCTAAAATTACCTCGTCGACGGACGAGGGCCAAAGCTAATGTGGCTAACGGCAAGTTAGCTGAATACATTAAGCTAAATCTGGATTTGGAACTTTGACGTGGACTTCGCGGATACAACCAGCGACGCCATGGTGGGTAGCCGACCCATCAGGAAAGGTAAAGGCCAAGGCTAATGTAGCTAGCTGGGTGCTAATCGAATACATTAGCTGGGCCTGTACCTTGAACATGGACGTGGATGGACTTCGCGGAGGGAATCTATGACGCCATGGCTAACAACTGACCCGTCAGGAAAGGTAAAGACCAAGGCTAATGTAGCTAGCTGGGTGCTAGCAGGATGCATTAGCTGGGCCTGTACCTTGAGCTTTGACGTGGACTTCGCGGCCAAAGCTAATGTGGCTAACTGCGGATTAGCTGAATACATTAGCTAAGCCTGCACCTTCAACTGGGCGTGGACTTCGCGGCCAAAGCTAATGTGGCTAACGGTAAGTTAGCTGAATACATTAGCTAAATATGGATCTGAAACTTGACGTGGACTTCGCGGATACAATCAGCGACGCCATGGCGGGTAGCCGACCCATCAGGAAAGGTAAAGGCCAAGGCTAATGTAGCTAGCTGGGTGCTAATCGAATACATTAGCTGGGCCTGTACCTTGAACATGGACGTGGACTTCGCGGAGGGAATCGACGACACCGTGACTAACAACTGACCTGTCAGGAAAGGTAAAGACCAAGGCTAATGTAGCTAGCTGGGGGCTAGCGGAATGCATTAGCTAGGCCTGTACCTTGAGCTTTGACGTGGACTTCGCGGATGGAACCTGCGACGTCATGACGGGTGACTGACCCGTCGGGAAAGGCAAGAGCCAATGCTAATGTGGCTAACCGGATGTCAACCGGTTACATTAGCTCAGCTCTTTCCTAAAACATCGGGCCAAGAAAAAGATACAAGAACGTCGAGGGACTTCACGGACGGTAGCGGCGACGCAATGGCGGGCAGCCGATCCGTCGGGAGAATCAGGGGCCAAAGCTAATGTGGCTAACCAGGTGGTAGCCACATACATTACGTCGGCCCATTCTCGGAACATATTCACACACGAGTCCCAGAGGCCAAAGCAGCTGCGGGAGGTCAAGGACCCGCACGTGGGCACTGGAGACGAGATGTCCAGGTTCACACCATGAGGCACGGTGACAAAGGGGGCTCCCGTAAGTTTGCCCCGACGTGGCGAGTGCACCACGGGATGGCGGTCTTTACCGGCTCCCGGCCTATAACAATAAACCTAACCTGCCCGGGCCTGGCGGGGTGAACCCGGGTTCCTTTCTGCGCCACGGGCCAAGTGGGGGAACCTGGACAAGGGTGTGACAACGGGGGACAATTGACTCATCAGGAAGGGTAAAGGCCAAGGCTAATGTAGCTAGCTGGGTGCTAGCCGAATACATTAGCTGGGCCTGGACCTTGGACATTGACGTGGACTTCGCGGATGGAATCGACGAAGCCGTGACGGGTGACTGACCCGTCGGGAAAGGCAAGGGCCAATGCTAATGTGGCTAACCGGAGGTCAACCGGTTGTATTAGCTCGGCTCTTTCCTAAATCATCAGGGCAAGAAAAAGATACAAGAACGTCAAGGGACTTCACGGACGGTAGCGGCGACGCAATAGCGGGCAGCCGATCCGTCGGGAGAATCAAGGGCCAAAGCTAATATGGCTAACCAGGTGGTAGCCACATACGTTACATCGGCCCATTCTCGGAACAGATTGACACACGAGTCCCAGAGGCCAAAGCAGCTGTGGGAGGTCAAGGACCCGCACGTGGGCACTGGTGACGCTACGGCGACGACGGCGGTAACGACACCTCGTCTAACCCCAACCGGTGCCTAATCCTAATCCCAACCCTATTCCTTATCCTAATCCCAACCCTATTCCTTATCCTAATCCCAACCCTATTCCTTATCCTAATCCCAACCCTATTCCTTATCCTAATCCCAACCCTATTCCTTATCCTAATCCCAACCCTATTCCTTATCCTAATCCCAACCCTATTCCTTATCCTAATCCCAACCCTGTTCCTTATCCTAATCCCAACCCTAAAAACCCGACCCTAATCCCTTCCCTTATCCCAAACCTAATTCCAACCCTTATTCCAACCCCAATCCCAACCCTAATCCCATCCCTGACCCTCATCCTAATCCCAACCCTAATCCCCATTTCCCTGGGTCGGTCTTACTTCCCATTTGAGCCCTGAAACGAACATCAGTCAGGGCTCGGGGAGTTAGGACGAGGACCTGAAGCAAAGGCAAAAGGGTTTCAAGGTAAGTAGAAGGATTGGAAGGACAACACAGGTAAGTGAAGTTGTACAACGGAGCAACAAGAAGGTTCGTCGGGGGACAGCGGATGAGAAGAGAAACAGGTAAGTGAAGACAACATTCGGTGGAAAAAAGTAAAAAAACAGAGCGACAGGATGAAGTGGACTTTCACGGACGGACCACAGGAGGCACTGTGAGGAAAGATCCTCACTTGGATAAAAAAATCATTTGCGCACTTCCGCAAAACGCCATTTGGACATCGGAACTTAAAGAGTGAGGACAGGAGGGAGATAGTACAACGGAGCAACAAGAGGATTCGTCGGGGACAGCGGATGAGAAGAGAACCAGGTAAGTGAAGACAACATTCGGTGAAAAAAAGAAAAACACAGAGCGACAGGATGAAGTGGACTTTCACGGACGGACCACGGGAGGCACTGTGAGGAAAGATCCTCACTTGGATAAAAAAACGTTTGCGCACTTCCGCAAAACGCCATTTGGACAACGGAACTGGAAGAGGGAGGACAGGAGGAGCAACGGGGGAGACAACGTAATAAAACAACGCACAACCACAAAAAAAGAGGGGAAGCACGTTGGGGAAAGATCCCCATTCGGACAAAGACGTCTACGTAGTTTCGTAGGACGTCATGTTGACAATGGAAAAGAAAAAAAGAGGAAGGACAAGTGGAGCGACGGGGGAGACAATGGAATAAAACACCGCACAACAATAAAAACGGAAGAGGAACGACGAGGAATTCATCAAAAAAGATGGATCAACAAATTCGTCGTGGGACAATTGATAAGAAGAGGAGCAGGTAAGTGAGCAAACATCACACAGCATGTTCAGCAATCAGATAAGAAGAGAAATTCAAGCCAAAAACTGGGAGCAACAGGAAAAACACCGCACAACAATAAAAACGGAAGAGGAACGACGAGGAATTCATCAAGAGGTAAGTGAAGATAAAATTTCTTACAACAACAAAAACACAAGAAAAACGACAAGGGATTGATCAACACAAGAATAAAAGATGGATCAACAAATTCGTCGTGGGACAATTGATAAGAAGAGGGGCAGGTAAGTGGGCACATCACACAGCATGCTCAACAATCAGATAAGAAGAGAAATTCAAGCCAAAAACTGGGAGCAACAGGAGGAAGTGCACTTCTCGAATGGGCCGCAAGAGGGCACTGTGGGGAAAGATCCCCACTCCTATAAAAGCGCCTGCGCACGTCCGCAAGGAGCCATTTGGACGACGGAGCTCGAAGAGGAAGGACGTGAGGAGCCACAACACAGTAAGAAAAGACAACTTTGCAACAATACATGGACACAAGCCAGGAACTGATCACCCCTGGCTGGGTCGCCCAAGGGAGGGTGTCTGGAGATTAAAGACCCGAAACACCCGATGAACTTGGGTTCTCCACTGATGATGTGTCCTAAAATTACCTCGTCGACGGACGAGGGCCAAAGCTAATGTGGCTAACGGCAAGTTAGCTGAATACATTAAGCTAAATCTGGATTTGGAACTTTGACGTGGACTTCGCGGATACAACCAGCGACGCCATGGTGGGTAGCCGACCCATCAGGAAAGGTAAAGGCCAAGGCTAATGTAGCTAGCTGGGTGCTAATCGAATACATTAGCTGGGCCTGTACCTTGAACATGGACGTGGATGGACTTCGCGGAGGGAATCTATGACGCCATGGCTAACAACTGACCCGTCAGGAAAGGTAAAGACCAAGGCTAATGTAGCTAGCTGGGTGCTAGCAGGATGCATTAGCTGGGCCTGTACCTTGAGCTTTGACGTGGACTTCGCGGCCAAAGCTAATGTGGCTAACTGCGGATTAGCTGAATACATTAGCTAAGCCTGCACCTTCAACTGGGCGTGGACTTCGCGGCCAAAGCTAATGTGGCTAACGGTAAGTTAGCTGAATACATTAGCTAAATATGGATCTGAAACTTGACGTGGACTTCGCGGATACAATCAGCGACGCCATGGCGGGTAGCCGACCCATCAGGAAAGGTAAAGGCCAAGGCTAATGTAGCTAGCTGGGTGCTAATCGAATACATTAGCTGGGCCTGTACCTTGAACATGGACGTGGACTTCGCGGAGGGAATCGACGACACCGTGACTAACAACTGACCTGTCAGGAAAGGTAAAGACCAAGGCTAATGTAGCTAGCTGGGGGCTAGCGGAATGCATTAGCTAGGCCTGTACCTTGAGCTTTGACGTGGACTTCGCGGATGGAACCTGCGACGTCATGACGGGTGACTGACCCGTCGGGAAAGGCAAGAGCCAATGCTAATGTGGCTAACCGGATGTCAACCGGTTACATTAGCTCAGCTCTTTCCTAAAACATCGGGCCAAGAAAAAGATACAAGAACGTCGAGGGACTTCACGGACGGTAGCGGCGACGCAATGGCGGGCAGCCGATCCGTCGGGAGAATCAGGGGCCAAAGCTAATGTGGCTAACCAGGTGGTAGCCACATACATTACGTCGGCCCATTCTCGGAACATATTCACACACGAGTCCCAGAGGCCAAAGCAGCTGCGGGAGGTCAAGGACCCGCACGTGGGCACTGGAGACGAGATGTCCAGGTTCACACCATGAGGCACGGTGACAAAGGGGGCTCCCGTAAGTTTGCCCCGACGTGGCGAGTGCACCACGGGATGGCGGTCTTTACCGGCTCCCGGCCTATAACAATAAACCTAACCCTAACCCCTAACCCTAACCCTAACCCTAACCCTAACCCTAACCCTAAACCTAACCCTAACCCTAACCCTAACCGTTCCCAGTGTGGAGCGTGCGCTACGAGGTAGGGCTTCGGCCTCAACTCGGATCCTTTCCCAAAAACCTAACCCTAACCCTAACCCTAACCCTAACCCTCTAACCCTAACCCTAACCCTAACCCTCTATTCCTTATCCTAATCCCAACCCTATTCCTTATCCTAATCTCAACCCTATTCCTTATCCTAATCCCAACCCTGACCCTCATCCTAATCCCAACCCTAATCCCCATTTCCCTGGGTCGGTCTTACTTCCCATTTGAGCCCTGAAACGAACATCAGTCAGGGCTCGGGGAGTTAGGACGAGGACCTGAAACAAAGGCAAAAGGGTTTCAAGGTAAGTAGAAGGATTGGAAGGACAACACAGGTAAGTGAAGTAGTACAACGGAGCAACAAGAAGATTCGTCGGGGGACAGCGGATGAGAAGAGAAACGGGTAAGTGAAGACAACATTCGGTGGAAAAAAGGAAAAAAACAGAGCGACAGGATGAAGTGGACTTTCACGGACGGACCACAGGAGGCACTGTGAGGAAAGATCCTCACTTGGTTAAAAAAAACGTTTGCGCACTTCCGCAAAACGCCATTTGGACAGCGGAACTTGAAGAGGAAGGACAGGAGTGAGATAGTACAACGGAGCAACAAGAGGATTCGTCGGGGGACAACGGATGAGAAGAGAACCAGGAAAAACGACAAGGGATTCATCATCACAAGAATAAAAGATGGATCAACAAATTCGTCGTGGGACAATTGATAAGAAGAGGAGCAGGTAAGTGAGCACATCACACAGCATGTTCAACAATCAGATAAGAAGAGAAATTCAAGCCAAAAACTGGGAGCAACAGGAGGAAGTGCACTTCTCCAATGGGCCACAAGAGGGCACTGTGGGGAAAGATCCCCACTCCTATAAAAGCGTCTGCGCACGTCCGCAAGGAGCCATTTGGACGACGGAGCTCGAAGAGGAAGGACGTGAGGAGCCACAACACAGTAAGAAAAGACAACTTTGCAACAATACATGGACACAAGCCAGGAACTGATCACCCCTGGCTGGGTCGCCCAAGGGAGGGTGTCTGGAGATTAAAGACCCGAAACACCCGATGAACTTGGGTTCTCCACTGATGATGTGTCCTAAAATTACCTCGTCGACGGACGAGGGCCAAAGCTAATGTGGCTAACTGCAAGTTAGCTGAATACATTAAGCTAAATCTGGATTTGAAACTTTGACCTTGAGCTTTGACGTGGACTTCGCGGATGGAACCTGCGACGTCATGACGGGTGACTGACCCGTCGGGAAAGGCAAGGGCCAATGCTAATGTGGCTAACCGGATGTCAACCGGTTGCATTAGCTCGGCTCTTTCCTAAAACATCAGGCCAAGAAAAAGATACAAGAACGTCAAGGGACTTCGCGGACGGTAGCGGCGACGCAATGGCGGGCAGCCGATCCGTCGGGAGAATCAGGGGCCAAAGCTAATGTGGCTAACCAGGTGGTAGCCACATACATTACGTCGGCCCATTCTCGGAACATATTCACACACGAGTCCCAGAGGCCAAAGCAGCTGCGGGAGGTCAAGGACCCGCACGTGGGCACTGGAGACGAGATGTCCAGGTTCACACCATGAGGCACGGTGACAAAGGGGGTTCCCGTAAGTTTGCCCCGACGTGGCGAGTGCACCACGGGATGGCGGTCTTTACCGGCTCCCGGCCTATAACCATAAACCTAACCCTAACCCTAACCCTAACCCTAACCCTAACCCTATCTCTTACCCTAACCCTAACCCTAACCCTAACCCTATCTCTTACCCTAACCACAACCTCTCTTCCTAATGTCTGACTCTAACCCCTGTCCCTAACCACAACCACTTTTCTTGATTTCTGGATTCCTATCCCCTCACCTGATTTCTACTCCTTATCCCAACCCCTCAACCGCTCAACACTGCGACGGCCCGAAGAAGACGAGATGCTGGGAGGAAAGAAGACGACTTGGTTTCGGGTCGAGGGAGAATCGTTCCCCGACCCAAACCCCAGATCTTGGATCCCAGGGATCCCGGAGTGGAAGAGGACATGGCCGGAGAGAGGTCACGGCGGTTGGAGGACGGTCAGTAATCCACCTGACGGATGACCGACTCGCCGCAAGGCGCTCCACGCCCTGAACCGGAGGGGGACGGTGGGCGAACGTGGGACCGAAAGGGACCGAGCCACTGTCCTCCCAACCGGACATGAGAAGGGCATGGGCGACCTGAAAAGTTGACCCGGCGGGCGAAACTAGATGCCTGCGCCGAGCCTACAAAATCCTCCGACTCACACAGTCCTCAAGTCCTCATCTGAGAGGGACGATGGGTAGAGGCTCCGAAGGCCCCGACGCGGGGTGCCCCTTGGGGTTGAATGATGACCAGCGGGGGGTCTGATGCGTCCCCAGTGTGGAGCGTGCGCTACGAGGTAGGGCTTCGGCCTCAACTCGGATCCTTTCCCAAAAACCTAACCCTAACCCTGTTTTTAATGACACTATGTCTTTTTAACCTAACCTAACCCTAACCCCCAATGATACAGAAAACGATTAGCCAGGCGCCGAAACGGTTCATTAACAATTCAGCAGCTTGCAGTGCTCCGAGCCAGCGCACCACGCGAGGACTTCGAGAGCAAAAGGGGAAACTACAGCGTTTTGTATAAGTCCCCAGCAATTGCTGCCGCTTGCGCCGCTGACACCTGCAAAAATGAGTCTCGCGTTCCACGTAATCATTAACCTTCCAAATCTCTGAGAAGTAAAAAAAAAAAAACTAACATTTCGAGGACACTTACCCGCCGAGGTGGCACCTTTATAGTCGCGCTTCATCAAGCCCTGATTGGGCGCAGCCGCTCTTAATCGCAAGGAGGGTCAACCTTCTTACTCTGCCTGTTGGATGCACATTTGCACACTAGCGCCGCCGGGTGGCCCAAAGTCAATCGCCTGAACAAAATGTTCACCTGCTTTAGCTTAATTTAGGGGAAAATAAATAACAGGCTCACACAAACATGTATTTTCCAAAGTTAAAAAGAAGAAGGTCTGTAAAATGAATAAGGCATGATTGAAGCTATCGTTTCATTTTGCAGACATGAACACCACTAAATGCTCAGTTATTCCATTTTCTCGCAATCCACTTTTGGACAAAAACATAATTTTATTTAATAAGTATTTAATATAGATTATTAATATTTTGCATGAATAAACGCACGTGTTAACTTTTGGAAGTTTTCATCCACCATTAGCTTAGATCGCGACGTCGGCAGCGACGGCGACGATCATTGCGATTCACGACAATGACTACGACGACGACGCAAACGACGATGATGAGAACGTAATGAAAACGACGAAGACGATGAGGGCGAGGGTGAAAACGATGACGATCGCGACGACGATGACGGAAATGAAGCTAATGGCGAAGATGGCGACGACGACGGGCGTTTTGGAAAGATCGCGTGGGGAAAATTGGAATAAAATGATTTTGAAATTCCCAAAGAGTCTATCGTGAGCGCAGAGCTCTTCAGTGACGAGCTTACCCGGTGCAGGGACCGCGGGCCGAAAGGAGGTCAGCCAAAGGATGTTGCCCGTGCGCATCCTCTTCTTCTTCTGCCGCCGCTTGACCAAGACAGGAGGCTTCATCGCCACGCCGCGCTTTGACCGAATCGCTGGAGCGAGCGCTGTTTGCTACGGTCGCGCCCTTCTCCGCGATGTCAACGCAAAGGGCGCTTTGAAATATTGCGTCGTCACGCCGAAGGCCGCTGAGACGCCAGAGGTGTTCAAAATGCGGCCCCGGGGGCCATTTTGTGCTTCGCCATTGCTTTTTCAATTCTATTTTACATAGCCTCCAAACCCAGTTCAAAAATATACTCATTTGATTCATATACTATAGAGCATTCATAAAAATGCAAAAATACAAACTATTATATTCTGCGCATGTAGGAATTAAACAAAACGTCTGCTAAACTCTAGTGACACCCGTCTTACGCGATCGTTGGCAAGCGCGGGCTTTTCCAAGGAGTCAACGTCATCGTCGCGATGAAGTGAAAGCATGAGCTGTCGGTCGTTCCAGAGGGCAACGACCTTCTCTACAGGATCTTCGCTAACAAGGCTTATGAAACAAAATCACACAATTACACCCATCTGTGTTAAAACTTACTTTCTTTGGGACTGTTTTCCTTACTTTGAGGTCCAGAGCGGTTTAGGTTAGACTAGGGCTGTTTTTTTTTTTTTTATGTTATGTTTATGTTCATGGCTGGACTAAAACAAATGTGCCCCCCACGCCCACACTCCCACACAAACAACTGTTGTCTTTCCGATTTCTTTTTCTTCTCTTTTAGACTAACCTACAAACTGTTTAAATGCTGTAAAAGTAGTTAACAGTTGAAAGTTAACTCCCGTTGCTTTTTTTATTTTGTTAACGGTAAATATTATATAAATATAACTAGACATGCTCGCGATTGTATTAAAAGCATACTGTTGGTCATTAAGACCCATTGTTTTGCAATTTTTTGACATTTATAATCATTTAATTTAGTCCTTTTTAATGAAATACGGCCTAGCTCTTACATATCGTCCCGTTAAAGCTACTTGTTTTAGTGCCTCAGCTCGGCCACGTCCGCTTTTCCCGCTCACCGTTGCGCAAACCAGCGAGCTTTAGGTCACTCGCATTAACGCACGTACTCGGGGAAGGCGCCGCCACGCATCCCCTCCGCGCGTCGTCGCGGCGACGCTTTGGCTTATCAAAAAGGGGGCGGCCGCCGAGAGTTGTTTGAAAGCACACAAGCCTCCACTCAGTCGCCTACACTTCAATCGGGATACTTTATTGACTCGCCAGTTCCTTGCAGATTGCTTACCTAATAAATGCGGCGCAGGGTCAAGCGCACCCTTTCCCTTTCGTCAGACTCGCGGCTAAAGAGTGCAAACGAAGCTGAAAATGCCACTGCGGCGAGCACACGCGCGCGCAAGCAAGATGAGCGACACCGGTCTCGTCAGCACATAGATTAGGGTGCGAGTTGCCGCCGCTGCTCCTCCAAGTGGTGGGAGCTTCAAAGGGATACATACTGGACCCTTGTAGCCATTGCACAAAGAACAACTAAGTGTAATTATTTTTCACGCACGGCTAAAATTGTATTTTGCCACTTGCTGCACGCTCAGGAAAGGATATCCCTTCAAGTCCTCAACATAAATACCATCGCAGAGACATACGGCGTAAAGGGCCCCGGAAGCGGGTCCGATAAGCCGGCCGGGCGTCACGTGGGCGGGGGACCGTTGGTGTAGCGCAGCATGGGGTAGAAGGAGCGTGCAAAGTTGTTGGCCAACGAGCAGCCGGAGGCGGGAGGCCGAGGCGCCGCCGTGCACGCCAAGGCCAGCAGCAGCATCAGGAGCGCGTGCAGGGGGAAGGCCGCCCTCAGGACCCGGTACAGCAGCGACCGTCGGGCCGACGGGCCTTCGGCCGACGGGCCTTCGGCCGACGGGTCCCCGCCCTCCTCGGGCTCCCTGCAAGCAAGCGCCGTATCAAAGCGTGCGAGCGCAGCGGGCAGACGGTAAGGGACAATACATAAAAAGGGGGACCCGAGAAGGAGCGCGAGAAAAGAGGCAACACTGGAAGCAAAGCGCAAAAGATGGAAGGACTGGGGAAAAAAAAGAGGAAGCAAAGATGGCCAATGAAGGGGCAAATCATGAAGAAGGGACAGCAAAAGAGGTTGTCGGGAAAAAAGGGAAATGGAAGAATTCAAGGGCGGAACATTTCAACCCTCATCAATCGTCTTCCTTTCCTGGAACTTGACAAACTAGAACTTGACTTCTTTACCACATTCTTTGCTGCTTCCCTCTTTCCCTTCCTGTACTTGTGTCCCGCTCCGCCCCTGCCTCCCTCCCTCATTCTCTCCCTACTTCCATCCTCGCTATCTTGCCATTTCAAAATGCACAACCTTTCCGTCACCCATCTGCCGTGAGCATCTCACACAGGACTAATTACCTTCCTTGCCCGCCGTCTGCTGAGTCTTGTCCTTCCTCCTGAGAAACACACACGGACACAAATAACGGCTGACTCACGCAAGTCATCGAGACGCACAGGGCGCTCGGAAGTTGACCGCGGTGGCCTACCTCGCGGGGGCCGAGGGTGCTGAGGTCGCAGTCGAGGGCGGTCAGGGACTGCTGGACGCGCCCGAGCAGCAGATTCATCTTGGCGCTCACCGCGCCAACTTTCTCGCCGGCCTCCGTGCGGTTGCGGCCCGCCTCCGGGAGGAGTCGCGCACCCGCCTCGGCGGCCGCCCGCCGCCCTCTCAGTTCCTCCCGCAAAACCTGAGGGGGTCACCCCGAGCGGCGTTGGAGAGCGAACGGGGCGCGGGGCATTTTTCTTACCTCCAGCACGCGGCGCTGCTCCATCATGGCGCCGTACGAGGGCGAGGCCTGACGAGCGGCGGCCGCGCTGGCTCGCAGCTCCGCTTGAGCGACCCACAAAAGCATTGCACGCAGCGACTGGTGAAACTCCTATTAAACAACGCCAAGGAGAAGTGAGCCAAGCGGGAGTGAGGAGAGGCGTCGGCCGCCGCGGACCCCACCTGACACCGCGCGAGCGCGGACCGAAGCTCTGCCTCCCAGCGCTCCAGGGCACCGCAGGCCCGCATCCAGCTGCGATTGGCCGAAACGAGTTTCTCCTTCAGGGCCCCCGGCCACTCGTCGTCGTCGTCCGGCGGGAAGTCGGTCAGGTTGAGCGAGATCAGGGCGCGCTTGTGGACGCCCAAGGCCTTCCGCGTCTCCTGTGTCGCCGAGGGCGAGTCACACTGCTAACTTTCACACTTAATATAAATGATACTCCGGACCGCGACGGAGCGTTAACTCTTTACTAGCAGTAACAAGCAGTACAATACTGCTCTGGAGCCAGGATTCCCCTCGTGACTTGCGAGACACACTACGGGTAACATTAAGGCTCAAAACACCTCTTTGAACTCGGCTCCTTACCCAGGACAAACAGGCAAAGGTCAGCTTCGACTCTAATGTTACGCAAATAAGAGGTCAGTCACTGTGTGGTTTCAGTGCCATTCGCTTTTGAGGGGCTTTAAATGTCTTGAGCACAATATGGTTAGCGGTGGCCATAATCCATAAGCGGGACCAACTAAACGGTCGAGCCAACCTTGAGCTCCTTGACGTTTTCTTCAAAGTCTTTGAGGCCTGCGTCTGTCGAGATCCTCTGCGGTGCCTCCAGTTCAGGGAGCTTCCTGTCCAGCCAGGAAGTGATGTCATGCAGCTCAGCCTTGAGCTTTTGCCATCGCTGCGGGTCCGCCTCCCGTCGGAGCTTGTGGGCCTGCGCCACCTCCCAGCGCTCAATCACGTCTATACGTGTGCAGTATATGCATAGAGAGAAAGAGAAAGAGAGAGAGAGATATCCTGACACTTTAAAGACAGGCACCCGTGGCCCCGGAAAGGGTCCTAAAAGGTCAAGTCAAAATCTTATGGTAGTGACACGCCAGTCAGGAGTGATGAACAATTTCCAACGCATTTCGCGCGATCACAGGCCGCAACTTGTAAAAGAGTCGGTCAAAATCACACAAAATCGCAGGTTTTGCAATTTGGGTGAACTCGCCGCCGTTGCTATCAAAGTCCTCTGAGCAGCGTGCCATCCTGCAGCGACCGCCCCTCAACACATACACCCTGCAACTCTGACGGCTCAGAGCTCAGTCAACGTGGCACATTCACCAGCCGCCAGAACAAAGTGTAAGGAGAAAGATTTCTGTCAAAAGGTTTCAAGGCCAAGACGTAAATCCTCCAGATTAATGGCTCAAGCCCAATTGAACACGGCCGCGTCGGCGAGCGCTCCGTCTCAGCGACGGAATACTGCGCCCTTACCCGTCCCCGCGGGCTGGTGTGCGGTGCAGCCGCTCAGGCCCGGGACAAGCGTCGGGACTTGCGCGTTCCACTCGCCGTCGAGAAGGGACTTAAGTCGTTCGAGGTCGTCGATGCTTCCGCTGCACTCGGACATCAACTTGATCTGATGGCGCGAGTGAGCGCACATCAAGAGACGGCGCGGCCCGTCATCCTCTGCCGCGCGATGGCTTCCTTACGTAGTCGCGCTGGAGGAAGGACGCGGAGCAGACTTCCCGGCTGCGCGCCGTTCTCGGCGGGGAGGCGGGACCACGCCAGCCGGGCGTGTCGCTTGCGGACGGCACTGTGGAACATGGAAAAGTCAAATGCTTTACATTCACAATATAAACATGTAACGGAGCTACGTCGTTGCCTCTGTGTGTGTTTGCATTGTCAGAGGACCTCGAGCGGAACGTTTGCCGTTACGTAATCTCTGGCCATCGAACCCAAGCTGCAGACTCTTTTCTCGTTTTACGTTCAGGGGTGCAAAAATGATCGCCACGTGTGCCTTATCATGCTCATAACTACGCCCCGGATTCATGTTCCTCCACGTTGCCGATCTGGGTTTCCCAACTACAGCATCTGCCCATCTGACTCTGAACCGGCCAAAGAAAGCGCAGATGAAGGGATGAAAGTCAAAATGAGATGTGATAGTCAAAATGAGACGTGTCCAAAAAAAAAGGGAACGAATTCAAGGACCCATGCGCTTGGTATCCTCGCCTCACCTGACTGCACTTATTTTAATGCTCATATCATCATCGTTGTTTGGGACGAATATAATTGTCTTAATGCATGCTCGTCAGCGTGGCCCACTGCAATCCAAATTGAGCCCGGGAAGGGTCGACCCAATAGAGTCAAGTGTTACCTGAAAGCACGGCGGCGAAGGCACCGTCTTCGTCATCCTGGCGCGACGAGGACCTTCCCACATCCACCGTGTGGTCCCACTCGAGAGGAAGGGACTCCACGTCGGCAGGCGACTCCTTTCCAAAATATTCCGGTGGTGGCACCGGGGGCTGGCACGAGACCTGGCGGCATACCGCTTCCTGCTTGAACGGGTCGCTCCACGAAGACGCCGCACCGCCGGCTCGGGCAGGGTTCTCCTTTTCAGACGGGTCCTCCTCCGGCAGCTCGATCTGCAGCGAGACAGACGTTGGCGGTGGGCAAAAAGAAAAAACACCACACGTCGATGCGGGCCCGGGCCACCGACCGCGCGGCGGTAGACCAGGCGCTGGTGGAAACGATCCACACGGCCAAACACCTCCTGGCAATACGAGTGCAGTTCCTTCAGCTCGTCCTCAATGAGCGCCGCGTCCAGGGGAGCGCTCTTCTGTATCAAGTTTTCCCCAAACACAATCAGGGCATCGATTTTATTGGCGTTCACCGTGATCTCGTGCCGAAAGGCCTGCGACCCAGACGAGAAAGAGCCCGGTTTAGAGGGGTATGGCCGGCCAGTGGAATACCCCGGCCCAACCCCGCGCAACCTTCAGCTGCCTCGTCTTCTCCTGCGCGTCGTTCTCGGAGAAGTGCTCCACGTCCGTGAGCTGCAGGTCCATCTCTGTCAGCCGCATTAGGATGCGTTCGCGAGTCCGCTCAAAGTCTTCCCTCTGGGACGTGAAGTGCTAAACGACACGAAGACCGGCATCAACCAGATGGTTCTGTCGAGTCTCCCTCATTCCGGCCGTGGAGGGACAGAGTACCAAAAGGCTTCTCCCTAACTTCCCCGTGTGGCGTATCCCCATTTACAAGGTGTCCGGCAGCCAAAAGAAGAGATCGCGTCAAAGGACTGCTGCTGCGAAAGAAGCCGGCTCGCGCCGCCAGGAGGGGCGCTCGGCGCGCGTCCCTTACGTCCCGTACGTCCGCTTCCGACAATGCGGTCTAGGCTCAAGTGCGGCATGTCGAAAACCCGAATTGTGATGATCCATCAGAAGGACCAACATACAGTATGCAGCGTGTGCTTCGGTCACAAACTGTTGAGAACGTCATGTTGACGTTAACCTTTATACAGGTTCTGAAAAGATTGTTCCTTTTGACAAAAATTAGAAGCTTCCAGGGGACTGCGCCACCTGAGACACGGGTAGGTGGGCCTCCACACTTAGAGACCTTTTGGATTTGTGAAGAAACAAGCAAGAGCCTCGAGGCCACATGCGGAGATCAGCAAATAGCAGGCAGCGACCAAACCTACCGGATCCTGCTGAAATTGGCAAAGGAGGCGTTAAGACGACGCAGAGCCCCTTTCGTGTGGGTGACGGGATGTCTGAGCTTTGGGAGCTGCAAAATGTCTGCCTTATTCAGCGGATCGAGAGACGACCGCCGTTGCTAACTGTGCCTTCGTGCGGTCTAACCCGTTTCACACCGCCGACGTTACCGATAGCTATGATAACTGCATCCGACATCGCCTCTTGGATGCAGCATCAGCTAAATTAGCACAAACTAACACAATCGGCAATGGCACTGCGAAATGCTCTTAACCCTTACTCTTAATACAAATGCTACATTTTGGCTTCAAGTTCTTTCAAATAAATTGATGATCATGTTTGAGAAGTGAGTACATGTTCAACAGCCTTTTATCGTGTTCATATCCTCAGAATTTCAGCCTAGCAAAAATACACGTCCTCACATTTCCCTTCTTTGGCAACCTTTTGCAAACATACTTAGGGAAACAATAATCAACAGTTTGGCTAACCTTCTGCAAAGAAATGGCCTGAACTCTGAATTGAATCATACATTTTACACGTGCGCATTTTCTATGCTGTCAACTTGAGATGGCGACCTGCAGCTGAATGAAAGAATGAAAAGTATAACCGAGATTTGATCCATTTTATCAACTAACTAGGCCAAGGCGTCCCGAGGCTCGGGCGGTCGATCACCTTGAGTCGTCGCAGCACGGCGGCCACCCGCCTTTGGAGGCTCTCCCACCGCCGGTTGCCCTGGTTTACTTGCCGGCGGAGTTGGCCGGCAGCGTCCGTTCGGTTCTCGCGGGCCAGCCGGCGGTACTGCTTGTTGAGCAGCTCCAGCTGGGTCAGACGCTCGCGAACCTGATGCTGGAAGGCCTGACGACGAAAGGGCGGTGGCAGGCGCCAACAAATAATCACGTTAGAATGCTGGAACTTGAGTGGACTTTAGCCAACGCGTTGTCTATGTCTTGACAGTGCCGCACATAGACGGCTCTCCAACCCTTGCTCCTCGATGACACGACTTCCCGTTTGCTGATCCTATGTCAGGGGCATTTTAAGGCTCTAACCTGAGGCACGACTTGTGGGAGCCCTCCAAAACAGCTTCTTGGTGGATAGTCTGGACTGGAACTTTCCAGACAGTTGGTCAAACGCTTGTGCGAGTTACTGTACGGACCAAACCAAATTGACTCAGTTTGTTTTTTGGGGGGTTTTTTTTAGCAGATCTTTGAACGGCAACAATAGGGTTAGTGGCAGTCTTGGCCATCCCAGGAAATAAGGCTGTTGCCTGCCATCGCCCGGCCCAGAAATGACGGTCCACCAAATTCCAAACGTTCACCTCAAACCTCTTGAGCTCCTCTTTGGCGCTGGTGTAGAGGACGTCAGCAGAGTCGGGATTGGCCGCCATCAGCTCGGCCGCCTTCAGCCAGTCCTCAAAGCGAGCAAAGTCGTCCAGGAATGTGCACCACAGACGCCACGTCTCCTCGATTCTGAACGGGCGAACAAGTTAATCGTCTCAGATGTCGGAATCGCCGGCCTTTTCCGACCGATGACGCTCACATTTTCCATCTATTTCGATTTGTGTTCGACCGCGGCCCGTACAAAAAGCTTAGGCTTCGGATGCTAAGTACGGCCGGCAAATCATCAGCTGGAGGCCTCTGACCTCATCTTCCTGTCCAGGGATGTGACGCAGATGTTCCTCCAGCGTTGCTCCAGACCGCAAGCCGTCTGCAGGATGGCGTCGCGCTCCGACTCGCTGCCGCAGGCATCGGTGTCGTTCAGAAGGCCGCCGCACGCAGCCAGGGCCGTCGTCACAGTCGCCGCGTGCTCCTCGATGTCGCGTTGCACGTCCTGCATGGCCGACGGCGGTCGCGTTAGCGCCTTTCGCGGACGGGAGTACCCGCGCGCCTCTTCCCTCCGGTTTCCTGACTCGTCTCGACCCGACCTTCAAGCCGCGGTTCTGTCAATTATCGGTCGGGTCTTCCATCATTGTGCTCAAGCAGGGCCACTTGGATGCTATCGGTTCAACCCGCGACGGAAGGGCAGACAACGGATGGAAGAATGAGCGGAACGAAGGGGGAGCATGCTTGCGACCGACCTGCTGCCGCAGGAGCTTGAGACGGATGTCGTCGGCGTGGCAAACGCGATAGACGAGCGGCTGGGCCAGCCGAGCCTCGGCGTCGGCCAACCGCGTGCGCAGGTCCTTCATATGCGCGTCCAGCTGCCGCATGGCGACCAGCGTCTCCTTCAGCTTGGCAACCCTCAAAAAAGAGGCGCACATTGCTCACTCCTCAGGCCGAAGCTTCCGTTTAAAAAACAAATATCTTGCAGGACGTGCCTCCAAGTTTCAGAGCGGTTTGGGTTCTGAATGCCTAACCGTTATGCTGCTTGCTCCTGCGACTCGAGAACCCAAAGTGCGGCGGGTGTGCGGGACAGGTCTGTCTGACGCTTTCGCGCATCCCAACTCAAAGGCTCGAAGAGTCACAAACACACCACGCCGTGGCAAAACGAAACCTGTGGCCCCCGAAGGCCTCGATCCTCAAGCTCTGCAGCTGCTGGGCAAGCGTTGCTTGCGGCCAAGTCCGAACGTGGCCTATTTCCGTTTCTTTCTCACTAATAGATTGGCAGAGCCACGGGGCAAGACTTTCTCACGAATGGGTTGGCCGACCAAAAGCGTGGACAATGACGAACAGCTATCGGAGGCCAACAAACAGGTCTCTGTCTTGGAGTGCTTTTCTGAAAAAGGGATGCTCCCGGAGATGTCGGCCATCGACGCTGATACTCCGCAGTAGACAGAAGAAGTCAAAGATTGTGGCTGCGCCCGCCTACCTGTCCTCAATGTGCTGGAAGAGATGCCGCCATCGGTCATTGACGCCGTAGACGGTGCCGGTACTGTCGCTCTCTTTGGTTCTGTTGCTGGCGTTGATGATTTGTTCTCCCAGCTGCTTCAGGTGACTTTTGTTCTCACTAAACAGGTTCATCTCCTCCATGCAGTCCTGAGCGCCCCAAATAAACCGTCAGCATCGAGCAGGCGGACCCGTTAGCCGAGCAGAATATGCGGTTTGCTCGTCGGCGTCATCGAGGCGAACCGGTCTGACGTCTGAATGAAAAATAACCTGCCGCGAGGACGGAGCACGTCGCCGGTGAACGAGCGGGGGAAAGTGCGGGCGTGAGTGGGGGGAGGGGGGGTTCAACAGCATTCCCGCGTTCAACTTCCGAGCATCGCAAGATCACTGGGATGCGACGTGACAGATTGGCTGTCATGCGTTGACCGGCCGACTGCCGGCCAGCACTCGTGACGGCCGGCCGTACGGACAGGTTGCGCTTTTACCTTCTTGAGCTTCTCCACCATCTCCCCGATGTTGACGTGGGACTTATCGGCCATCTTGTTCTCCGTGTGCGTGAGCCAATCGCACAGCTCGGCGTTCTTCTCTTTGAACATCCTCCACGCGTTGAGCCTGTCTCCAATCTCTTGCTTGCGGAGGGACACCTGAGTGCATGGCGCACATACGATCCATGAGCTTTAGCGAGACCAAAAGAAATTCAACTCAAGTTTTGAGAAGCGCTCCAAAACAAATTTCCAAACAAGTTTTGACAAGCGCTTCACCCACCCACCCTCCTTCTGGGGCCCGTTTGCATACCAAAGCTCCTTACTGCCCCTACCCTACCCTCCCCCCCGCTGCCACCATCTGTTCACCGCCCTCAACCCAATTGTACAATTGTGAAGACTGGCTGAAGCCAAGAAGCACTAAAGTCATTAAAGTCTTAAGACCTCGTTTCACACGACTAAACCTCATTTCTTCCGTCCCGCAAATGTTCTCCCGATGAACAGGATGTCAAGGCCGGAAGGCGCCAAATGTTTTTGTCGCTTGGCAAACCTCACAACACTCATACATTTTGTGTTGAGGTAGTAGCCAAAGGCTTGTTTCCTCCCAAAGTGGAAAGGTGGAAAACTCTAGCCGACCTAACCGTGGGCGCGGGGCGGCCGTCCGCCTCCACCGTCGGCTCGACTTGGCCGGGGCAAAGGGGGACAGGCTGACAGATAACAAAGTGAGGGAGGCCAAGAACGCGCAACGCTACGTGAGTGGAGCAGGCGCTCCGGATGATGCGCCCAGACGCAGGGCGCTGAAAGAAAAGGCGAGACCGCGCATGGCGAGCGCGTGTGACGACGACGGTGGCCCGACCTTGAGGCAGAGCTCCTCCCAGCGGCGGCGAAGCTGTTGGACGTGCTCGTGGAGAAGCGGGACGTCGTCCGTCGCGGCGTACCGATTCGGGTCCGTCTTCATGCCGCCGAGCCGGCTCGGGCCGCCGGCCCGGTCATTCGAACTGTCGTCCGGCCGCTCCTGCATAGCACCGCTGGTGGTTAGACGGAGGGGGCGCATGGATTTTGAGCTCTGCCGCCGCTTTGGGCTCCTCTCCCCGCTCCGCCGGCGGGATGGCCAGTCCTTGAAGGGATTAGGAGAAGCAGGCGGGAAGGAGGAGGATCAAGGCTTTGACGGGTCAGAGGCGAGTCGTCGCTTCAGCCGGCAGACGGCGCTCGACAGACGGGGTCAAAATCCGTGGAAGGATAAGTCAGTGAAGATACAGAAAGGTGTGAGCCTACGCAGCTGTAGAAGATGGATGGACGGATAGCAGACTCGGAGCAGACCTACACCTCCAAGGCTCACTTGTTGCGTGCTGGGTGATGCATCAGGACGTGCTTTGCCCTGCCTGAGAAAATAGATCGACGAAGTCTTTTGTCTTCAACGAGGTGAAGCGCGCGGCGGTAGTGCAAAACCCCGCCCGCGGCCAACGCGCCGATGACAATCGCCATTCCTCTTCCCAAACGAGAGAGCGGCCCCAAGAAAAAAACAAACAAAGCAATACATTCATAGATAATGTAGCAGCAGTAACTGGCGGCGGAGGGTTCAAAGACCTAACCCTGTCTGGGCGGATAATGCTAAATTGGGTTAAAAACAATACGCACCACATGCATTTTGTTAAATCCTTGATTGTATAATGGGGGGGTGCCCGAGGGGGTGGCGGCGCCCGTGCGCACAAGGTGAGTCAGTCCTGCCATCTCTGAATGGCAAACAAAAGACAAGGGGGCGAAAAGGAGCTCAGCTAAAAATTGAAAAAAAGTGATCATGTTCTACATCTTACGCAACAGATTTCCCGTCAAACTAATTTCTTAAGGATTTAACACCACCTGCCCCGCCCAACTCCACAAATGTTACTGGGTTAGGGTTATTGAGCACAGCGGCAGCTTTAGATCTCGTCTTCCTATTCTCTAGAAAGGGAGCAAGTCCATGCAGTTCGGCCTTTGTCATTTCTATTTCCCTCTGGGGATTTCCCGGAAGCTAAAATCACAAGTGTTGATCGAACTAGAAACTAGCGGAGCATACAGAAAAACTAAAAACAATAAGAAAACACTTGAAATCAGCCACACACAAAAGGAAGCCAGCAAGCTGGAAAGCGGCTAAGGATTTCAATGCATGGCACTACAGATTTTAGTGTCCGGAACCTTGCCGGTGAGGGTTAAGATTTGCGCCCAAGAAGGCATTTTCTTAAGAGGTGAATGTCTCCCTCTCGTGGAGGTGAGCGGAATTACTGACCTGGCTGCTTTGCCGGAGCGGCTGACGGAAGCCATTTGTCGAGACGCTCTGTAGCGCAGCCCAACTTGCTGCCGACCGAGTGAGCCTGGCCAATACTGACCCAAGACAAGCTCCTTTTGCTGATCGTGCGGTAGGCGGCACCGAGGCAGCGAGGCCGCTCTCCGTGACGCGTGTCAGTTACGTCCTTATACCTTCGAGAAATGGATGAGGGGATCCGCTTGGCGGTCGGGTGGCTCCCAGATGTGGAAGAGGGGATTAGAGGCACTTGTCTTCCCCCCCGGCGGCGGACTATTTTTGATTGAAATCGTTAAAAGTCATTCGAATGACTAATAGCGGGGTTCCGCGCTACATACAAGCGAGTTGCAGCAGCATGTTACTCTTGGCGTCTTCGCATCTGCGGGCCCGGCCTGTTGAAGGATATCGATTGGCCGCCTTCGATGCGCCCGAAGCGTTGGCCGCTCAAGTGGAGCCGTTTTAGGCGAACGGCAGCGTGCCAGGAACGCCTCCGTTGGCTCCCGTCCGTTCAATAGAGCCAAACTGCCAGCAACGGGCCCAGATAGTCCGAGCCACGCTGCCGACTGCGACTCGTCAAAGTCGGCCGGGCTCAACGGTAACGCGGCGCTTCAGGACAAGACCGGCACAAACTTGAGATGAACTTTTAGCTGTTGACCGTTCCTGCCTTCTCCGATGTTATCCGTTCCATTCTTTCGTGCAAAGGATCCAAGCACGCGCCTGAGAGAGGGCGTTAGGATTTGATTATCGGTCCCGTGACGTGCAAAGACACAAAGAGTCTCGAAGTGAATCAGCGTTGGAGATTTATTTGGCAATGGGTCAGCGAAGGGAGGACATGTCATCCATGCAGACCTTGTTGGACTTGACGCCGGCAGGTGAAAAGGGCAACTTTCGCACACAACGGGAACCCGGCGGCGCGCGCCCGTCACCTGCCGTCCGTCAGCGGCGAGTTCCAAAAAAGTCAACGCGTCGAAGAGCGTTATCGGCACGGCCTTCGGGCCTCGTCGGAATTCACGTGTAAATACAAACAGCTGATTAGCAAAATAGCAAAGCGGATGGCACAAGGCGACGGGGCGTGCCCGCCCTTCCAAAACGCCGTTGGCTCCATCCACGCATGACGCCGGCTCTTCATGCTACGGCCAAGCAAAGCCACTGTTCCGGTACATTGAAGCGGGCGATATAATCTCACGACACCAATAGGATGAGTAGGATTTCCATAGAAGCGAACGCTTGCGCCCGGGCTGGCCGCCGTCACCCGTCACACCTCAAATAAATCTGCTTTGGCTTTCCGCTTTCTCTCTCAAAGAATATGAATGTTGACACCGCCATTTTGACGGCCAAAATCAACAGCTCGCGCTACGTGGCAACTCTGGCTGTCGTTGGGTCCGGCTTCAAATGTTTCTTCCTGGGAAAGTCACGTTTTTCACACACCGGCAAATGGAAGGAGACTGAAGGACCCGCGTTGACTTGTCAAGCATTCTTGCCCCGGCCTGGCTTCTCTCAAACCCAGTCCCGCCATTCTTTGTCCTCGGTTGTAGAAGCCACGAGCGCCGGCTTCGTCTCAAAGCTCATTCGCGAACTTTGCTTTACGGCATGTCTAGGAAGGAAGTAGGGCGTGCCGCTGCGTCTAAAAGGCTGCAGGCCCGTTGTGGTCTGCTTGAGGAGAAGGCTTGGAGGCTTTCCACGGCTAGCAGAGCAAACAGCTCTGCTGAGAAGCGGCCGCAGCTTTGCTGGAGCTGGAGGTGTTTACCGGGCGTCTGACAGAGTCCAGGCCGTGCGACGAGTCCTCACAGAAACTCTGATCCGTCTCGCCGGAGTCCTATACGAACAAAGAGAAACGAGCGGGGAGGCAAAGAGCGGGGTGAGCCGGAGCAACGGCGCACGGGTGCCACGCCTTCCTCTCTGCCGGGGGTTAGGGTTTAAGCTACGTGCGGCATTTCTCCACATCTCCATTGGGAAAAGACATTTGGAATTCCAAGCGGCCCGGCCTTGGTTTAACAGATACTGGGAAACCCCACAACTGCTCAACTAACATGCGTCCACTGCCCTTTTCGCAGAGCCGCGAGCTAGCGGCGCAGAGCGTTAACCCTTCATAGAGTGGCTCCAGATTTTGAAAAAGGCACTCAAGAATTGCTCCGTGGCGTAGCGCCTGCAAGGTCTGAGGGGTGCGCAATGCTTAATGTCGGTGGCGCTGCTCCTGTTAGGGGTTAGGGCTAACCCGTTGTTCATTTTGTCACCTAAGAGGAAAGCAGATGAATCAAAATAAGAAGATTGCGTTTTGCAGATTGAATTTCCCTTCCTCAAAAGATTTTGCCATTTGGATTCAATGGTTCGGCCCCCCAAACAAACCGCCGGGGCTCGGACATCTTCTCATTTGATCGCCTTCGCGTCGCGGGTTGCCGGGTCGCGTCAATTGTCGGAAAGGCGCAAAGAAGGCTCGCCTCGAAAGACGGAAGCCAGTCGGCTGTTGGGACGGCCTCGGCCGGTCGGCGAGGGGCCGAGTACGGGCGCAGCAGTAAGTGCTGGATTTATCACCTGGCCCAAGACAAAATTGTTCACTCGACTCAACCGATGCTTAACCGCACAAAATGCAAAGAGGTCCACCCCGCTCGCAGGGGATGGCGCACGTAGCGTCGCCGCGGGTGACGTGCTGGCTAAAAGGCCGTAAGCCACTCCCAATTTTGTTCTCTTTCGCCAGTCCAGGGAAGCAATTAGCTGCGCTGCCAACGGAAGCGCGTCGGCACCGCGACTGTCTTACGAGCGGCTCGACTGGGTAAGCGAGTAGCACGCGGTCGACGTCATTACCTGTTGACTTGCTTGCCGCCGAGCTTGGCTCCTCTCCGGCTCGCTCGGCTCCACTTGGCTGTCAACCTGACGCGACAAGACAAAAATCGTTCAAAGACCTCGTTTCGGTCACCGCCGACTTGATGGACTGCAAAATAGTCAAATGGATACGCTCAACACTCTAACCGGGAATCAGTCGGGCTGAAGGTTCCAAACAATTCCTCAATGGCAAATAAAGTCCCAAATTCGAATGTGTCCCTGTTTCCGGACAACCATCGTGTACATTCAAAGTGCATGCATTCGAATATCTGCTGCGCTATGAAGTATGATTTGCTCTTCTGTCAAGAGATTCTTTCTGATGAGTGATCTGGGTCACCAAACATTGCCTTCATTTTTCTGCCGCATTCATGGACATCACACATCTACAGTATTTATGCATTCCCACTTCTAGGTAACACCCACATGCGAGCGGATATAAGGGCGCTCTCGCATGCTATGTCCATACTCGAAGAAGTTCACGATGTATCCCGAAGTACGACCGACAAGCGAACGGTGAATTGCGCGAGTTAGGGGGCGGCGGAATGGCGGCACGAGACGATTCTTGGATACTCGCGTGGGGAAAAAAGCCAAGCACTGAAGAAGACAAATCCTTTGGTTACCTCTGGAGAAGCACCCTGGAAAGCACCCCAGAGCCACCACAAAACACCTCCTGCACCTGCCTTGGCTTCCTGCGCTTGCCCTCCCTTCTCCCGGCGGGCCTCGTTCTCGCCGCTGTCGCGCCCGCGCTGCGGGAACAAGGGGTACGTGCCTGAGAGCGGACGATGACAAGGGGACGGCGGCAAGGCCTATGCATCGCTGGAGTTCGCGTTACGCTCCTTCCGTTGCATACTCATAAGGACGATGACCGAGCGTGTTAGCGTAGCGGCAACAGGGGGGGAAAGCAGATTCTGCACCGGGGCCCTTCAATGTAAAACCTCCTCCAAGACACCCGAGCTTGCCCCTGAGTTTGTCGTTTCAATCAGGTGAGTTGGGAGGAAGACAACATGATAAGTACTCTGGAGGACCCGACACGGAGACCTCGCAAAGAATCCTTGTTAACTCCAAGACAGGCTGTATTCCTAGCGTACTATTCACACCAGCGTCAAAAGCCGTGAGGAAAAAAAAAAAAAAAAAAAACGGTGGTTGTGCAAGCATGCGCAAAAAGCGCTATTTCACGGGCCTGAGGGGCTTTTGCTTGGGATGTTTGGCTGTTACCTCGGGCTTTACCGGCGTGCCGTCGGCCGTCGCGGCGCGTCTCTGCTCAGGTGTGGCTCTTTCGACCGCCCTCAGAGAGGCTCCGGCACGCTGCAACACATCATCCTTGATGCGGGCAATCCTGATGTGGGCCGACTGATCGTGAGCGTCGTCCTATCGGGCGAGAGGACGATCACTCGTCCCTTTGGACTTGTGAGGACAAATGCGGGGCACCGGCGACCTACCTCAGTCTCGTCTGAGCTGGACAGTTCCGCTTGGGACGGCGGCGGCGGCCGAGCTCTGCCTCCGGTCTGTCGCGTCCGGGTCGGAAGCTGCTGGATGAAGAGCGCCGGAACCTTCTAAAACGGGGTGGAGAGGGAAAGGAACTCGGTCGCGTCCTGGCGCGCGATGAGTCCGATTGACGGGACTCACCTTCTCCAGTTCCAGCAGCGAAGTTTGGAGTTGATCGACAACACGAAAGACGGTCAAGGTCTTCTCGGCCTTCTCCGGTAGACGAAGTGCCAACTTTGCTTTTTGGATGTCGGCGATGCACCCCCTCATGGACTGGATCTCCTGCTCAACCGCCTGCGGTCGATCCGTCAGAGAGCTTTGTAAGCTCAGGCACCAAGAGTGTGTTGCCGTTTCACAGAGGACAAACCCCACGCATCACCTTCAGACGTTCCTCCTTAGGGCTGGGCAACGTCTCCGGATACCGCAAGATAGCTTTGATCTCGGCGACGCTGCTCTCCAGCTTCCCGACTTCCCCCTCCATCATCTCCACCTCCTTGGGAACGGCGGCAGGACACGGGCCAATGTCAGCGAGGCAAACGCGCCAATACGGAGGGAGGACTCACAGCGGCGGCGTGCTCCAGCTGAGCCAGGGGAGCCGCGAAGCTGCGCTGAACGGCCGCCAGTTGGCGATCGGCTTCGGCCAGCTGCTCCCCGAGGGCCGAGACCTCCACCGCTTGGGACATTTGCTCCAGGATTGAAGAGAAACCCTGCAAGGCGGTTCGGATCCGCGCAGAGTCATTCAACACCGTCTGTGAAAAGAATAGAGATAGGGGAGAGGTGACCACTTCACCGGCGCGTCAAGACGTACTTCATCATCATCCAACACCAGGAAGCTAACAGCACCACAGGGGAGCCATTTGCTCGCCGCTGCTGACCTGCAGAGCTGCGGCGTGCTCACGCAGACATTGGGCCGTGGAGTACGCGCGGGGAGCGGCCAGCCACGACTGCGACTCCGACATCCAATTCTTGGCGCTGTTGATCATTTCCTGATGCTCCTCCAGCCAAGCTTGCGTCTGACCAGAGGCACAAGATGACACTTGCGCCCGTTTGGCACCACGCAGGACCTTCCCGTTATCTTGAGCCCGCGCACGCGTCAAATTGTTTCATCGCTACTAGCGCTGAAGCGGAGCGAAAATGTTTTATCCACCTTGCTGACGAGCGTCGTCTTCTGCTCCGCCCGCTCAGCCAGTCGGGCGTGAAGCCGTCGGACCTCCACCAATCTTTCCGTGAGGGGCAGCGCCTCCTGCGGACTCTCCAAAGCCTGCACGTCGGCCGCCAGCGCCACCACGTGAGAGTGCCACTTGTCCAGCTCGTCCCACACCAGCTGTTCACAAGCAAAAAGGCAAACAATTCAAATTCACATTCACTTAAGATCCGCTCGGAGGCTCTGCCAGACTCCTTGTCCTGCGACTGGGGCGTCCGAGTCCAGAGCACCTTTCCGGCCTGTTTTTGACATGAACCTCCCAACGCGCACGCTTTGACCGATCGGCTCGCATACAAGCTTTGCGCAAGCCTGATACCCAGCCCCATCATTTCAATCGGGTATATTGGAAGACTGTCAAGTGGAAAACAGGCTGAATGGGGGCTGACAAGGACCGACTTGGGCACCCCTGTCCTACAAGGACCAGAAGCGTGTCGCAGGACGTGAGCTTCGCTCACCTTCTGAGCTTGTTTTGCATCTGCCACGTTGGTACTTCTGTCTTCCATCTTCTCCTGCACCGACCGCAGTCCGGCTTGCGTCTCCAGCAGCTTTGCTCCGATTCTGTGGACGGGTCCGCTCTTCTTGTTGGCCTCTTCCACCTGTACAGACCAAATGAGTAAAAAGATGGTGGCCTTCATTCAATTTTGGTGGGTTACGCTCACCTGAATGAGTAGGAACCGGCACTGTGCGGTAAGATTACCTTAAGCTCGACTTGCTCCAGTGTCTTTTGGACCTCCTGCAGTTGTCCATGGATCTCAGGCGGGACCAAGTCCGACGCCAAGTACTTGGACTTGAGTCTCTCCCGAACGCGATGGACCAGTGCTTTCTGAACGCACAACTGGCTGTGGATCTCCTACAAGCACCAAAGCGTGGATGTGGCTCTCACTGGATTATACCCGCTCTTGGGCAAATTTCACACTAGAAAAGTGACACTTCCAGGCAGTGTATGTGCAAGCTGCTACCTTCAGTTCTGCTGTGCTGCTGCTTGGATCCATCTCTGACAAAAGACTGTCAGCCACCGTCAACCAAACCCACACCACCTGCAGCTCCCCCTGCACTTTTTCTTTCTCCTCCAGCTCCAGCTTGATCCATTCCAAACCTTCTCGGCTCCTCTGCTTAATGCTAAGGAAGCACGCACAACCGGCAAACAAAATGAATTCTCTTCTGGGAATTTACATCAAAGCCAGCGAGCGATCTGTAGTGGTGGCTGCTGAAACTCTCCTAAAAATAAATCAACAAAAAAACGAAAAGTTTCCGGCAAATGACTATTTGTCAAGTTCAAGTCATCGCTGAATGGAACATGAATGATTCTGGTCCATGAGTTTCCATCGTTTTGACGAGGCGGCGGTGGTAAGGAGAGGCAGACGAGGTTGGGTCGACCCCGACTGAAGAAAGGCGGTAGTCGCTTACCTGCCGTACACGGCGTGCATGCCTCGCAGCTGCTGACAGAGGGGCGTGGCTGGCGCCTGTTCCGAATTTGGGGGCACACCCAGCAGCCTGGCTACACGCAATTCCAGGGCAGAGAGGGCACGATGTTCGTAGTCCAGTTGGTCCTGGTAGTGTTCCCAACCCCGCTGCAGATCAAGCAGTTCTTTGGTGGAGGCCATCAACGGGGCCGGCTCAGGGAGCTCCTCCTCTACCTGCTGCAGCACGGCTGAGGCTTTCTCCACCTGGCGACGAATAACGCCACCACATCATCCACGCAGCCTACCGTGTAATTGTGGCCGCAAACAAAAAGCATCGGCCTAGAGCTGAACCGGCCGGGACCCCTGCGGCGAGCGGACCGCGGCGTTGGTCCGCTCGGCGCAGAGACTTACGCCGCGGCTGATGTCGCTCCATTCCACCGTCCGTTGTTTGAGTCTGGCGGTCAGCCACTGTGCGCAAAAGCGCAGTTTTGTCACGCGACTCGAGGCGGCGGAAACGGCGCTCTCCCGGCGCCCCCGGCATCCCAACGCGGGACACCGGTCCGTCGTCTCCTGGAGACGCTTTTGTGCAGAGTCCAGCTCCTCCTGCGCAACCTGCGGCAGCGAGCCGACAGATTTCAAGCGCAAGTGGCGCTGCGCGTGACCGCCCGGCCTGCCGTCCAATCCGTACCTGGAGTTTCTCCAGCTGCTCGGCGCACTCGGCCAGGGAGCTGAGCTTCCCAGAGACGGCGCACCCCAGGCTGCCCTCGGCTTTGCTCACAATTTGACCGATTTCTTCATGGTACTTTGTATATTGCCGCTCATTTTCTGCGCAGCTGTGGAAAAGATATTGACCTCTTAGTACCCTTGGATACTCTTCCAGTGGCTTCGTGGGAGTAAATGTACAACCTGCTGAGGTTCTCCAGCTGGAGGTAGCCCTTCGCTTTAAGTGTAGACATCCGCACAAGGAGCTGGCTCAGAATGCTCTCTTGGAGATGCTCTACCTCCGGGGGAGAAAGCAGAGGATGCAGGACAACTTGGCCCAGCTGGTCCACCTGAGTCTGGAAGCAATCCTCCAGTGAGGCCAACAGATCCTGCGTCTCCTCCAGCTTTTCACAGCAGATTCCAGTCAAGGCAGGTAGGGGCAGCAGTGAGACCTCAAAGTCCCTCAAAAACTGCAGCGCTTGCTTTACAGTACAGATGTAGTTTCTCACTGATGTTCTTGCATCAGAAATGTTGTCCTACAACACAACAAATCAGCATCGCAGACTGCTGTTAACGCAGGTGATTAAGAAAAAAAAGGATAGTGACAAGTTAGCGCGTACCATCTAAATTCAAAAGTCACTTGTTCTCAGCTAGGGTTAATGTTGGATGCCAAGACACAATTGTCTCCACACAAAGTCAAATTGAAAAGATGAGATGGGAACAAAAGAAAGAGCAGTAAACAGCATCAACAAGCGGGATTAGCGGATGTCGATCCTCAAAATAGCAGAAAAAGACACTTACCATTTGCGAGTCACATTCACGTAGAACACAATTCTTCAGGTCCTCAAGGTCCGACGGTCCCGTTCCTTCCTCGCCAACCCGACTATGCTCGAGGACCTCCAGTGCTCTCATCAGTGACTCGACGGTCTGTTTCAAATGCGCTATTTTCTGGTATTCCTTATTAATCCGTGTTTCATTTGGCGTCATCAGCGCGGGGTTCTGCAGCTCTTGGCGAGCATCCAAGAGGAAGGCCCGCATAGCTTTTCTCTCAGAGTGGAGATCCAGTTCTCGAACCAGAGATCGCTCGACGACGGTGAGAGCGCCGAGGGTTTTGGTCTCCAAGTTTTTTAGGCTGTCCTCGTTTTGTTGAAGCCTCTGTCGCTCTGAGCGCAGTTTAGCAGGGGACAGGTCTGGGGAGATCACCTGGAGTTTGGATGCAACCTCCTCGCAAAGCCTTCGTATCAGAGGGAAGTTAAAGAGCAGCTTCTGGAAGATCTTGTACTGCTCCTGCACCTGCAGTTCTTCTCGAGTCTGAGCGAGTTGCTCCCGAACGGCCTCTTTCAGGTCCTCCACGTTCTGCCTCATGTTGAGGTACTTCTGGTGCTCTCGGGCATTGAGTTGAAGCCCAGTCAGTTTGTTATCAATCTCGGCGGCGACTGAGTACAATTCGCTCATCTTCTCCTCCTGAATCCAGGACACGAGAATGCCAATCTTGGACTCCTGCTCCAGAAGCATGCGTTTGAAATCAGAGTCCGCAATGCGCAGCGATTCCGTCGTGATGGGGAAGCTCAGTTTGTTCAGATCTTTCTGCATCCGCCCCAGGGTTTGCTCAACCGAACTAAGCGCCCTCCTGTTGGAGTCCACCCACCGGACGTGACTGTCAATCTCATCTCTCTTGGCCCTTTCGCGGTCGCTAACATTGCGAATGTCTTCCTGAAGGCCGCTAAGCTTGTCAAAGAGCCGGCAGTTCTCCGTGACGCTGAGCTCCGAAGCGAGGTCTTTACTCTTCATGAAAAGGGCTTCGCAGGCAGCAGACTGCTCGTCCACTTCGACGAGCGTCTGCTGGATCTCAAGTTCAGCGGCGCTCGCGGGCTCCGTGCCGATGCTCTCCAGTATCTCTCTTTGCAGGTAGGTCTGGACCCAGGAATCCAGGTCAGCAATCTGCTCCCACAGTTTTTCTCGCACCTGCAGAGCCGATTCCACATCCTTCACGGCCTTGGCCAGCATCCCCACGACTGACTTGGAGCGTTCCTCAAGGTATTCCAACAGGGAAAGCATCTGCGGCATTTCGTCACGTCGGTCCAGCTGTGGCAGAAGTTCTGTTGCTGCCTTCACCTGTGACTCCAGCTGCCTCTGTTTGACGGTGACCTGGGACTGCAGTTTTTTTAGTGCCCTGAGTTGTTGGTGAACCTCCTCTGGGAGCACAGGCACACGCTGGCGCTTGGCCTCGATACAGCTTGCCGTCTGCTGAGCCCACGAAAGGCCGTCCTTCGCCAAGCTCAGAACTTTCCTCATGATGGGATTACTGCTTTTCTGGATTTCAGAGGACATCCATTCCTCCGTGAGACAAAGTTGGTCTTTGACATTCAGGAGCGCTTTCTTAATCTCCACTCTCTCTTGGGGCCACAAGCTTGAGGGTAGCGCCTCCGACGCTTCTCTCATGTGGAGGTATTTGACGTGGGCGGCTTTGACCTCAGCGTGCGCCATAGTCAGCTGCTTGGCTTTTGCGCAGTCCTGCATCGAGCCTTCTGGGCTTTCCACTTGCTGACTGACCGATTCCACGTGTCCCCGCAGGAAGGATAACTCCAGCAAAAGGCTGCTGCAGTTACGGGACTGAACGTGCGCATGGTGCAAGGCCTTCTCCACGGCCGTCTCTACTTGCCTCCATTCTCGACGCCGAGCGTCAAGCATGTTCGTTGCGGCTGCTTGATGAGCGCGGCTCAGGAGAGGGGACAGCTCGGTATGGGCGCCGAGCAACTCCCCGAGGACGGTCCGGTTCTCCTCGAGAGCTCTCTTGATGGAGTTGAGGCGCTCCACCTCTTCGTGGCAGCTTTCTGCTGGCGAACTACAAAGACAAACACTTCAGTCCGCCACCTTTTCCACGCCACGACGGAAACAAGTCGCTGGGCTCAGCGGCTTGTTACCCCTCCTCGCCGTCATCACCCTGCGATTCTGTCGTCTCGCAGGCTGTGTTTTTTGTTTAGTTTTAATTTGCTGATCGTCAGTCAGGTTCTTCAGCACCGCACGTGGCGGCAGCGGGGCGCCAAAATAACCTCTACTTTTAATCATTGGCTCAGTTGGACGAATTTCTTTCTCCCTACCGTTAATTTCCGGTGTCCTTAGTTCTGGTGTCCCAAGTTTTGGTTTTCCTCTAAATTTGTGTGAGTTAAATTTTGTTTGTTTCATTCTCTTGTCTCCTAAACGGGTGTGTTTTTAGGGTTGCCCTTCATTTTGAAGCTTTATTTTTTCAATAGGGCATCTAGGTCTCGTCTTGGCTCTGCCTATCTACAGCCGTACCCCCCTCCACCGGGTCAGTTTGTGTGAGTTTTCACTCTCATTATCGTGCTCCCGTAAGGGGTCCGATATTCAGTTAACTGCGATGCACTTCACGTTGACCGCTGCATAAAAACTCAATTAGCAGGTGTGGGCCATGGAGCCACAGTGGCCTATGCGCTTGCGGCCGTCCGTTACGAAAATGAGAACTCTCTCAATTGACCGAAGCTACTTAGCAAACCCCTAAATCAAGGTAGGAAGGACTGAGTGTAAAAGATGAGGCAACATGAAGGAACTCACAGTCTGGACGCATCAAGTTCGGCTGCCAGTCTTTCTAATGTGGTCTTGGCGCGGTAACTTTGGTGACAAAAGTCCCGTGCGACCTGAAGTTGGTCAACTTTGCCCCGGACGACAACGGCCGCATCCCGACGGGCTGCGTGCCATCCCTCGGTCGCGTACTCCAGGGCGTCGGACTCGCCAGCTTCCTCGTCCCCGCACTCCTGCGATCCGCGCAACAAAACACAGCTCATGCCAATTGCTTATTACACCTCCCGGCATGGAATTTGCTGAACCTCAAGCCTTACTTGGGCCTCCTTCACCTGCTGGGTCATGGCGGCCAGCTGCAGCTCAGCTGAGTGGTTCCTACAGCTCAGGAGTTTTGACACAAGTCTGCACAGGAGACGATCCAGGTGGCTGCTACCGGAGTTTATCAACTCTGCTAGGCAATCCTCACAGGTCTCCTATAAAAAACAGATTGGATGAGTGAAGAAATCTTTTCTTTAGATTCTTTAAGTCATACAAAGCCCGTTTACCGCTTTGAAGAGTTCCGCGTCTCCATTGGCTTTGAGTTCTGTGAAGATGTCTTTCAACGGAGATCTTTCAGCGCTTGCCTCCGGCATCTCAGAGGCGGCTGTGTGGGGAGCGTCTTGTCCTTCAAACCCAAAGGTCTGCAGCCGTTCCTTTGGTGCGGATGTCCTGTTTTTCAGATTGTCTTTTGTTGTATTGTTTTTCCGGTCGTCCGTTTGGGCCTCAGAGGGCGCGTCAGGGTGCGATGGGGCTTTAGCGAGGCTCTCTGGAGATTCTTCTGCTGGAATTTCGATGGAAGACTTGATGAGCTTAATGTCAGCTGTCTGGACAGGTGATTCGTGCCTTGGCTCCTCTTGTGTCGCAACCATTTGGATTTGTTCCTGCTGAAGAAGAAGGGTCGGACACAAGAGCCCGTCATGACTTGAATGGAGGACTTGACAAATGTCTTTCTTTGGTCTTTCCAGGACGGTCTCGACCAAAGCTGATGGAGTATTAATAGATTGTGACTCGGCTTTGTCTTTCTCAGCATCGTTTGGCTGCCCTGGGGCGACACTCTGAGTGCCCGTCCAGTGGCTCTCTGCGCTGCTGTCTGCCTTCTCTCCCGTCACCCTAACCTCTGCAGGTTTCACGCTTTTGTTTGTGCCCGTTTGGAGTTGGGTTTTCTTCTCATCTTGAGGTGTTCTTATCTCGACTCGTAGAAGATGCACATCGGGCCCCACGTGAATCGTGGTGGGAGTATCTTGAGAAGCACCCGTCAAAACGGAGGCTCCGTGCTCCTCTGTCTTACTCAGACCGTCCTGGGTGAGTTCCAGAAATCTTGCGACTTTCTCCGTCTGGCATGTTTTTTCCTCCGCCTCGTCATTCAATACGATTTCTATCGTCTCTGTGGCATTTGGCCGAAGTGTGGCTAAAATCGCAGGAGGCCCATCTTTCGGTTCAGCGCCGCTCAAAGCAGAAAAGCGTGCGCCCTCGACTCCTTTCTGTATTTTCACTTGTAAAGCATCGGCGGCTCTGCTCCCACGGATTCCATCGAAAAACACGGGCCCCCTTTCTACGTCGGCGATGTCGTCATCAGCAGCAACCTCGAGCAGGACTCTGTGATCTTTGGCCTCTTCGGGTCTTTCCCTTGTGGATTCCAACAGTTCCAACTCAATAACGGTTGGCGTCGGTGTCGCCGTTTGCTCGACAGTGGTCATTTCGGTAACGCTCTGAGCCGGAGCTGGCCGGGTTTGAGCAAGAGCAGCAAATTGAGCCTCTACATTTCCGAGCTTCTCAGCGCTGCTCTCCTCAGCAGCTACTGAGGCGGTCTCAACAGGCCCGGCCTCTTTTGGAGAACTTCCGTCTATCCCTCTCTGTGCTCCTGGAGAGGTCTTTAAACTCTTGGGCTTTCTTTTGGGCGGCGATAGCTTTCCATCCCCCAAAACAGCAGCAGTAGGTGGTGCCCCGCCATCAGGACCAAAACCTTTAGCGATGGCAAAATCTGGCCCAGTGGAAAGTGAGGAAACATCATGCTTTTTGGACCTTTTCCTGGTTGACAGTTTTAGAGTTCCCTTGGCAGTTGCTTCCAATTCTTTACCGTTATCCTCCTCAAAGGTGCCCTCAGCAAATCCCATATTGGAGAATCGGAGCGTATCTGGTTCTTCTTTTGTCCTCGGTGGCCCCTTTTTAAGAATACCCGGGGAGGTCGTTGAAACCTTTGACTTTCTTTTGGGGGGCTTTGGAGTAGTAGTAGTTGCCCTCGTTTGATTGCTTGAAGGCGCAGACCTTTGCTTGGACAGTGCGACTTCGGTGGGATCAGGTTTTACAGCCTTTGAATTTCTTTTGGGTGGCAGAAGCTCACCTTCCACCACAAAAGCAACTTTGGGCACTCCGGACGGCGAGGCTATATCCCTATTTTGTAAATCCGACGGATCTTTCTGTGAAATGACATGAACGTTTTGCAAAGCAGATTCAACAATCCTTGCGGCAAATTCCGCAACGGCAGAAGCCTCCACGCTTCCGGAGTGTCTTCTTGCATCCTCACAAATTCGGCGTTCATCATCCAGATCTTGAGTTTTGCCCCCCAACGGTTGCCGGTCACATTCCTCTTTGGACACCGCCGGCTCGGCTTTTCCCGGCCCTTTGGGTGAAAGCGACTCTCTTGTGGGCTGCGAGAGCTTTCCTTTCTCCGCTCCAAGCACTTCAGGCACTCCCGTGGCTACCGGTGAAGCTGAGGATATTAGCTGATCTTTCCTCGGTGATAAATCAACATCTTTCATTGCAGAACCAATGAGTCCCGCGACAAATTCGGCAACGAGCGTGGCATCCCCACTTCCTGCATCTTTTCTAGTTTCCTTGCAAACTGGAAGCCCTTGGTGAGTTTGGCGGCTTTCCTCTTCGGCTCCCGGATCAGAGTCTTCTTCTTTTGCCGCTGTTGGCTCCTCTCTTTCCGACAGATTTCCTTGAGGTTGTTCCGGTAGTAAGTCGACTCCTCTCGCGGGGGAGTCAAATGAAGCTTCCGCACATTCGGAGTCTTCCGATATGTCTTCCCAAAGACTGCGTGCTTTGTCATCGTCAGCTTGCGGATGAGATTCTTCTTTTGCGGCATTTGCTTCCTCTCCTGTAGGTAGCTGTGGAGGAGACTTTACACTCTTTGACTTTCTCGGTGGTGACATCCTTCCTTTTTTCGCAGCAACATCTTCGGGGACCTCTGAGAGAATTTGTCTCACTTCTGATTCGAGCGGAGCCTTGTTTGATTGCAAATCCACATCTTTTCTGGCACATTCAATCATTTCGTTGACAAATTCAGCAACTTGTGCTTCTTGGCTGCCATGGGCAGAAGGCAGCCCTGCGGTAGAGGTGTCTGTCGGGGAAAGTTTAGTGTGATGAGGAGATTTCTTGTCAGCGGATTCTTTCGTCTTTCGTGGCGGTGCGACCAAAGTTGTCTTTGGCTCCTCGGGCTGAACATCAACAACATCAGCGGGCTGACCCTCAGTTTCCGCTTCAGTCCTTGACATATGGCTCTTCAAAAAAAAAAAAAAAAATCAGCTCTTCGGTAGGCATTTCCATAAATAACATTTTCAGAGGATGATTTAGGAACGGTTACCTTTAAGATCTGACACAGAGACGTTTGAAGTGTCTCTGCTTCTCTGAGAGCGTTAGAGACGTCTTTTGAGATTTGGTTAAACACTTCCCGGTTCAGGCAGTCACCCAAAAATTGATGGTGGCCCAACGCCTCCCGAAGAACAGCCTGTAACTTTTCACCTTCGTCTGCTGTCTCCTGCCAAACATCAGAGGGGAGTCACCAAGGACGGTCAACAAATATCTTCTAAAATTCTGCATATACGGCGTTGCAACAGAGGAACCAGCTTTTTTAGTTGTTTTTTATTTTTTTGCTCCTTTGCATGAGCTGAAGGGTTGTCAACAAAAGGCAAGGTCTGAGAAGGATGCGAACCCGCAGGGGCGCGCTGGACTGGCAAGGCTTGCTTTGCATCCAGGCCTGCAGCGCTCGCAAGGAATGCTTCAGACAGTCGGCGGTGCTTGCGGAACAGCTTTCTTGATGCTGCCGCAGTCTGGACTGCGTACTGAAAGAGGCGGCACAACGCACAGGCGCGGCTTATGACGACGTCACAAATTCACAATGTTCGTTGGCTTCAGTCTTTGGCAACTTAAAGTGCGTGCCCCGGGCCGAGTTGTGTGGACGGTGCCGCCAGAGACGGCAACAGTCTCACTTCTGTCGCCAAGTAGGTTGCTGACAGCCGCTACATTTGTGACTGACCGTTTCAGGTCCAATTCATCGGTACGCGCAGCATCATTTCGGAATAAGAGGGTCTGTGAATTGATAGGATATACAGATTTTACACTGGCATATGGATGAATGCAAAACGGACCGATTCCCATCGTAATTTAAAAAAAGGAAAGAAATTGTTGATTTGGAAGCAAAGAAATAAAGCCATTATCTGTTTTTCTTTTCACCGCCTGGAACCTTCAGGTTATAATTTCATACACGGGATGGTAAGGCGAAATCCAAGTGCGGCGGGCAATAGAAACCTATGCTAACTAGCTAATGCATGCAAAACTCCAGGGAAAAACATCAAAATTTTACACTCATATTAAATTAGTAACAAAATAATATACCAAGTACCATATATATATATATATATATATATATATATATATATATATATATGTATGAAACATACATGTATTTGATTTAATAACATCTTTTACTTTTATAATTTTATTTACATTTTGAGTGACATGACTTGAGCTAGTTACGCCCATATCCCCGAGCGAGGTTAACGATGCACTTAGTTTCCATAGAAATGATTTCCTTACTTCCCCCCTTAACATCACTAGTGATGTCGGGACCCATGGCTATCGAATCAAAGTTTGAATTAAGCACGAAAATGCATAAGAAATACAGTATCGTAAGCACAGGATCAGGACGCGCATGGTTATCTTAGTGACCCCACCCAATTGCAGACCAGATCTTAGTGACGTGTGCAGTGACGCATGTAGTGAGGTATGAGCGTGGTGTGACTCGCGCAGTCATACGCATGCACACTGACCGCCAAGTTTGAATTTTGGAATCTTTTGGCCGTGCGGGAGAAATGATTGACGCCGTAAGGCGGGAAAAATGCCGTAACAAGGGGACGGATGAACTCCGTATTCCGCTTCGTAACGTGAAAAATTTGCCGGCTAACAATAGGATGCCCATCACTTCGAATCAACGATAACCCCGGAGAGAGGACGCTCCCTCTACCAGCCACGGTCTTATCTGGTTGGGCTTCCAGAAGGTACAGTACTGTGAAGAGCGTCGCGTCTTTACGCGGAACCTAGAGGGCGGGCCGTACCTGTCGTGCTGCTGGTGCAGAGACTCCAGCATGATGCTTATTTCAGTTGGCAGCTCACTCACAGCGGCAACTTCTTGCTCCAGCGCATCAATTCGGACCCGCAGCTCCTCCAGCGACTTTTCGCAATTCTGTCGGAACAGAAAAACCGTGAGCGCTTGTGTGCGCGCTCGACATCGGCCAAACACGATGGGGGCGGGTTCGGGGAAGGCTGACCCGCAGGTCCTCCCAGTGCCGTCGCAGCGGACGGACGCCATCCTGAGGCGGGACGTATCCGAGCTCCCGGTCCAGAGAGTTCAGCTCCCGCAGTAGGGCGGAAGCTGTGTCCTTCATCTCCCCGGTCCTCCGCGCCGCCTGCTCGTCCAGCTCCTGCAGGCGGGCCTGGCAGGCCCGCAGGCGCTCCATCACGTCACTCTCCGAGGTGGCGCAGAGCTCGCCGAGGTGGCCGACCGCCAACGTCAAGGCGTCGCAACCTCCGGGGGTGCAGCGGCCAAGCAGGCCGTCCCTGGCGGCGTCCAACTCCTTCATCTCTTTCCGCTCCCGGCGTATGGTCTGGAGTAAGGCCTGAGGAGGAGGAGGCCGCGCAAAGCCAATTAAGCCCCAGCACCGCAAACGTGCGTGCCGGCGCCCTCTAAGCCCTGAGCGCTTGCCGACCTTGAGCGTATTGACGGCACCGCGAAGGCCAGGTCTGTCGTCCGGCGGGGCTTCCAGGCCCTTCACCTGCTCTCGCAACCAGTCCTGCGCCGCTTGATGCTGTTCCAGCAGCTGTGCCACTCGCCTTTCTGCCGCAATCCCTTCCTCCAGGCTGGCCACGGTCACCTGACGGTACGCGCGCCGGACACGGAGCAGCGCTTCCTCATCCGGCCGGCTTCGAAATCGGACTTTGGGACGTGAGGAAAGATCGACTGCGTTGCGCCAATACTCACCGTTAACTCTTCGAGAACAACTACGACGGATTCCTCCATAGCGCCGCAGATAGAATCCGCCCAGTTCGGGTCCCGGGTGGTCTCAAATAGTTCAGCGGCCTGCGCAGAAGAAACCGTGAACAAAGTGACATCGATAAGAAGGGAACGGTAAGGGGGGGCTTGTTCCTTCTTCACGCAGCCGACACCAAAGCCATTCCGAGTGGACTTCTCAAGCGCTCGACAAGGGATGGCGCTCAAAGCGATCCGCAAAGGCTCACGTTCGCCCGTTCACATGCATTCATACGCCAGCGGAGACTGCTGTCAGGGCTTTGGCCAGGTCCGTTGAGAGCGATTAAGATTTTGGTGTCTTGCTCAAGGAGACGAACACCCTACCGCGGAGCTCTTTGGAAAACGGGTTCGGCAAAGCGGCGCTAGACCTGCGTGCGTAGCTGAGAGAGGAGGGGCCCCACGGCCGAGGCCCGGTCCCGCAGGCTCCGGGCTTGTTCCGACGCCTGCCTGCGCTCGCCTAGGCCAGGCCAGTGGAAAGCGCAGGGCAGCTTGGACGTCTGCGTCCGGACTTCCGCCAGACGAGCCTCGGCCTGCACTCGCTGGTACTCGCAGGACACCAGGAGGTCCTCCACATGCTGCAGTCGTCTAGAGGACACCGGCGCACGCACTTTAATGTGTCCTCGTTGGCACTTAGGTGCCGGCTGCCAATATTGCCGGCCGTTCATTCAAAGACTCTTTTGGTACCTGCTCCTCTCCTCTGCTGTCTTCAGCACAGTCATCCACTGCTCTTGCAGCCGTTTCACTCTTGTCTGCACCTGCAGCCTGTGGTCTTCCTCTATGTCCTTTAGCTCGCACAGGCTCTGCACTCGCCTCTGCAGATCCGTCAGTCGACTCTCACCGCCGGATTTGGCGCTCAAGATCATCTGACCAAGCATGTATACAATATATATATATATATATATATATATATATATATATATATGTGTGTGGACGCGGATGGCATTTGCGAGTCGCCGGCCTTACGTGGGCTGCGTTGAGACGTTCCTCTATCTGCGTCCGGCTGCCCCGAACGTCCGTCCCCACGTCGTCCAGCCGCGTTTGCAGCTCGTCCAACCAGGCTTCGACGGCGTCCGCCTGGCCGCGGAAGGCTCCGAGCTCCCGGGAAAGTGAATAAAGGGCCTCGCCTCGGTTCACGGCGTCCTCGGCGTCATGCAACAGCGCGGCCCACAGCTCCTCCAAGGCCCGGACGGCTCGTTGGGACACTGCCCCGCCGGCGTCGCAGAGGGCCCCGCTTTGTTTGTGCAGCTCGGCCAGCTTGCAGTCGCCTTCCGGTTTGGAGCACAGGACGGCCTGACACAAGGAGCGCACACAGGGCTAAACGACGGTCGTCGTAATGGAAAAGTCCACGTCACCGCGGGGAAACGCGCAGCTGCCTTCCACTCAACTTCAGGCGGCGACATGAAGCGCTAACCTGGGCGCTTTCGATGATGGCTTCTGGATCCTTGCCAAGGAGGAGGGAATGGAGACACCGCCGCTTGTCCTCCAGCCAGACACGGACTTGATCCCTGGCCTCCTCGTGCTCCTTCAGCTGACGCTCCAGAGTCGTCTGCTTTTCGGCCGCTCGAAGTGCTGCTTTGGCGGCCCGGAGGATTCTCCTCCAGTGCTCTTCGGCCTCCTGAAGCGGCTTTTGAAGCTCCGGTTCTGGCGGCTGCTCCAGCTGAGTCCCCGAGCGTCTCTTCAGCTCCCGGATTTTCTTGTCTCCGTCAGCCTCTGCGCTAACAATGGCCTGGCAAGGAGAACAACTTGGTATACTACATGGGCAGGAACACGGCAAAGTAAAAGTCTCAACGGTACTAATTTGGGGATGTTTAGACGATTCCGATCGACCTTAAAAATGACCGGCCTATTTCTGGGCAGCTGACCCGTCGGTAGTTTGTGCGCGTCGGCCAAATGTAAAATGTCCGAGAGCTATCGCAGAGCCAAAACCTTCCCATTTGGTATGAGCGGCACTTAACGTATGCGCCGACGTCTCACCTGCACGGCGCACAGTCGTTCTTGCGCCGTGCCTCCGCTGCTGAGGGAATCCAGCTGATGCTGAAGGTCTGAGAGCCAGCGGCCAGTTTCCTGCCGGAGCCTTTGGAATTCCCTCAGCTAAAGGTCGAGTAAACACACAGACGCAAAAGATGAACGGACACCTCTACGAGCAAAAGCGCGTCGGCTAAAAGTTCGGAATGGAGGGCCTCGAGGTCGGCGTCACGTCACCTCCGAGTCTCTGGACTCCTTCTCTAGATTCATCTCGGCCGTTGCCGCCTCCTCCTCCAACTGCGAAGCGCCCTGGACAACTTTTCTCCAGTTTTCCTCTGCATCTTTGACCGCTTGCTGGACGTGACATTTTTGCTCCTCCGCCACATCCCGACGGTCAAACAGGGTCTGGCCCCGACTCCTCAGGTCGTTGAGCAGACGGTCGCCGTCAGGTTTGCACTGCAGTACATCCTGGAAAGCGGAGTGGTTTTCGTTGTTCCGATTTCAATAGCGGCTGGAACGGACGTACTTGAAAGTTGCCGCTTCGACGCGGTTTACTCCACGCAAAGAGGCGGAGAAGGTGCAGGGGGCCTTTTTTCCGCAGTTAGTGGCGGATTGCTTTCGGGGCTGAAGAGTACCAACCTGTGCGATGCGGCGGCGGTCGCGGGGTGGCATCGGGATGGCGGCGGAGCGCAGCAATTGCTCTCGCTCCCGCAGCCAAGCGAGAGCCTTTTGGGTTTGAGCCTCAAAGTCGTCGGCGAGGCTTCGCCTCTGGGCCTCCGCGCACATCTGCAGGAGCGACGTCCACTGCTGCTCGGCGTCTTCCGCCAAGCGCGCCGCCTCGGTCTCCCCGCTCGCACGCAGAAGCTCCGCTTCCCGCCGCAGCTCGGCGACTTTATGTTGGCCCTCGCGTCGGCACGAAAACACAGCCTGCGAGGCCATACGTCAGCTACTTTACAGTGACCGCAACCGAAACAACGCACGGCACCTCGGAGCAAGATCACAGCTACGCATTTGTGTTCGCAGCCAGAGTTGTGTGCACTCCCTCCCGGTTCTAAGAAACTAGTTGTGCAATGCCCAGACAAGAGACAATGCCTCGTTTGGATTCTGGAGTGCTTTTTTTCAAGACCGCTACGGTTAATGTGCATTGACCGTCACATTTTCTGTGGGTAATTTTATCTTTGGAACGTTGAAAAATATTTGCTAAAGACTCTCTGGATTTTGCCTCCAGAGGAAACGAATAAACAAAATCAAATTCCCCTAAATAATAGCCACGGGCCACCGGAGTGTGGTCAGGGGTGGCCAGAGTTCCATCTTTAGCGTAGGGTGAGCCGATCGTTTTTCGCTTGACTTGTGACGGTTAGTCTGCTTGTAAACCGTGATTTCGGCGCTGGCCGCTCGGAGCATTTTAGCGAGGCGGACTTCAAACAAGCACCTAAGCGAGACGGTCGTAGAGGAGCGCACCTGCGTAACTTGCAGTCTTTCCTGGAGCGACGCGCGAGTTCCGAGCGAGAGCAGCTTGCGTCTGTGCTCTCCGATCCAGGAGCCAGCGGCGTGAACGCGGGCTCGGAAGGCGGCGGCCTCCGTCTCGGCGGACGCCTGTCTTGGCGCCTCCTCGGCATCCTCCGTCTCGGCGGGCGCCTGTCTTTGCGCCTCCTCGGCATCCTCCGTCTCGGCGGGCGCCTGTCCTTGCGCCTCCTCGGCATCCTCCGTCTCGGCGGGCGCCTGTCCTTGCCCCTCCTCGGCAGCCTCCGTCTCGGCGGGCGCCTGTCCTTGCGCCTCCTCGGCAGCCTCCGTCTCGGCGGACGCCCGTCTTTGCGCCTCCTCGGCAGCCCGGTTGGCATTTTCCCAGCGCTCCTCGGTGGCGCTCAACAGTTGGCGGATCTCCCGGCGGAGGCCGTCGTCCAGGTCCGGCTCCTCGCACAGGTCCCGGCCCTGCTCCATTAGATGCTGCAGCTTAGACTGCGTGTCAGCTTTGCTAAGCAGAGCATCCTGAAATCAACATCAGGCCAAGAGATGAAGGCTGCAATCAAGTATCTTAATATTCGCTTGATTCATCAAGAAATTGTTTTTTCTTAAAGAGCTATTTTCAAGCCCCTTACTCAAAACTTGAAATCAATTCAAATCGACAGTGCAATGCCATCCATTCTTTTACTGGTTCGGTCTGTGCCGCGACAGAAAAAGGGGGCAAATATGTTGATCCCTTTCGGGGCCTTCCCGGAACGCCGAATCGTCCCTGCCCTCTGGTGGGTTCAGAGCGACTCCAGTGAGATTGGTTGCGCGAAGCGGGGGGGCGGGTGGCCGGAGGCGCACGTGACTATACCTCTCCAGACTAAACCTGGAGAGCGTGAGAGTAACGGGGACACCCTAAGACTTGGCCTCTTGTTGTCTCGGCGAAAGTCCTTTGGCAGTTAAACAAGTACCGATGCGAAGAGCAAACGGAGCCGGGGCTCGTCTCTAAAGATGTGAGCATCTCTGGTGAGTACCATGTATTTGGGTAAGGGTTACGCCGGTGTCAGGATTCCTATTGGTGTGACGTGTCGTTTGATTAAAACACTGTCAATTGTTTGACCGTTGAAGATACGGGGCATTGGAGCGAAGGCCGAGTTCCGACAAGCGCCGGCGCCGCTCGGAAACGTTCGCAAAGGTCTGGAGTTGATTCGACTCCAAGTGCGTCTACTCACGTGGAGGGCTAAGGAAAAAGAAGCTTTCAGTTGAAATTCCGAGGAGTTGAACAAGTAAAAATTAACTCAAAACACTGAATCCGTTTTCAGAAACGGTTATCGGTTCCTCTGATAGTCAGCTGACGCTTCATGACCCCGGAGGATGTTTTCATATCCTTTTTTTCTTTTTTTAATATTATTATGGAATGATACAATTCCATCCGCGCACAGACCGTACATTGGTGTACTTAATGTCCCTCGAACAGAGTTACCCGTTAAATGCTGGACAAGACCTGTGCTTCAATGGTGTGGCATCATAAAGCCTCGGGCCCTTTTGAAGTCATGGGGAAATTTTTTTTTAAAAAACTTTTGACTGGTGCTGCAGGCGAGCAACGTGGCCACAATTTGTTTATCGCACCGGAGAGGGCCACGCCCTCGCCCAACCCACCTGAGGCGTCCGCCGAGACCGGAGGTCGCGGTCCAGCCTGTCGATCCAGGCCTGCAAACGTTCACTCTGGCCTTTGAGAGCCTCCGCCCGTTGGTCAAAGGGCGCTGGCGTTTCAGCCTTGCGGAGAAGCTCCTCGGCGGAACGCAGGGCACTCCGCCACTCGCCCTCCAGGTCTCGAACCTGTTGCTGGACTTCCCGTTTTCTGTCCGGGTCCAGCCGCTCCAGTTGGCAAAGTCTCTCGCCGTGAAGTTGCAGCCCGTTCATCTTGGAGTCCCCTTCCGGCTTGGCGCTCAAGACGGCCTGGTGGGCACAAATCAAAGTTTTCGGACGACGCGGGGTGGGCCTTTTGCGCGCTTTGCCGAAGGGGACTGGAGGAAGCGCCCTCGGACCTCCGCCTTGAAGGTCCTCTCGTGGTCGGGCGTGTCGCCGCACGCCGAGGCGAAGGAGACCAGGAGGTCTTTCACCCAGGTCCGGAAGAGCTGGGCCTGGCTGGCGAAAAGGTCCAGCTGGCCTTCCGCGACCTCGCCTTCCTCCGCCCACGTCTGCAGGCGAGCCTCCAGAACTCGGTAGCGCCGCAGCACCTCGTCCACGTCCTCGAGGATCGGGTCGGCGCGGACGCCCCGGCAACGCACCGAGTCCAGCAGCTCCGACAGCACGTCCGCTCTTTGGCCCACGCGCCGCAGAAAAACAAACGGGACGCCGGTTGAGAACGGACGTGAACGGGACGCCGCCACAAAAAAGGCGCCGTAAAGGCCCTGACATCACTTAGTCGGAGGTTCAAAGTCAAGACGAGCATGAATTGCGCTCGCCCCGAAGCTCAAATGCCACGTGCGACGTGGTCGGCGGCCAGCGAGCCACATGGTGACGTCGCGCCACGTCCACAGGGGGTTCTAGCACCAAAGCAGGCAGCTCGCTGCCGGGCCGCCGACGTAGCCTGACCCTTGGCTACGCAGCGCCGCCGGATATTCGGATATTCGGCGCTGACTACGACAACACGCACCGATGTACAAAATTCAACCTGAAAAACAAATGTTTCCATTGCAAATGCGTACGCTGATACCCCCTACCTTCCCCCTTTACCGCTATGTTTTTTCTGAGCAGGGAATTGTCCAAATGTCAAAAAGCTTGCCCTTCTCCGATAGCTGTGAGAAAGTTCTCGCAAGCTACCCGATCATCCGTTGCAAAATCTCGCTCTCGTTCTTCTGTAAAAAGCTTGGAAAATTGCTTTGGATTCCTCCCCATCTGCGGACTGCTCGGATTTTGGGGGCGGCGTGGCTCGGTGGTGGAGTGTTCGAGAGGCTGTGGGTTCGATCCCCCGGCCGTCATGACAATGTGGAAGTGCGCTCGAGCAAGACACCGAACGCCTAATTGCTCCTAAAGCTGCGTCATCAGTAGGTAAATGACTAGTTGGCGTCAAGCGCTTTGAGTACCCGAGGTAGAAAAGGGCTATATAAGTCAAAGTCCATTTACCGTATTTTTTTCCCATTACGGAGCCTCCTTTATCATATTGTTTTTTTCTTCTTGCCATAAAACGGCCCGGGAGCCAACAGCAGATTGCCGAGGGGGCGTATGGCGCGTTTTCATATGAAGGCGAGATCACCTGTGACGCCGGAGGTCCCGCAGGAGCTGTTTGGCGGCGGCGGCGGTGGCGGGCGCCGCACTCGCTTCCTCTTTGCCGCGCAGCCACTCACGCAAAGTGTCATGCTGCGTCTGCAGACTGCGCACAGCGCAAAGGTCGCGTGGCACCTAAGGCTCGGCAGGTGGGCCGAGCCAGAGCGCGAGCCGCTTTACCTGCTCAAGTCCCGAGCGAGGGTCTCCATTTGCTCCCGCCGGTTCAGGCAGTGCGCCTTGAAGGTGCGCGTCTCCTCCTGCTGCTCCGTCAGCCAATCGCTGAGCTCGCGCAGCTGCCGAGGAGACATCCGCATGCGGCCTCGTTCCACATGTTCCCTCAGTCGCTCCAGGCGGCGCTCCGAGTCGTCGGCCGCCACAAATTCCTGACGGGGACGACGGGAGAAGCCGTGAGGACCTTCTCCTCCGGTGACGGAATGGAACGGCGGCAAGCGGGTGCGCTCCCTCACAGCCAGCCTTTGTAAAGCCCTTTCCACATCGGCCCGGCTCTCCGGGTTCTCGAAACACTCGTTGACGGCCAGCTGCAGGTCCTGGAACCAGTCCTCAAAAGCGTGCCTCTCATCTTGAGCAGACAACAAAGAGACAATTAAGACCTAGCCCAACCGACTCACGGGACACGGGACTTCAAGCTCGGTTGGGAGTTCTTCTGGCTCCACCGCACAAAGGTTAGGGTTAGACAAGTCATCTGGCCAGAGTGGAGATGCTGACTGACCTTGGATGACCTTGAACACGCCTTTGTCCTTCTCCTCTCTCTTGAGGTGGATCACACGCTTGGCGTGAGCGACGGCGTCCGCTAGTTGCCCGCAATCCGCCGCGAGTTCCTCCAGCACGTGCGGACTGGCCACATTGGAGACCAGAGCCATCTCCCGCAGCACCAACTCCACCTGTTCCTCCTGGGCCTCAAGATTGTCGCACAAATCCTGTAGCAGAACAAGAAGATGAAAGAATTTGAGTAGCCGTCTGGAAATGCTCCCTCAAGAATTTATTTCTTGACCTCAAAAAGGATGGACCGCAACCTGCTTGACCCCAATCGTCAGTCACCGAGCCGCGTACCTCCAACCGGCTTTCCAACTCTGGTTCCGACGCTCGGATGTCCTCGGCAGAGTGCCGAACGCCCTCGACGGCTGACAGGCACTGTGCAATCTTTTCGGCCAGATGTTTCTTCACCACCATCAGCTCTTCGAAGACGTCGGCGCAGTCGGCAAACAGCTCCTTCACCTGCTCCATCCTCTTCCTCAGCTGGGTTTCCATCACCTGGAGGCCGCGCAAGAGGCATCCGTCTCCTTGCCTACGGACGTTGAACGTTTTCGCAGTGCTTGGACTCACTTGCAGCTCCAGTGGGGCTTCTTGACTCTGAAGCAATTCCTGGATCTCCTCAGACTTCTTGTGAAAATGCTGGATGTTGTCCTCGTAAGCCTGGATCTCATCCTACATATGACACTCGCTCACACGCTTGCTGTTTGCGGCAAAATGAGTAAATACCCATGAAGCGCACCTTCATGGCCAAGACTTGCTGCCGGCTGTGGAAGGGGTGGCCCTCTGCGAACGACGCCAGTTTGCGAGCCGACCAGCCATCGATCTCTCCGCCCAACATCAACTCCTTGTCCCACAGCTCCAAGCCCACCTGAAGATTGTCCACGTAGGCGTCCATCTTTTCGCTCACCTGCATAGGGCCATTCGGCGAGGGCGTGACTGACACCTTCATGCACGGGTGACTGCTGGTGCCGGCGGACCACGGAGGTCCAAGCACTCACATCCAGCCAGGTGTCCATCAACGCGTCAGCTTCTGCTTCAAACGGAGCCTCCCCGCAGTCTGGAAACTTCTTGAGGTGGGACTGCAGCTGCCTGCAAACTGCCCTCATCTCATCCATCTGCTCACCGAGGCTGCCGAGCTCCTTCTTATTGTCCTCGACCTGGACGAGCGGGACGCAAGCCGACCCAGTGCACGCACTTTTGAAGGCGGTTTTTGATCAGCGCCCTCCGGCCCTCATATGTCTGGGCAGTAGACGCGTGACGCAAGCTAGGACATTGTGTGTTCGGATCGCCTTGGGAACGAGATGAGCCCGAGCCCGAGCTCGGCCGCGAGTATGCGGCCAAGCGAGGACAAGAGTAAGAACCAGGGTAAGATTCTGCAACTGCGTACTCCGTCTGCCATCCTTGCGGTAGACACTTTTATGACCAACGCATTCGCCTGAAGCACTTGGGGCTTGTAGCTGGCGCTGGTGTTGTTATGGTGTTGCCATGACAACACCAATGCGTGGCCTTCATGTGAACTGATTATTTACGATTGTGTATTTCGCGTTCGCCGTGTCGTGTGCCATTTTCTGGACGGTTTCGGTCGAGTGGTTATTTGCGGGCGAGGTTGTGGGACGACCGCTTCCCGTTCAAGGTCATTTGAACCGGGAAGCGCAGGTGCGTGACATCGTGACAGGGAGAGAAAAGTCAAATACGAAAAGACTGTCGGATGGACTCTATTTTATTGATGATCTGCTTTAGTTTTTTGGGGGGCGCACACTGTATTGTTATCTTCATTTCTTGATCGACCGTATGGTTCCAATGCCGTAACTATTCATTGTAAGTATCGTTGCAAATGTTTTAGTTTTGGCAGTGTGGAAGAGCAAGTAAAAAGCGATTGTGAACATCACTCTGGACCGGGGTGGATACAGGGCTCACCTTGGTTACGATCCTGTGAAGATTGTCTCTGCCCATGTATGAGGCCTGCTCATTGATGGTCTGCTCGGCTCTCAGCACGGCGCCGCTCAGATTACCGCGACAGCTCTGGAACTTCTTCAGGAGTTCAATCAGGACGTCGCACTGCTGCTTCCTGTTACACAGCGAGACTTCAGGCGCCCCAGACAAGCGATCGGATCAAGCATGAACAGCAAGCAAACGTACCGGTCGCTCAAGGACATTAAAGTCTGCGCGTACTCCGTCTCCAGTTCCTCCAGGAGCTTTCGACCTTCTCCTTGACACTCGGGAAGTTCCCTGAGAGCTTGGATCTCTGAGTCCCGAGTGTGCAGCTGAACCTCCAAGTCAGACAGAGCCCGAAGCCTGGAGGGAGATGTGACACTTGAACCAAAGTTCTAGTTAGCGTCGCTGCGCGGCTAATGACGCACCTGTGTTGCACGGCTGGCGCCGTGGCCTCCGTCAGGCCTCGTGATTCCACGGCGTCCTGAAGCTTTCTCACTTCCCCCAACAGGGTCCTCTTCCTCAAGCCCAAAGATTGGCTGTGGGTTTCTCGCTTGAGGCTCTGTTGTTGGCCCGTCAGTGCGCGCTCAGCCTCTTCCAGTTTGTTCTGCAGGTTACCGACCATGTCCAGGCAGGAGGCGTGGCGACCGTCCCTGGTGAGCGTCAGCCGGGCCCCCTGGAGCAGAAGATCCAACTGCGGCGCCTTGTCTTTCAGACTGTCCACGCTTTGCCCGATCAGTGCCAGTTTGGTGCGAAGGGTTTGCAGGAGTGCCGCATCGCCACAAGGGGAACCTTGCGCGCCGGCGATGTCGTCCTTGACCGTTCGAAGAGACATGAGAAAGCGGTCCAAAGCGCGAGCGGCCGCCTCACTTTTGCAAACTTGTTGTCGGAGCTGATCCAGGCAGCTTCTGTGGGACTCCACCTCGCGGGAAAGAGGCAGGCAGTCTCTGGGGTCCAGATTGCTGGATCCCGGCTCCAGACGGGCCAGCTGATCCAGTTCACTCTGAATGTTTTCATCCAGTTCCTAAAGGGGGAACAAGCTGACGTTAAAGTCCGCTACCGAGCGGCAGACTTCTTCCCGTCGCCGGGGTGGACATCTGACCTTGATGTCTTTGAGGATGTTGGCGTCAGCCAGCGCAAAGTCTGTGACGTCTTTGGGTTGTCTCAGGTAACGATCCAGGCGATCTGTGAAGTCCACCGTGTGGTTCTCCGTGGAGTCGATCTGCCGGAGGGCAGCAGCCAGTGAACTGCCTCTCCTCTGAAGGCTTGACAACTGGGCCTGCCACTGCTTTTGCAGATCCGCTTTCTCCTCCTCTAGACCAGCGTCTCCACTCAGTTGGGAGCATTGGTTTGCAAACCCACACCACAAAGACTCTGTGTCCTGCCTCAGGAACTAAGGGAGAAGAAATATTGTAGTCAATCCTTGGCTTGTCGGAACGGTGCAAATCCTACAGTGCGTCCTGACATGTTACCTGGATTTCCTGTAGTCGCGTGTGAAGATCTTTTAGAGTCACGCAGTCCGCGGGAACATCTCTGATGCTCTGTTCATTTTTGGACAGCTGGAGTTGCAGAGACATCTTGCAATTTTCATATCTGCGAATAAAATCACAATAAAGGCAAACAGAAATCTGACGCGTCAGATTAGTGTAGTTGCTCCATTTACTTCTCTCTTTTGTCGCCATCTTCATCAACGGACGGCTGATGCTGAATCATTTCCTCCGCCTTTGTTGTCTCCAGCTTCATTTGTGAAACCTAGAAACCATAAGCATGGACAGGTTCGGTGTGTTGAAGGAAAAAAGGGAGATATTTCCTTAGCCCGCGTGCGCTTAAAATGACTAATACCGCAGATGAGAGTTGAGGGTTGTCAAGAAGAGCTGTTTCGGCAGACGGCGCCTTCTCCACATCCGAGGCATCAGAACGTCTGTGAAACATAAGCAGTGTCGTTGAAAAACCCCATTTCAAAAGAGGAAATGCCAATCCTCGGACCTGGTGACCCGTCAGCCCTCACCTCGAATCAGGCAGGGATGCTTCTCGGTCTCCGCTGAACTGGCGCTGGATGGCGGCCAGGCTACTCTCGCACTCCCTCAGTTGAGTGTGGGCAAGCCGGTGAGCGTCCTCCGGACTCAGCATGTCACACAGACCTTTCAAGGCCTCCAGCTGCTGGCCCGCTTGGGCCAAGTCACCTTCAGTTGAGAAGCAAGCCTGGCAGATAAGCAAGACGCGTTTCAGGTGTGACAGAGCAGGTGATGCTAATCAGTTCAAATCAGCTTGATCTCAAACGAGAGTACAAAATCCCACCTCCCAACGAGATCTGACAGCCTGCGTAAACAAGTCCATGTCTGTGAGTTGAGAAGGTGTACAGAAGGCCGCCATGCCTTTGGCCGCTCTCAGAAATTCCTCCAGTAACTCTGGATCCAGGGTCCTAAAAGTCTACAGGGGGTCAAGTCTTTGGGTCAGCTCAGAATAGGCTCAATCTGACTGGCAGAGAGAGTCCATTCCAAACTAGCGCCAACACCAAAATAAGAAAGAAACAGAAATCCGCTTACATTTGTCACAGCTGCTCGCCCGACCTGTCCACAATTATCACCGATGGCCTCCAGGATGTGTTCCTGCAGGCAGTGCTTGGCCTCCTCAAAGCCGTTTCGGGCCAAAGCCTGGGCCTTGGCGTAGGCCTCTGAATAGGCCTCCAGAGAAGCCTGGGCCAGGGCCGGAGGTGCCACGCAGTGGTCTGGAGACTCTGCCTGGGATTGAGGCAGCACACAGACAGAAGACTTGAGAACGGCCACGGGCTGTTTTTCTTTGCCCTGCGCCTGAGGTTGAGTTTGAAGTTGGGACTGCGGAAGAGGGTCGCGGCGGGGAGTGGCTTGTGCTGGTAATTGGGAATCAAGTTGAGGTTCCGTTTGGACCTGGGGTTGAAAGTGCGACAGTGAGGGCGCGGCGGGTTCCATTGGTTGCTGACCAGTCGTTTGAGGCGGTTGGGGTATGGGCGAACCCTTTGACACAGATAAAGCGCCGCCTTGGATAGATGTTGGAACTTTGGGCTGAGGAGCTAACTGGTGCTCAGGCTTAGTTTGTGGAAGTAATTGGGCCTCGGCGAGAGGGTATGGCTCGGCGGCGACCCGCTCGGGCATGTGTTGCGGGGGCGTCGAAACCTCGGGGAGGGTTGGTAACTGCAATTTGGGTCGAGATGCTCCGAGGGTTCCAGGCTTAAGGGGTGGTGCAGAAGGCCGAATCTGAAGCCGCTGCACAACCTGTGGTTCGGGCTTACTTTGCAGCAGTAATTGATTCTTCTGTTGGGTTGACCACGACGTGGCGGGCGGTGGTTTAGGTGGTGGCGGAGATGCCGGCATTGAAGGAGCCTGGGGTCGATTTGGAGCTTGAGCCGACCGTCCGAACTGCGGAGGCGGCCGTTCTAGCCGAGGCTCGAAGGAGCTCTGTTGAAGCTGCGACTGCACGTCGGGTGGTGTCTGGATAAGAGGCCGAGGCGGTTGAAGTTGAGGTTGAGAGAGACACAGAAGATTGGCTTGTTGGTTCTGTTGCGGCAGTATCTGAGCACGGATGTCAGATCGGAGCTGATAATGAGCAGGTGGATAGTGCTGACCCGGATGCAAAGGAGGGCTTTGAACAAGGTGAGGCGCTTGCATCCTCACCTGTTGCTGAGCGTGGCCTTCTTGCGTCGGAATCGGAGCCAGCGGGGGGGCTTGTGCCTGGGGACGCATCGGGGGCAAGGCGTGAGCCCGGACTTGGATGTAAGATGGCGACCACATCTGAGGCTGAGCGTACATCTGAGGCATGGCAGGATGACCCAAGCGCCCTGTCGGATGCATTAGCGGGTGAGCACCCTGGACCCACTGCACTGCTTGTGGAGCTCGCTGGATGATATCTTTCTTTTGCAGCTCCTGCGTGGGATCCCAGAGCTGTGAAGGAGGCTGAGCCGGGGCTTGTGCTGAAACCTGAAGTTGCGTGGGCATGGAACTTGGGACTTGGCTCCATGCCTGAAGTTGCGTGGGCATGGAACTTGGGACTTGGCTCCAAGCGTGCCCTCGCCCTGGGTACTGGACACCTGGGTACTGGACACCCAACTCTAGCTGCGGATGCATGGGAGAATCTGTCTTTGGTTGAGCCAGGCTTTGAATCTGGGCCATAGTTTCAGATTTGTGTTGTGACCGGGTCCCTGTATGTATGCGCGTATACGTTTGAAACTGGGCCTTCAAAGGAGGATGGCCCGGAGGCACTGCTGTGGGATCTGCATCGGATTGAGCCTGCAGCGCCATGGGATGAGCATACATCTGCTGTTGTGCTTGGACCTGGTATTGCGTTTGGGCCTGCACAGCAGAAGCAGGTTGAGGCACCTGAGTCTGGCTCTTCGGATGGGGATGAGCTTGAACCTCGAGCAAAGCTTCCAGCTTGTCTTGAGAGCCGGCCCATGACGTTGAATGGACTTTAATGTGAGCCTGTGGAGCAGAGGAGGTGAGGGGCTGACTTGCAGAATGGGCGCGGCTTGGAGCTTGAAGCGCCGTCGGTGCGTTTTGTTCCGGCGTACTTGGCAGAAGACGAGCTGTCGTTTGGGACGTTGTCTGCTGAGAGGTGCGCCGCCGGGCCTGCGCCGGTGGTGTCGGGAGGGCTGGCCTGACACGAGCCTGGGACTGCGTAGGAGTACAAAGCTCAATGTGAGATGGCGCAGGCTGATTTGCACCCAGCGTGGGCGGCAAAGACCTGACTTGAGCCCAGGCCGGGCCTTGCGCTACAATTTGGCCATGTTCTGGAGCTTGGAGGCGAACCTGCGACTGAAGAAGGATGGGGGCCGGTGGCTGACCTTGCTCGTTGCCGGTTTGGGGCTTATTCACTAAATTTTCCTCATGGTGTGTCACTCCAACTGCTTGCGGTTTTGCCTGCCGATTTGGAACGAGCTGTGCTCCTTCTTTCTGCTGTATCGCCTTCCCAGCAGTGCCATCTTGGAAATTGGGATGTACCCCAGGAGTTTCTGTCTGATGACCGCCTTCCTGAATACATGCCAGTCCGTCCTGACCAGCTTGTGGTCGTTCAGCCTGACTTGGCTCTTGAAAATAATCTTTGCATGGATCTGCCAAGTCCTGCTCCTCCGTACTTTGGAGCCAGGGGCGATTCTTCACAGCCTGGGCCTTTTTGCATTGGAGTTCTTGTAAGTGCACCGTTGTCTTTCCGGGAGGAGTCAGCCCATGTGTCACAATTTTATGCGGCGGTTTGGTTTCCACCCCCACTACTACGTCCCGCCCCGCTTGACATTCCTTCACGTCTGCCGGTTGTACTTCTTGCTCTCTCTTCTTTGGCTCTCCTTTTTCTTGTAGCCCCATTTGAGGCTGGAGGCACGTTGGCTCTGGCTGTGCCGCTCCTCCGTTCCGCTGCTGAGGAATCCCGGTGCCCTCCTCAGTCCGCCATTGTTCAGTATGAGCTTGATATGCTACTGCAGCAATCTCCTGCGCTGACCTGTGCTGAGTCAAACTCATCTCTCCTTCGTCGTACTCTTGAACCACCACGTTTGGCACAAATGTTTCTTGACGTGGGTACAATTCCATAGGGGATGACCGGGACTCCTGGGTTGGTGGCGCATCGTCCGACTGCCGGAGCTGATGTGGCGTGCTTTCCGCTTGGAGGAAGACTTTGGAAGGAGGCCCTTCTGTGGGACTATTGCTTCTGTCCCTTCTTGCGCCCAAGCTGCTCAGCATCCCGACTGCCTCCTAGACGTACAAATGGGCACACTGTCATGATATGATAAATCTCATTTAATCACCACCTCTTAACAAACGTCCATGGGACTAATCTCTTCTCAGTCTCTTGTTTTCCAAGAAGCACAAATAATAGGAATAAGAAAAATCCGACTGGCCTGTGATTGCACCAGTGCTGCTCGCACGCGGTCCTGCATGACGGTGGTCTGCAGGTGCTGAATGGGTGAGCTTTTCTGATGTGTCATAAGAAGGACCTGAAGATCTTGCTCCTCCGTCACCACCTGACCCTCAAGCTGAAGCCCACGCGAGATCAGGACCTGCCGGAGTAAGCGAAGTCCAATGACTCTCGAGTCGGCGCCCCGGATGTCCCGTCTCGGCGCTCGGGAGATCATCTCACCCGAGCGCTTGGATGCTGGCCTCGCTGCTGCTGGCTCAGTCGCTCGGTGGCCCTCAGCGGTCCGCACAATTCCCGGGCCTCGCACTCCCAATGGAAAAGCTCGGCCAAGCGTCCATCCAGAGCCGAAATACCCCGCTGAAACTCTGCGCACGCCCGGTCTGCCTCACACAGGGTCTTCTTCACCTCCTTCAAGCAGAAACCGTCACATGCATGCTCTCGAGGTCGCAGGAGAACACTTAATGTATGAGCTGGCATACTAGCAGAAGCTATAGTAAAACTCCTCGACAACGAAACCTGCATGTGCAAAAAAAAAAAAAAACATCCCCCATGATGAAAAAAAAATTAAATCCGAGCATCAAAGTCCTTCCTACTTTAATACTTCCTCGTACAACGAAACCCTCCCTCAGATTGCATGATACGAAAACAAGCCTGCAGCAAAAGCCTAGCTTGGTTGATACTTGATGCGCCGGCACGCGTTTTGCTGCACTGTATACTCGGAGCGGCGGTCCCCCGCTGTCAGATCATATTCTCCCATACTCTAGGTGGCAGTAAATGGACTCTAAGGCATACAAACAACACCACTTTATAGCAGAGGTAGAGAATCCCAGAAGATTCAAATTATCGCAATTATTTTTTGAACAAACTCCTATGTATCCCCAACGTGGTGCTCGCCGGGAGTTTACGGTATTTAAATGACGGTATTAGGGTTTTAGCAGGTTTCAGACGAATCATAAAGGTGTTTCCATGAGCAATCGTTGGTCTGCCATGTTTCTGCTTGTAAAGAAATTCCAAAAGATATGTTTGAACCCAAATATGATTTTGTTGTAGAGGAGTTCTACTGTACTTACTACAGGCATGGCGGCTTTCTGTTTCTCTTTCTGATCCGCACGACATTGTGGAGCAGAGTCATCAACCTCCAGATCCACTTCATTAAACTTCCTCAGAACTATCTGAGGGACAAAACGCAAGGTGTCAGAGCCTCATAAAGTATAAGAATAAAATTTTGGACTGCAGTGCAATTTGCGAACGTTCAACTGAATGTCTGTGAATTTGCTCTGCCTACTAAATTGTTGTAAGGGATTCTGGTATTACCTGTATTCTTTTTCTATATGTGCGTAAAGGGCCTGACGTTATCTGGACAGGCTCTTGGAGAAGAAGCGTGGCTTCCTTGACAAGAGTGTCAAGGTCCGGCGCTTCGGTTCGGCTGTCATTGCTGGACTCTGTTGCGCAATCCTCAAAAACACAGCAAACGATCCGCTCATTCCGTGGCCCCGTGGAAAGTTTCATACAAGTATACAAGGAACTTGGCAAACGTTGCAAAGAACACGGCTTGCACGGGAGCAAGGTTTTCAAGGAATCAGAACCTACCAAGGCGTTCCTCTGGACAAACTCAGCCCAATCCAGGTTGAGTTTGAGCAGCTCCTCCTCGAGGCCGCGGCTGGTCCTCGGGTGGGCGGACTCCATCAGGAAGCTTGCCACCTGGTTGAGGTGAGCCCGCCGGGAATCCCACTCAAGCAGGGTCTCGGACGTCACCTTGGTTCCGCGGCCAAAGGGAGCACGTTGAACAACACGCCCGTCGGAACCACGAGAGAACGGGACCGTATACCGCGCACGCGTCGACGTTGTTTGGCCCGGCGGTCGGCTACCGGCGCGTACCCTGGGTGGGGAGCCGCAGGCCCGTACGGCCGAGGCCTGCTCCAGCCACGCCTGCATGGAGCTCAAAGCGTCGCTGTAGGAATCCCAGGCGCTCAGAGCCTGTCCTAGGGCGTCGCTGGCAGAGTTGACCTCAGCCAACACGGTTGCCGTGTCCTCCTCCAGCTGTGTGGCTTGCTGACAAACGCGGGGGTAGTCTGCGGCTGAAAGGCGGGACGGCGTTTGAGTAGCTGGCCACTCTCAGGTCTGAGGCACGCCACGTCAAAGCGGCCGCCTTACCCAGAGCGGACTTGCTAGAGTATTTCTCAGACGCTTGCTTCAGCTTATGGAGCGCGGCCTCCAGCTTAGAAGGGAGTTCCTGCTTCGTGACCAGCTCCTGCGGTACAATCCTGTCAATACCCAGAATCGCCAAACCAAAAACCCGGCAAAACAACAACGTCGTTCCGGGGGCGGCGGGCGTATGTGGCGGCAGAGAATTAACCCAACCCACTTGGCGGTCGCGCAGCAAAAGCTTGAGCGCCTCCGGAGAAAGATAAGGCCGGCTCCACGAGCCCACTTTGCTCCTGATCTGGCTCAGCAAATCCAGGACGGCGTGACAATGCTGGCGGTACTCTAGCTTGATGCCATGGTACTTGGCACTCACTCTCACGCCAGTCAACCTGCCAAGTGAAATGTTGGCTCAGTGCCCGACCACCCGCCGGCGCAAATTCTCAATGGATCCCGCATGGCAGGCCCGGGAAAAGCCTGAGAAATGTGACGTTTGCTCCGAAATCGTCCTCACCTTCTCTTCAGATCCTCCATCTTTTCCGTAGGAACCAGGAGGTTTCCGTACTCGTTTTGGTTTTGGAAGGACTGGAAGGTTTTTACTTGCTGGGGCATCTCCTCGAGGCACACCTAAATCAACACACAGCGCTCGGGCTCATCTCCGTCCCCACACGTGCGTCCCACAAGTCCAAAGTACATCCGTCCGCTTCGAGCTCTTTGTCGCTGCCGTTGTCGGGCCGCGTCGCTTTGCGCTTTCCGTTCGCCGTTGCGCCGGTCTGGCGCCGTGAGCAAGGAGCCCCGCGGCAGGGGAGCTGCTGGTCGGCCTCCCTGCTCCCTGGCGGCTATTTCCGACCCATTTCGTCGCGCTTCTACAGTCATTGCCAAGTTTTTGTTCCATTTGAAACAAGTCGTTTGATCCCATCATCTATTTTTATAATACACTGGCTATCGAAGTGCTTCAAAAAAACGCGACATTCGAGGGCGCCAGAGCCGGCCGGCCCCCGACGTGTCCCAACGTTCACCTTGAGTTGCTCCTGTTTCTCCCCGGCCTGGTCCGCGGCCCGGCCGTGGTCCCGGGGTTCGGCTTCCTCCTCGGCCAGAATGCCCTCCGCGCATCTCAGCCACCGCGCCACCGCGTCCAAAGGCTGGGGCAGGCTCAGGTCCAACTCCAGCTGGTACTCACCAAGCTGTCACAGAAGAAACGTCGCCGTACGGCAGGCGCTCAGCCGCAATTAAGAGGCGAATGGCAAAGTTCCGCCCGCCCTAACGGATGTCTGTTTTCTGCGTCGGTTAGTTTCCCTTGGCGGCACTGCTCCCGCCGACATGGGATGCGACGCGGAGGGGCAATCGTGGATGTTTCTGTTACGGCCTCTGATCTCCACGATGTCTCATGACGGCCGACGCCGTGTTGCGCAGCTGCAAATTGCCAGCATTCGCGCAACCCCGAAAGGATGGCGGCGCACCGCACAAAGCTCAGTGCCGTGGAGGAAATTCTTCTCATGTAAAGTAGTTAGGTAGCGCGCCAGTCACGAGAGTTCTCGCCGACTACGTTCTTTTCTTTTTTTCCATAAATGGATTGATGACAACAATGGCCGAATAATAGAGACGATGCTGACGGTGGGACTCAAACGTGGCTTCAATCGGGTAAGTTCCCCAAGCAAAGCTCAGGTACCAAAGATTCAAAGATCGCGCGGAGCGGAGGAGCAGGAGTAAGAGGTGAGCGGGTGTGCGGGAGAAGGATGAGGATGAGCACAGCATTCCGAAATGAGAACCAAACCCTAACCCCCCAAAAACGCAGTGGCGGTGCACCTTTTGCGTGAGGGCATCCCAGGCCTCCCTGAGGCCTCGCTGCTCATCGCTCAGTGTGCGGCTTCGTCTCATGGCGGTGAGCATAGGCATGATCGGGCGCCGCTGCTCGCTGAAAGACGCCACAAAGGTCTGGAAAACCTAAGAAACGCATAAAGCGCAACTCAAATCAAGCACTTTGCGCCACAAACCCGCATCCAAAACGTACGTTCGGCAGAGTCGGTAGGACTAAAACAAGAAGCGGATCTTCCGTCCTACATCTACGGACGATGTGGAAAGCCGGACTCTCGGGAACAACTCAACGGCGCGGAGTCGAAAGGGCTGGATTCCAAAACACGAAGCTCGACAGAACTCGGGCTGAGCGTCGGGCCGCGCGACCGAGCCCCGGCCCGAACGGCAGCTTGCCACGTTCCGGTTGCGCATTTCTACGCGGTGGGGGGGGGGCGCCCCGGCGCTAACGCTCGGCTCGCGCCGGTTCTCCCGGACGCCCGGGCTCGCGTCGTTTCCACAGCCTATGCACGCGTGCACCTTGGACGGAAAAGGAGAACATACGTGGAAGCGCTCAGAGTAGCTCTCGCCCTGGGTGGAGTCCCAGCCCTCCAGCAGCTCCTCGTATGCCTGCAGAAGCCAACGTGACACTTCTTGCGCCTTGTGCTCTGGGGTAGCCTGAGGTAAAAAAAAAAAAACCACACACACACTAAAAAAAAGACACTGTTCCATTTTTTCTCCAAACCAGAAGTTGGTCCAAGAACGCGCCTCCCGGCACCTCCCGGCACCTTCCGCTACGGAGAATTCTCCATAGGGCAGGCAGGGGTGGCCGAGTCCGGTCCTGGAGTGCTGCGATTCCGCCCTTATCCCGATGTTTCCCTTCGACCAACACACTCGCCTCAAATCAGGGTCGTTAGCAGAATTCGGCGAGGCGGGCCAATGAGCTCGTGATTTGAATCGGGTGTTTTGCTTGTCGGGAAAGATCGAAAACAGGCTGGGTTGTGGCTCTCGAGGACAGGACCCCTGCCACAGAGCTACCGGGTGAAGACGAGGCTATGGCTTTTTTGGCCGTCGACACAAGTAGTGACATGCACGTCGCTAGCATGCGGCCACCCACCGATGTAAATGCGGGCCATCGTTGGCCGAGCGCGCGCCGACGGCGAGATGGAGAGTTAGGGTTAAGTTAGGTAGCCTAGGCAATTGAGAGCCCTTTCTGCTGGGTGGCCAGATCCCACCCACAAGTGCAATTTCGGCAAACAAACTGCGGCAAGTGAGGAAAGTTTGAGCTGGCCACTACCTGTTCTGGCCAAAAGGCGCAGTACTCTTACTCTACTTCTCTGCTCTTCATTTTTATTTCCGTACGACATTTGATGAGCGCAATTTCTAGGTCGACGAACACAAAAAGAATGAGCTCAGTGTCAAGGCCACACCAGCGACAAGCAAAGCATGACACGGGAAATACCTGTCGCAGCGGCGAAGCGGAGACGGCGGGGGTGTAGTGAACGGGCAGGCTGATGGGAGAGGCTGCCTTTGGAGGATTCAGATACCAGCTCTTCAGAGAGGAGGTTGCCGCAAGCGAGGAAGGAAGGAAAGAAGGAAGGACGGAAGGGAGTCACAATTGTACAAAGTGTTGCAAAGCAAATGCAGGCAAATGCACAAAAACAGCAAGACAATACAGGCGCCAAACCCGCGGCTTGCGCCCCATCATTGGCTGCGACCCGCCATATGTCCCCATTAGACACAGGCCGGTAAGCAAGAAAGTGGATTGTTCTCAAAGGGCGAGGAGACGGAAAAGCCAGTCTGGTGAGGAAACAGAAAGGCGGCAGGCAAACTAAAGCGGAATATTCTGTCTGGCGAGCCCAACGTCGAGCAATGGCCAGCGTGCGCGTCGGCGTGTCTGCGCCAATTCATGTCGAAGCCAAACGTCGGCGCGGCCAAACCCGAAGAGTTAGGGTTTCCCATCGATCAATCGGCAGAAGCCCCAAAGTAGACGGCGCGGACCGATTCGGCGACGGGGGCGCATGCGCCGGTGCCGCTTTCCGGAGATCGTGGATTCAAGCAGGTCGGACAGAGGGGCGGTCGCTGACCTGCGCGGCGTCCTCCCCGGAGACGGGCGCATCTTTGGAGTAGCGCAGGAACTGCGCCACGTAGGTCATGATGGACTTCTCGTCGGGCTCCCGGACGTCCACATCTGCGTAGGCATCGGCGCGGTCATCCATCGGTGACTCGTCGCGTCGCCGCGCGAGCTGCGTTTGGCCGGTTTCGCTTCTTCTCGCCTGGTGGCCGCTCGCGCCGCGTGAGAAGCCCGAGCGGCTAACAGGCGAGAAGAAGTGAAACAGGCCTGCGCTTTATGCTGGCGATCGGCGAGCCCGTCAGCCGACACAGGCGTCCTTCGGGCGACGGCGTCAGAACACTACCGCTTTGTGTCCGACTCACAAAGACGCTTTGCAGCAAGCGCGGCGCACACGCTCGCACTTGAAATAGCGCTTGACTGATCCGCAGAGGACAAGATTAGCTTGCCTTTCATCCACCGCCGAAGCGAACAAATGGAATCAAGTTGAATTTTCTAGGGGTTGGGGGGGGTTGCCCGTTAGGAGCCGTGATTTCCGGCTATGCTGTCCTTGCGGATGGCCGCCTGGCGGACCAGGCCGAAATCTTAGACCGGCCAGTCTAGGATTTGGGCCTGGTCCGCGTGGCCTAGCGCGGGGGCTCGCATCATGAAATGGCGCCTTTCGACCCGCCTCCGTCGCTACGGGAAGCGACCGGCGGGGTCGAGGCGGCGTCCTCACCGTCGGGCTCCAGCAGCCGCGGGATGCGGAGCTCCCGCTCGGCCACTCGGAAGGCCTCGTCCAGGTTCTGCTTGTTGCTTCTGCCGGCCGCCTTGGACAAGTCCACCAGGTCGCTGCGGAGCGCGTACAAGATGGCCAGGAAGAGCACGCCGCTACGCCAGCTGCCCTTAAAATCTTTCACCTTGGCAGAGCAGCCGGCCCTGAAAGCAGATGGCGCCGCGCCACTTGCTCACGCGCGGCCTCGCACAGGAGAGGGGGGGGGGTTGCGGCCGGCATACGCACTTGTGGCACTGCTCGCGGACCCACAGCATCAGCGCCTTCTTGGCCGACAGCCTGAAGCGGGCGTGCAGCGGCGAGCCTCCGCGGGGGACGGGGCTGCAAGCGCTTCGGGACGACCGCGAGTCCAGACTGGCCAGAGACTCCACGGACGACTGACGCGAGCCGAAGGAAAGTCCGCTGGCCAGCTCCTCGATCTGCGGAACGGACGCACAAACACGTCGTCCCCACCGTCGCCATACGGCACGACACCCACCCGTCGCCTAACGAACCCTTTGCCGACGTCTATTTCGCATTCCTATTATTTGTATTTATGAAGGGCGGGAAACCGGCACGTTTTAGCCATGGGCTCGTTCGCATGCGCGCCGGGGGTTTCGGAGCCCGTTCGTCGCCGGCCGCGTTCGCGCGGATCGATGGCGGCGAATGCCGAGGAACGAGCCCGCCCGGGAGACGGAAGCGCGGCGGGGCCCTCCGCCCCGGCTCGGCGGACTTTGGCTGGCCGACTCGAAACAGCTGCGGCGGCGACCGCTTTATTGAGCCGGCCCTCACGTGATACTGAAGGATGATGGTCCAGACCAGGCCCAGGATGATGGAGGGCTTTCCGTCGACGATGTCGGGAACGTTTATGTTGACCAGTTTGATCTGAAAGCGCAACGAGGCAACTGAGGGGCGCCGTCTTTCTAGGCGCGACGAGGGCCGGCGTTTGGCAGTTACCGATTTGTGACGGAGGAAGGCCAGGGCTTTTTCGATGTTGCTCCTGCGCTGGAACGTTCCTCTTCCTCGTTCGCGGCTCTGGGGAAAACGGCGGACGCGCTTATTCTCGGCGTCAGCCAGCGTGGAGAGCCGAGCTTCTGGACTCACGATGCTCTGGTTGCTCATCACCTCCAGCAGATCCAACAGTTTGGACCCGTCGCGGAAGTCGTCGAAGAGATCCGCCACCCTGCTTGGAGGTCTCCTCTGTTTGCGCAAACACGTGGGTCGTTCGACGGAATTCTTTGCCGGGTTCGGTGCGGGAAGGCGCGCGCGCGAAAGACCTCCCGGAGGCTCCTTCGCCCGGCCCTCGGAGATCTACGGCACGCGCGGGTATTCCAAAAGGGGCGGCGCGCGGGCCGCCGCGGCCGTCAAAACGGACGACCCACACGCGAGCCACCCGGACCCCTACGCCTCTGCGGGGGGAAGCCCGCCCCCCACCGTCGGCCGGCGCCGGATGAGTCGGAGCGGGGGAGGTATCTTTGGGCCCCCATCTTTGGGCATTCATACTGGAACGGTGACGCGCGACCGCAAACCTCCTCCAATCGAATCCCCGAAACGCGCGGGGGGCAAGCGGCCTCCTCGTCACGACAAAAGGTGAGAGATGAGAGAGCGCTCACCTTAGCCAGCTGGGCGTTGACCCAGTTGGTGAAAGTCCTTTTCTGGATCTGCTCCTGCTCCACTGCGCACACACAGACGCCGCTGGCGTTAATCGACACTCGAGGCTCGAGCGCCAGCCGGCGACGTACTCCGACGTCACCGAAAAACGTAAACGATGGCCAGAGGTGTCAAAGTCCGGTGATCCCGCGTGTTTTCCCCCGCTTCTCTCATCGACGGTCGCGCCCCATTCAAACGCCGAGCTCATGCGCGGGAGCTGGGGCGTCGCTTCCGAGCGACGGACGCCACGTCTTCTGCCAATCTGACAAACGGTCGCGCACGTACGGCATCCCGACGACACTTATTTACGGCGGCCGCTTCCGGTGCCTCCACATCGGAGGGCGTCGCGTGAGGGAGCCCGCAACGGTAACGTGGCCACAGATGCCTTGAGCGCATTCGGAACCGCTAGCCCTGCCGATCAGTCGCCCCCAAAGAGTCGGCCGTCGCCGCGCCGAAGCCGTAAGCGGAATCCTTCGAAACGGGGAAAAAAAGCTTTGGCTTTTTGGATCCTTCCCACTGCCCGGGCATTGGTTCTGACACCCGCCATGGCGTCAGTGCGCGGCTCCTTCCTTAGCCACGGGGAGGCGCTCCAGTACAGTCACGCGGACGCAAAGAAAGAGCAAAGTGCTTCGTCTTCTTCGACTGGTCGGCGCCCCGCCCTCGGATTCGCGGTCGCGACCTGCCCGCGGTTTGCTAAGCTACGCTTCGCACTCGCAAGTGGGAGCAAAATAATCAATCCCGCCGGCGGTTAGGCCCGCTCCTTCACTCGGATCTGCGCCAAAACGTCAAGCGACTTCAAGGGCCGTCGGAATTTGTCGCACAATTTCACAGGGCGTTCGGTCGCCCGCGTGTTTTTGTGACGTCGCGGCTTCCCGTTTCCCAAATTGGGCCGGCGGCCGATCGTGTAACCCCGTGAGCAGAGCGCGGCTCGGCCGGGGCCGGCGAGCGCGCCGCCCTTTCGCCGGGGACTTTGTTCTACTTGGCGGGGCGGGCGACGTGCCGACGGAGACCCCGACCCGGCCCCGATGCCGCCGGGCCGGGCTTATTCGGAGAAGAAAGGGACTCACCCATGCCGGCCGAAGTCGTCACATTGTCAACGCTGCGAAAAATGAATTTTGTTTTTCCGGTCCGACCGCCCTTCAAGCCGGTCTGACCGACTTAAGCTCCGCCTCCCGGCGACTCGCTTCAGCCGCGGCTGCTCCGCCGCGAGCCTTTTCACCTCCGTTAAGAACCGGTTCGGCGAAAGCGGCCCGGCTGAAGTCGACTCGCGGGCACGTATTCTTGATCCTCTGCGCGAGCGGGACGGGGGCGAGGGCTGTCCCACGCCGTTTTATACTGCGCCCCGGCGGGCTGAGATGCGCGCAGCGGAAGGCAAAAGCGGATTCGTGCTTCCGTTCTCTATCGCGGCCGTGCCACTTTGCGCCCCTCGCCAACTAACGTTTGCCATTTTTCCTGGGTGCGGGGGCCGTTCACTTTCAGCTTTCTGGTTTCAGCGCCAAAAGCGGAAGGTGCGAGCGCTTTAGCCGGCGGGCTGTCGTACTGACCCTGCAGCAGCGCCAGTAGGTCGTCGACGTCCAGGGGCGCGGGGGCCGGATCCCCCACGTCGCCCAGTCGCTCCGAGTCCATCGGGAGGCCCGCCGCCGAGGTGGCGCCTCTGCGCAAAGGGCGAGAGCAACGACGTGAACCTTCAAAAGGCGAGAGAGCGCGGCGGTTTCTTCTGACCTCCGGCCGGCCGCCAAACTTGCAAAGACGCACGTGCGCGTGCCCTCGACGCACGTGCGCTCTAAAAAGTAACCTTAGACGTCGAGCGCTGCCCTCTGACGCCGGCGCCGGAAATAGAGCAGTCCTCTGCGGCACGGAGTAGGACGAGTGTCCTCATCGCGCCGCGGCCTTTCCCCGCCTCAAAAAGAGGAGCGCCTTTCTGGCAGACCCCCGCCCGGTACGGAGCCCGGCTTGACGTGCGGGCCCTTAAGGAAATCTGCCCTCAGGCTTCCGAGCGTAGCGGCAGAAATGCCGGGGGAGGCCGATTCCAACCCAGACGGCTTTTCGCGCTTTTTCCACTGCGATTTGCGGTCGGGGGCCCCGCCGCCATTCGCGCGCCCTCGCGGAGGAAAAGGCGCCGCCGATCGGCGTTAACGCCGAGCGCCGTTGACAAACGTCGTACCGGCCGAGAGCGAGCGGAGGCGCGCTCCGCGCGGGCCGACGGCCGGCCCGGCGGGGCTTTTGCCGACCAGGGTCGGAAGGACGCCCGCCCCCGTCGACGTCGGTCACTTACTTGGCTTTTTGCGAGGACTTGCTTGGATCGGGCGCAACTCGTGGCGAAGGGCGGCCCGGCGAGCGGCGGCGCGCGCAAAAGTCCGACAGGCGGAGGACGACTCCGGAGCAAACTCCCAGGTCCGATGCCTGCTAGCCAACCCGCTGGGAGAGACACCGGAGGAGCCCCCACCATACTTTGCGCCTCCCTAAATATAGACGCGCGCACGCTTGCGCAACAAGCCAGTCACATACGCTCACACGCACTTGCGTGTCCACGCTAACACACAAGCAGTCATAGACTCACGTTTCCACAATCTATTCCCACCCACGCACGCGCGCCAATCTTGCACCTGCTTTCGCGGAGCAAAGAAAAGCACGGCCCAAGGTCAGGAATAGAGCAAAACAGACAACAACCAAATTAGAACGACGGTCGGGGACAGCGCGAGCTCCGGTACAAACTTTTCAAGGCTTCCGATTGGACGGAAGGCAAATGCAAACAAAGTCCTCTCTTACGAATCCCGTCGCCGTCCTCGCGCTCCAGTCGGCTCTCCCGGTCGGCGAGACTTCCCCGACCCGAAGCAAAGCTTTCCCATGAGCCGATGGTTTGAATGGGGTGTGTTTTAGGAGAGGCTGGAAAAAATGCGAGACGGCGGGCGGGCCCCGAGGACCCGAGTTGGACACCTGCGTCCTCGACCGGGCGCGTCCAAAGCCGGTCCTCGAGGGCCGGCGCGTTTCGCAGGTTTCCGTCCCCCTACCACACCCGATTCCAACGACGGGCTCGTCGGCGAGCTCAGACAACGAACCCGATGGGCTCAAAAACACGCGGGGCGCACGAGACGCGCCTGTCCTAGACAGGGCGAGCGGAAGCAGATCCCAGCCGTTCTGATGATGAGCTGGTCAACCGATGATTGGATCAGGGTCGCATCGGAGACACGTGCGCTCCCGGTTCCCTAGGCCGGCGATTTGAAGGGAAAAGCGCCCTCTGGCGGTACGCAAAGCAATAACAAAAGATTCGGGCGTCTGCTGGACGGATCTTTCCATTGCGACTCGAGTGGCCTTTCGAGTAGAGCACGGCGTTCGCATTTACAATTTCTCAAGTCCTCGACCTTGTGCGCACTTCGGGCGCAAAAGGCTTCGGGTAACAGGATTCAAAAGTCGCACGTGAATCACATTTATCTTAAGTTCTATTCTGAATGTGGCGTGCGGCCGTTTCCGGTGACTTCCGCGATTGACCGGCACCTCCTCGGTTGCGGTTTAGCTCTCTGACGGAAGCAGACGCTCGGCTCCTGAACACAAACTGTGCTCGATTGTTGCAGAGGACGACAAACCGATGAAAACAAGGAAAAGACCAGTCGCTGGATGTTTGCACCATCGGGGTGAGCGAGCCGCTGCCGTTGCTCGCAGAGGAAGTCCGCGCCGGTGGAGGGGCCAAAAAAAAAAAAAAAAAAGTTGACTCGAGACCGTCGGAGCCGTCTAGACCAGGGGTGTCCAAAGTCGGTCCCCGAGGGCCGCCGTCCTGCATGTTTTCCAGGTTTCCTTTCCTGACACACCTGATTCAAATGATCGGGATCGTTATCGGGCTTCTGCTGAGCTTGCTGATGAGCTGATCATTTGAATCAGGTGTGTCAGGAAAGGAAAGCTGGAAAACATGCAGGACGGCGGCCCTCGAGGACCGACTTTGGACACCCCTGGTCTAGACTTTTTTGGTTTCCTTCAAAGCCCCACCCACACAAGCCGTTATCTATTTTTTTTCTTTTCTTTTTTATTGTTGTTTAGTTTTTTTTCCCTCCGTTTGCAATAATATCAGTTGAAGGGAAAAAGAAACAAAAAATAATTATTTACAGTGTTGAAAGCATGAAAACAGACGTGATGAATCTATTGAAAAGTAATCGCACAAACACAAGAAAAAAACAGAAGAAAAAGAAAAACAATTAAGAGACCAGCGGCACTCCCCATCCAAATCGCAGATGCTGCCGGCCGGGGGGTGGCGGTGGGGGTGGGGGGCGGGGGTCCTTTTTGAGGGCACGCGGGCGTTAAGTGGGTATGATGCCGTCGCTCCTTAGTCCTCGCTTGAGCTCCAAGTCCTCCAGCTTCTTCCACAGCTCCTCGCGCTCCTTCTCCTTCTTCTTCTCCCTAGGGAAAGCGGCGCCCGCGTTTGCAAAATCGGCCGCGTCGCCGACCGGCGGTCCCGGGCCACACGCGCCGTCGTCCCTTACCGCTGGCGGTCCGACTTGTACGTGGCGGTGAGCTCGTCGAAGAGGGTGCTGTTCATCTCCATGAAGGCCTTCAGCACGTTGTAGACCAGCGCCACGATGGCCCTGAGCAAAGGCGGCGGCGCGCGGCCGGTCAGTGGCGGGCGGACGGGCGGGCGGGCCCCCGAGCGTTCCGGGTAGCCCCGCGGCTCCTTCGCGGCCCCCGTCCGTCCGAGGGGGCGGCCGTTTCGCCTCTCCGCCGAGCTCGATTCGTGAGCCGCGCGGTTTCGGGGGGAGGCGCGGGCGGCAAAACGGCCGCCCCCTCGCTCGGCTCCTTTCGCCCCTCGGGCGGAGGCGCGCGCGCGCGGGCTCGCTGCGTTTTGCACTCACGGGTTCCAGTGTTCTTTGGAGATGCGGTAGAGGCTGGCAAACATGATGGGCAGGATGACGTTGGAGTTCTCCTCAATCAGGCTCATGATGTACTCGTTGTTCCAGTAGTAGAGCGCTCGCTCCGCCACCTGCCAAACGGCGCCGTCAGCATCGCCGTCGGCGGCGCCGTCGGCGCGGCAACGGACCTGAAAGTGCGGGCTGGACACGCATCTGGAAATCTGCTTGAAGAGCGGCTCCTGGATCTTGACAAACTGGGTGGGCTCGATCACGTCCAGGATCTCCTCCAGCTCGCCCAGAAACATCACCTGCCGCAAGCCGGCACGCTTCGAGCGAGAGCGACGACGCGAGAGCAGGAGGAGGAGGGGGGAAAAAAAAAAGGCGCTCACCTCTTTCTGACTGCAAGTTTTGGGCCAGAACTTGAGCAATCCTCTGATGACCTGCACACAGGTGACAATCTGCCTGAGCGGCTGAATGCGTCCCGCCCCTTCTCGCGTCAAAATGAAAAGCGGCCGGGCTCGCGCCGAGGCCGGGGCCCGCGTTTCTATATCGGGTAAATAGGACGGTTTTCGGACTTTTGGGGCGGCGGTACCGCAAAGGACAAGCCCGGTAGGAGCCCGCCGCTTCGGCGGCCTTCCGCCGCTAGATGGCGCTTCTTAACATGGACAAGACGGTGACGTTTTCCAGGCTTTTTGCTGGGGTCGCATGAAAGGAACTTGAGAAACGGAATCTTCCGTAAACGTCTTTTGGCGGCCTCGTGCAAGATCGGATCTCCGCGCGGGCCCCCGCGCGGGCAGCGAACGGCCTCCCGCTCGCTGCGGTCAAAGGCGCCGCCCTCTCCTTGCCGGGCTTGGCGTTAGCGCCTGGCCGACGAAGCCTTTGCTTTGAGAGACGGCGCCGCGGCCCCTTTTTCTAACGGCGGGCCGGGGGGGATTCCTCCGTCGTCGCAAGCGCAGTCGCTCGCCGGCGCGCCTACTCACGGGTTCCGTTAATGTGGGGTCTTTCTCCAGGAACTGTACAATGCAATACGCCAACTGCAGACAAAACGAGAGCGCTCCATTCAACGGGCATCCCGTTCGTCAACGTGGACGGCGTGCCGAGGAGGCAAAAAGCGGCGCGTACCTGCGCGTGGAAGAGCGACAGACTGCGGACCGTGTGGAGCGGGATCAGCACTTTGACCAGAAACTGTTTGTGCTCCGCCTTCAGCGGTAGAGCGAAACCATTGATTATACTGCACAGAAGGCACAGCGAACATCCGTTAGGGACGTAGGCCGAGCCTGAAGGATGGTCCCCGCGCGCGCGAAAAAACACGAGGGCGGCCGTCTTCGGGAAAGACCAGCCCGAGCGCTTTTCCTTTCCAGAGCGCGGCGATTTACGGGCGCTCCCGGCTCATAATCGAGCGGGGCCAGCCTCTTGGCTTTCGGGGCTGCCGCGTCACGTACCTGCCCAGGATCTCCAGCAACTCCGCCACCCCGTTGAAGTGCTCCGTCTCATAAACAAAACTGCAGCAGGTCCGGTCGGTCATGGGAAAACAAGAGAGCAAAGGAGCGCCAAAGTAGGACCACAGACGAGAAAATGTACGCGCGAGCGGAACGGCGCCGGGCGCGCGCTGACCGTAGAAAAATATTATTGATCTGTTTTCGTATAAAAGCCCTCAGTCCCAGGAATTTGCCGTAGATTCTATGCAGAACCGTCTTCAGGTAGTCTCGCTCCCGAGGGTCCTCGCTGTCAAAGAGCTCCAGGAGCTGGGGGAGAGAGGGGGGGGGGGGGGGGTTAGACGGTCGGGCGACGGGCGTCCGGGACGCGGCCCCTCCCCCCGACGGGCGGGCGCACCTGCAGGACGAACTTCTGGTCGATGTACTTTTTGGCGATGCTGGGCTGGAACTCCTGACTCTCCAGGAAGCGGATGAAGAATTCGTATACCAACTGAAGCAAAAGGGCAAAGGGGGCGGGGTCAGGCGGACTAGCGAGGGGCCCCGGCCCGGCCCGCGGCGAAAGGCCACCTGCAGGTGCGGCCAGGACGCCTCCAGCGTGGGCTCGTCCTCTTCGGGGTCAAACTCGTTGCTGTCGCTGGGCGGGAGGGTCCGGAATATGTTGTGCGACACCTGAAGGCCGACGGAGGGCGTGAGTCCGGCGGCCGGCCCCGCGCCCCGCCGCCGCCGCCGCTCACCATTTTGACCACTTCCGGGTAGGCCTGCTCGTTCAGGTAGCCGCGGCTGACCGTCACGTAGTCCACCAGCTCGTTGAGCGTGGAGCGCTTGTACTCCTTCATCTTCAGGTCCGACAGCGTGTCCATGAAGTCGAAGACGGTGCAGCACTGCTGCAGCTTCTTCAGGAACAGCTCCGGCTGCTCCGGGGCCGGCACGTCTGCGCGCCGCAACCGTGCGTTCACGTTTCATTTGACGGCCGGCGGACAGACAACAGGCGAGCCGCGGGCCGACGGAAAAGCCCTTTCTCCTTTTAAAACATAGTCACGCCCATGCGGTTCGCGCGCGCCCGACGTGCGGGAATGGCACGCGCGTTCTCCTTTTCCCTTGGGCGAGCCTACGCAGTGAAATTTGGAGAACCGTCGTTCCGCCGTCCCGTACAACCGAGAAGCTGGCCCCGTCTACCTTTGGAGCCTTTCGCGTCGCAAGGCAAACGAATGTTTGGAACCCAAAAGGGAACGGGAGCTTCCGTGTCATTGCCGCGATCGCGGAACGTACGTACGAAATGAAAATCCAAGTCAAATCGACTCGGGAGTTCATTTTCGATCCCAACGCGGCCTTCGCACGGAAGACGGTTTGTATCTGCCGCGATTGCGGGCGTCACTTTCATTTCATTAATTTGGCGTTTGACAACGTTGCGCAGAGCTACCCCTTCTCCAGCGACCAACCCGGGCCTTCTATCGTTCCAATTTTGAGTAAGGGGTGGACGCGACCGCCGAAGAAAGCTAACGGACCGGTCGCCGCAAAGACGAAATCCACTCCTCGCTCAGCGTGGGTCCGTCCGTAGACTTCATTCTACTCCGTCCATAATCAATGAAGCCCTTTTTTGAGGTACTGCAAAAGGCATTCGAGTCACCGAAGCGCACAACCATCGGGGGGGGGGGGGGCCTTTCAAAATATGCCGGCAGACCCAATTTGATGTCCATACATCAACGGAGCAAAATGAAACAATTTGTTGGTTGCAGGCCAGCCGCCCCAGCAAACGCGCCTTTGCCGTAACGTATCCAAAGGGCAAAAAGTCCTTTCTGCCGGCCCTACGAATCGCCGGCCTAGGTCTAGGAAGGGTCTAGGGAGGGAGCTTTCTTCTGGTTCTGCTCTACCTCAAGAGCCACCACGCAAGATGGGAGGGTTGAGAGTCCACTAGGGACTTGGACCATTTCAAGCCTAACGCGGTCTTGAAACGCCGTCCAAATCGAACCCGTTCGTCCGGACGGCTCCGACGAGCGCGGGCAGACGCACGGAAACTCCAGGGGATTTCCGCGAGCGGAGCCGCGTGCCGCCAAGGTGCCTCCGGGGTGGCGTCGGCCCGGCGCTCAAAGCGCCGGGGAGGGAAATCGAGCCCATAACCGAAGCTGGAATCGGTTCCAACGGAAAACCAATCAAGAAAGAAACGGCGGCCGTCACGTCGCGAGCCGACGGAGGGACAAATCCCAGCGCTCTTTGAAGGGATTTTCCGGCCCGCTTTGAGCGGTCGGGCCGCCGCGAGCTGCGAAGAGCTCACGGCTGGATGCGCTCACCCGCCGGGAGGGATGCGGACGCACCGAAAGAATCCGAGGGGTTCGCTTCCCAACGCTCGCTCGCAGATGCGCTTTCGCCGCCGCTTTGCCGAAGAAGGGCCGACCACCCGATCGGCGGGGCCGAGCGACGGCCGAGCTTCGGAGAGGCGACGGCAAGCCAAACGCGAGATCGCCGTTCCTCGCCGAACTTCTCCGAGAGCCCGCCCGACCGCGCGCGCTATAAAAGAAGCCGGCTTTGCCCCCGGGGCCGGCCATCTTAAGTTCACGCGCGCTTGCCGCCGCCGGCCTAGAGCGCCGGCGACACCCACCTGGAGCCCCGGCGCCGTCGCTCCCTCCGTCAGGGCGGCGGGCGATAACGGGGAGGCGAGCGCGGCCTTGTCGGCCGAAGGGACGCCGATATGTGGGCGACACGCGTTTGGCGGCGCGCCGCTCGCGGCTTGTTTGGAGCGAAGCAAGTGTCGCTGCTGGAAAAATGTAAAGGGACACCCCGCGGCTCGGGTTTCTCCTGGGGAGGGGTGGCGGCGGGACGAACTTGGCGGGCGGCGGGCTTCGGCAGGCAAACGGCGTTGCGCGTACGTCTCTGTGCGGCTATTTTGGAAGGCCTCTTTTTGAACCTGTTGACCAGGAAGCTCAGACAGAACCGGAGGGGCCCAGCCGGTCCGGACTTGTGCCCGAGCGGGGTCCTGCCTGCTTTTCTCCCCCCCCCCCCACGTCGCCGCCGAGCTTTTAAGGAGCCCGCTAAAAAAAAAGGAACCTCCCCGAAGAATGCGATGATGCCCCGACATCCATGGGAGCAACTACTAAGTTATTCTGTCAAGCGCAATTCTCTCATCGGAGACTTAGGGGCGCCGAGTTCCCGGCCAGCCGGGCGAGACTTGCGTTCGACTTTTTGGGGAAGGTCTAAAAAGTGGGCCCACCCCGCAGCGAGGCGGCGGGCAGGTCGGCCGTCGCTGGCCGGCTGCCGCCTCTGACCACAAAGCTGACGCGAGCGGAGATGCGCGCGTGAATTTTGCTGGCCGTTTTGTGAGCAACGGAGGCCGAGCGTTTCCTGGCTTCGTTTCGGGCCCGAGTCATTCCTCGCAAATTGCTCGAAAGTGCACAGGTGCGACAGCTTAACGTACGGGCCGCGTCGCGGCTCGCCAGATCTGGGCGCCGTTTGAACCCGGAGGCAGGGAGGCCTCGTCGACCGGGCCGGCGCATTTCCCGATGTCGTTTCAAGGCGCTCGAACGAGCGGTGGCGCTCGTGACCCGGGCCGGCGCGACCCGGCTCGCGGCGAGAACGGAAACGGGTTTTCCATCCCGTCGGAGGACTCGACGGTCAAAATAGAGGCGGCGCTTGCATCGTACTGGTATTGGTCGCGAACGCGGCGCGGGGACGACGGCGGCTTACCTTTGAGCAGCGGCAACGGCGTGAGCTCGATGGGTTTGCCCTGAGAGCGGAACTGGGACGAGCTCTGCGAGCGCTTCTGCTTGGCCTTCCTGACAGACTTGCGCGAAAATCCGTCCACCTTGTCCACGGATGGAGGCGCGGTGGCTGCCGAGGACATAGCCCTGCTGGGGAACAAGCGCCACGCACGTTACCGCCACGCGATTACGAGAGCGAGAACGGGGGCCGGAGCGCCGGCCGGCCGGCCGGTCGTCACGTGGGGGGGGGCGCCAGTGTCGAGTCGTCCCGTCGGTCGCGACCCGGCAAAGGGCGTGCTGGCTCATGAGGGGCCGCGAACGGAGCGGAGCCTCGCCCAAAGGCGAAGCGCCTCGAGGGCCGGTCGCCTCTCGCCATTCCGTCGCATCATCGTTAAACTAGGGACGGCTCGACGGCGCTGCCTCGAGGACCGGCCGATAACCGTCCCGCGTCACGTCATTTGCTTGATACTTGCACGCGCGCGTCAGGCCGTTAAGATGCGACCGGGGCTGGGCGATATTTGATGCATTTCAGTCATTCCGGATGAACGAAGCCAACAAACATCCAAAGTTTTCATTTCGGCGTCATTAATGTGCAAAATGTTCCGAGGGCGAGAGAGTTGGGAGTCGATTTGAAATCGCTCCGAATGTAAACTTCCGAGTTTGGAGCTTGGGCACGACTTGCCTGAATGCCGGACAGCTATTGTCAACGGGTCTTGTGAAGCATCCTGACCCGCGTGCGGAACCGCCTGGAACGGAAGCTAAGAGGGCAGTCAAGCGGGCCCCGTCGCGTCTCCGCTCCGGCACGGCCCGGCCCGGCCCGCGTGGCTGCCGGCGCGGCCAACGAGTTTCCTGGTGTTTGACGCTTGCTTTCGTATAGCCGGCGAAAACCCGGAAACGTTCGCTCGGGCGGGTGGGTGCAAGTTTTTCGTCAGCTTTAAAATGAAGGTTGGGGATAGGGCTGCACGATTACGTCCAAAACAGTCATCGCGACTATTTTGGTCCACACCGAAATGGTGTTTATTAATCACAATTATTCATCAGCGATGATCTATTTATTGCCTTTAAAAAAAACAGGCAGTAAATATGATAGTTTCAAAAAATAATAAATGGTTCCTTTCGCCTCAGGGGGAGGCATCGGGCAGAGATAGTTGTTGCTTCTATCTCCGTTTCCGTAAGCGTTTGAGGTGTAAGGCGATTGGCCCGATGCGCCCCAGGCCCGGACCGCCGTCCTAAGAGACCTGGCGGGCTCCACCTGGACGCTTACGGCACCTGCTGATCTCCCATCCTACTGCTTAGTCCGCGTAGTTTCCAAGAGCGAGAAATAATATATTAGGGTTATTAAATAGCAGAGGATTTTGTCATGCAAACATGTGGGAACATTGCCATCGAAAGGTTTTTAAAGTGGAATTGAACGCTCCTTTTAAGGAGCATTTGTAGATGAAATCATTAATACGGGTGGAGCGGCTAATGGTTCGGTTTATAAAGCGCATCTTTAGGTAGGATTATAGATGTTAGTTGTCAGATGCTAAGTGAAATTTATGTTTCGGAAACAATGGGATGCGTTTGCTTTATAAGGTATTTTTTGTTTCGACTTTGCACTCATTGAGTGTACCGGGCAGGAAAAAAAAAACGAGAAAATTTGTACATGGGATCGAATGTCCGGATGCTGAAAAGACGTGCAAGTAAGTGGCCCGCATCGTGCGAGTTGATGGCCCGCATCGGAAAGGCCATCAAAACGTGCCTAGGGAGTACCGAATTTCATCAAAAATCCAGCGGTCCGCAACCGGGTGGGGGCGGGGGGCGGGGGGCGGGGGGGGGGCTCCGAATAGGGAGTCGGCTGAAGTCGGGGAGCGGAGGGAGAGCGCGCGTCGTCGGCGCGGCGTCTCGGTGCGTATGACGTCACCTTCAATCTGGGATTAGCTAACGATGCTTAAGAGCGGCACCTGGCTGACGCCTTCCGAATCAGAGATCCAAACATAGCGGCTGCTCTAAGCGCCGCTAATCGGCAGACGTCGCGCGTCGCCGCGGCAACAACCGGCCTCGCACCGCCTTCCTTTCCGTCGACGGCGCTCCGGAAAAAGCCACAACTGTGGAGAAAGAAGCCGCTGACTCATCAAGTCCTCATCATGTGACAAACAAGCAAGCTACCAAAGAATATCGATGATGCCGATGGTGAGGGCAGCCATTTTGACGACTACGTTTGCCGCCCGTGCAAAATCGCTCCTAGCCAATGGACGAGTTCCAACGAGCGCGTCCCAAATAATCTCCGTCAAAGCCACGACGTCATCGACCGCGCTCTCATCCGCACCGGCAGCCTCGGCCTTACCTGTGCGGCGGAGGGGCGGCGCCCTCCCCGTGTACGACCATCGGCCCCGCGCGGTCTTCCCGTCAAACTCGCCGACGGCGATTGACGCAAGATGGCAAAAGCCGGAAGGAGGAGAGGAGGTTGAGGGAGAACGCAGGACGATGCGGGAGCCTTTCCCTCCTCTGGCTCTTACATAAGCAGCCCGATGACATCCGCGCAAGCTGGCTGCCGGGAGGGGGGGCATGGAGAGGAGGAGGAGCCGGGGATTACACCGGGAAAAGGAGCGCGGGGAGGAGGGGTCCGGACGCGGGGAGACGGCAAGACGAGAGAGACACAAAGAGGAACGGAGCCAGCGCAAGAGTCAAGGGCAGACGCCGATCACGTACGAGGAGAACGGCCCGCTGCGGCGCACGCTCGCAAAGACGAGGAGAAAAAAGCGGCCCCTCAAAGGCGTTCTATTCCCGGGAGCCCGACTGCGCTTAACGCCGCCGTTCGGCTTCAAGGGGCAGCGCTCCCGGAAGTCGGGGCAAATTTTCTCCCGGCCCGCCAATGGCATTTTGCATGGACTCGCATGCACGCCGGCGCCCTCCGCAAAAGCCAACGGGCCCGCTGCTCCGGCGCACAGCAGGAGTCGCGCCGTTTCCCGGGCGCCGCTTAACCTGACGTCCGACCGCGGCTGGGACGTCGCCAAAGCGTTTGGTCACAGGTCGTGCGCGTAGCTTGAGCTGAGCATCTCTCGCTCACGGGCCTCCAGCGCGTAAACCGGTCCTGTAAAGCAGCTTTGGGCCGCTTTCTCAAAAGCTCCAGATTTGACCAATCGTGACTTCTCTTTCAAATTGTAAAATGCCGTTAAAATGCAAACAGGAGATTAGCCTGTAAAATTCACATGGAAAACCGTTTTCACTTTCCATTCTTTCCAACAGGAGCAATTTCAATCAAATCAACCTATTTAACTGACAAATACGCCCGTTTCAAGACGTCCCCGCCTTACGCGACCCTCCTCGCGCCCTTTTGTTCCACTTTACGACATCAAAACAACTTCTCTTCTCAAACGTGGCGGTCAGTGAGCGGCCGTGTCTGCGAGGGGCACCGCGCTCGTACGTCACCGGAGGCACCCCTGCTTACGTCGCCACAATGCCGCCCCGCTATCGGTCGGCGTCACGGAGTCACCGAGATGCCGGTCTGCTATCGGCCGGCGTCGCGGTTTCAAAATGGCGGAGCGTTAAAGAGTTGTTCTCATGTGGGCACTAACAATTTGGTATTGATTGTGCATTTTAGTGCTTAATTCAAAGTCTAGTATGGAAAGGAAGCTGGAGATAATGGAGAAATAGCAAGAAGGCTCGGCCAGGCCAGGCCAGGCCAGGCCAGGCCAGGCCACCCTCGCTAGGGAATATGGCCAGAACAAGCTCGAGTCGCGTCACTCAAAGGTAGAGAAATCCTTGATATATTTTTTATTTACGATGTTATCTAATAATATATCATGTATATTCTATACTAGTAGCACTTACTATACTGCTATGTTTTCATTTTTTTAATATGTACAGACAAGTTTTTAGCTGGGGTTTGACACGCATTAGCTAATTGACATTGATTTGGATTGGCGAAATGACGTTACGGTCCCAACCGTGGAACGGATTCATCTCGTAAGGCCGCCGTACAGGTGGCTACCTTGTCAATGTCTTGTTTTGGGATACAAATGGGACTCCCAAGTCGTATTCAGCGGCGCACGCAAAACAGGATCAGGACGTTATGGCGATTCTTTGGACTTTCCTCCAACTTAAGGCCACTTCACCCCACCGAGCGCCAAATAGCCGCAGAAATACTACCGACGCTCATGAATACACGGGGCCACGGACATCTTCCGGCCTGGCATGCGACGCCGTTAAAAGGCCGCAAAGTCAGACGCGCGCACAAACACACGTGTGCAAGCACACGCCGTGCTGATAAGGTCTACAAACGCTAAACACCAGGACCCTGACTTGCTGCGCTAGCAATCAAACAAAAGGCAACACACGCATTGGATCACGTGTCACGCGCACAGGCAATTCTTCCAAACAGCAAACGTGCTCTATTGCCTCTAACACGCTGATAGCATCATCATCATCATCATCATCATCAACATCGGGCCTCTCGCGTCTAACTCGTACTTCTGGAGCGTGTATTTTCCAAGACACTCTAAGACATGGAACCGGTTGCTTTTGTTTTGTTTTTTTTTCCCTGCAATTCCAATACAGTATATTTGGGATGACGGCGATCAATGAAAAGAAAAAAAGACTCCCGACTGTTAACGCAGCCCGCTTCAATAAGGTGAAGCGAAGAAATGTTGCACATAACGCACCTCCTTCCACCTCCTCTTTGGCCGGAATAGCCGTCTGGCAAGTCTGCAATTGGGTTACAAGTGAAAAGGCCGGCCTGATTGGTCCTATTACCGCGATGATTGCTGAAGGCTTTATGTACGATTCTCTTTCAACGTCTGCCAACCTCCTGCCCGTCGGAGGGCAAAAAAGGTACTAGGAGCCTGCCGCGAGCGCTCAGCCGAAGGCGTGGCGTCAACGGGCCCGCCCGAACGTCGCACCGACTAAGAGCATACGGACATTTCGCCCGGCGCACTTTTCATTATCGTCGTTTGCGGAACGCGCGTGAGAGTCTTTGGCTTGTCAATCGGGGGCCTTGGTGGCATCTCATCCCCACCGCAAAAAAGAAGCTGAACTTACGAACGCGAGTCAAGAGGCACGAACCAGTTCTCAATTGTTGACTAGTCACCGATGCCACTAGTACATTTGAGACATCGAATTTCCCCCACGGGAAATAACGGCAGATGGCTTTGAAGACGGGCCTACCTATCGAAGACTTCGGTTATGCTGAAAAGCGCGAGAAATGATCGACTTCCAACTTCTAGTAGTTCCTAATAGCCAAACGCAGTGCCAGGGGCCGGCGTCACCAGTACGGTACCTTGAAGTGGGGCCGGTACAGGAACCCGCCCATCCCCAGTGCCAAAGTTCGACCCGTTTCAAGCCGGACGTCATGCAATCGCCTCACCGACGTCGGGCATCAAACATCTTCCTCTTCCATTCTGCCGCAACCCAAACCGGCGTGTGCACTGAACTTACTGAGGAAGAGGGCGGCAAGCTAGCTCCGGCGACTTTGCGCAGACTTCAGCATTAGGGTTGGCGTCAGCCAAGTCCGCGGTTTGCGCCGCTCGCCTACCGTTGGCGCTATCGGGTCTCACGAAATGCGTGACAAACAGCCTGGCGAGGACGGCCGGGCGCACCCGCCTAAAACGGTCCGAGCCAAGCGGTTTTCCGAACGCCGCGCCTGCGCGCGCGTGCCAGCTAGCACCGTGACAGACAGGAGAGGGAAACGACGACGTCGAGCCGCGCCCGTGACGTTTGCAAACGCGCGTGTCGATGACCGTTCATCACGCCCGGAAAGCCGCCGTGTCCGTTATGTTCATCCGCCGACAAGTCCGCGTGGGAATGATCAGAACGACGGAATCGCCGGCGTTGCAGTCACTCCCGGTCGTGTCAAAGACCGTTCAAATATGACGAGCCATTCCGATTTGGAGCAGGCATTTTCTCGGCCGTGGGAAGCACCTGCCCCGACGCGGGTCGCCGCGACCTTCCTTTTTCTTCGTCGCCACTGGAAGGAGAAGGACGCGAGTCGGGCGGCGACGGCCCAACAGCCGACGCGCTGTCCGGCAGGCGTCGTTCTTTTTCAAATGGACAGGCGCACTGTGCTCCCCTTATTGGCGGGCACTCCTGTCATAACCGCTGTGGTTTGACAAGGGGGATACAGATTATTTTGCTAGCCAACAAAAAGCGACTTTGCATCAAGCCAAAACGGGTGCCTTTTCACTACTTTGAAAGAGCCGCCGGGTGAGATGACGCTCCCGTTTAGTGAGCACAACCTCAGCGTGAATGTACTGACATGAAGCTCAGCACGCCGCGCGCATGTACAGGCCGGGCAGAACGGACACCTCCTCTTGAGTGGTCTCTAATCTCATAAAGTAGGAAAAGTCCAAATGCGCCCGCCACGCCTGACATATCCTGATCTAATATTCCGGGGGCGGCCGCAATCTTAGGCACCCAAGCGGCAGAAGTATCCCTTTTCAAAGTGCTCTCCAGACAGGCTGCCAAAGTCGCAAGCGTTCGTCTCGACTTGACTAGAACCGAGCGCGTTGGTGACGTCCCCTTCCAAGCGAAACAAAGGGCCCGAGAGTGAAAAGTGTCGATAAAAGGATCGCGCACACGCTTGCCGCTTTCCCGTTCAAATGGGGGATTCTTCTCGCTCGCGGATGAGACGACCGCAGCCGGGCTCTTTCCGGCTCCTTCCGGGCCTGCCGAGGCTCAAGCCCTCCGAACTTGACAGCTAGCCCTTAGCACGGTTAGCCTCCCGTTCGGCTCCTTGACACACCCGGCCGCCGCCTGCCGTTAGCTAGTCCCTTGCCGGGCGAAGGCGACGCATCCGCGCGGCCCAAGGAAGCGGTCGCCGCGGCCTTTCTTCGCAAGCCGGAGTGACAGCAGATGTCATCCGAGTCGAAATTCGGATGCCGTCTCGCTGCTAGGCGAAGCGAAGCTAAAGCTAAGATGAGCTAAACACGGCGGCTAACCGATTGGCTGGCTAGCTAGCTAGCTAGCTAGCTAGCTAGCCGTTATCACGCCAGCACGTCGTCGTCCTCGGCCAAGACAACATGAAAACACGAACGAACATGGAATTCGAGTGGTGTCGGTGAGGTTCTGCTGAGCCGAAACACTTTACCTGGGCGGGTTCGGACGATCGCCCATCATCCCAGAGGTAAAAACCGAGGCGAAGCTAATGCTGCTAGCGATAGCCGACACACTGACTGGGGGTGTGAGGGAGAGGGAGGGGGGGGCGACTGAAGCCCAAGCTGGACGCGCCGTCCCGAGTCCCGACTAGCCGCTGTTAGCTCCACTGGGGGGGAGGCGGGGGTGGGGGCGGAGGAAGAGGAGGTGGAGATGCTGGTGCCGGTGCGGTACTTTACCTTGGTCCACTGCACTTCGCAACGGAGACGGCGGCGAGAAGTTATCCTATGTTTGGGAATCTAGCGGGCGGGGGGGGGGCTGCTAGGTTGCGGGGCTACCTCCAGCTCGGTGCGCGCAGCGGCAGCGGCGGCGGAGGAATGGGGTAGATTGTCGGCCTGCAGCTGCGGTGCGGCGGTTCAGCTTCCGAGCCAACAGCCCTCAAACTGCCATGAAGAAGGCTCAAAGATGGCTTTCACATAACCCCTTCCTTCCGCTGGGCGTCCTGGAGGCGGCGGCGGCGGCGGCGGCGGCGGCGGCGGCGGGGCTGGTGACGCTCGCGTCCGGCTGCGGAGCTTCTTCTCCTCTGGAGTCGGAATCCGGGCTATTGTCAACAGCGACTCGCACTCGAGCCAGCACACGAACGTGCTCGGCAGCTTCCGACGCGCTCATTGGTCGCGCCGGGCGACGACCGCAATTGCGGTTGGACGGGGAGCGCGTCAGTCAGTGGGAAGGGCGGGGCCGGTTCGTGGCGTCATCGGTTCGGCCGGCGGCGGGCGGGCGAAGGCGACGGTCGCGATTGGACGACGACGCACGTCCGTCAGGGCGGAAGGCGGGGCCGGTTTATGACGTCGTCGGCCGCTCCGACGTCTGAGCCGGCAGCGGACAGGGAAAGACGGAAAGGCGGCTTGACGCGAGCGGGGAAGAAGGACAGACTCCCGCTTTGAGCGGGGAAGGAGGAGAGACTCCCGCTTTGAGCGGCTCGGCGTTTGTTTTGTCGCTTCGGAATGAGGATAAACCCGTCGGCGGCCACGGGGATGCTAGCCGGTTAAAAAGTTAGCTTTCGCCGCATGAAAGCGAGGCACGCGTCATAATTGAGGGCATTCATCATCGCCGAACTATTGTTGTGAACACTGCGTTCCCTGATTTGATAGGAGGAGCGGCCGTCGGTGAGCGCCGCCGTCACTCGGCGCCGCTTTACATTCCGGTGTCTGTAAAACGTCACATCGGGCTCCTTCGTTAGCCCAGCCGCCTCGTGAGGATAAACGCTCGAGACGGCTTTTCCGGCTGCCGTTTCCTGGGCCGTTACCTCGCCATTTCGTAGAATCGCCCCCGGCGAACTCCAGCAAGCCATCATTTTGGACCCCGAGAACGACTCGCCGCGTCTCCGAACAGCTTTGAGATGCTTGCTTTACAAGCAAGGCAAAACACGTTTGGTGCACGTTTAAACCATATATTCCCACATACAGAGACGATTCCCCAATTTTCAGCGCCGCGGGTACTCGAATCACTCTGCCACTCTTCAGGTTCGCATTCTTTATTTCGATGAGGCCAACTCGAGCGGCGGACGAACAGACTTGGAGCGGCGGAAGTACAGACTTTTACGAAGCCCTATCTAAGCGTGAAGACGGCATCCATGGATACCGCGCCGGCTCCTTCCGGTTACAAGTGAAGAATTGAGCACGAGGCGGGGTAGGCGCAGACCCCCGCCGCGCTTGCCTTGGCGTACGGCCGAATCTTCGGCGCCGACGAAACGGGACGGGAAAGGCCCGGCTATCTCGTGACGAGAAAAGTCCGTCGGGCGGAAGGCAAGTGGCGGGGCCCGCTATCCGCCGCCGCGCGGGCGAGCGCCATCCGCCCCGCGAACACGGCCGATGTTTTCCGCGGCTCCAACACGGGTTTAGAAGCGCGGGCGAGTCCGGATGAGATCCAAAGCACGGCGAAGCTTTGGGGTCGGCCTATTTGCCGACGTGCGCCGTTTGGCGCAGCGCCCATTTGCGTTTGAGGGCGGCCCGAGGACCGTCGCCCTTCCGCCCCTCGGGTTTCCACAGCGACAGCCGTCCGTCCTCCCCGCCGGTGAGCAGCGCCCCCCGGGCCTCGTCCCAGGCGAGGCACCTGACGGGGGCGGCGTGGCCGCCGGCCAGGTCGGCGAGGAGACGCGGGCCGTCGCCGTCGCACTCCATCAGCTGGACCCGGCCGTCCGCGTCCCCGCCCAGCAGCAGCAGCCGGCCGGCTCCCTCCAGCCAAGCCCCGCCCACCAAGAAGCCCGGGCCCCGGCCGCCGGGCGTCAGCCTCAGGCGCCGGGCGTCCGGGCAGCCGAAGACGGAGAGCGGCCGCTCCGTCCCCAGCCGCCGCAGGTCCCACAGGCGCAGGCCCTCGTCGTGGCTCAGGCAGAGAAGGCGGCCGGCGTGGGGCCCCGCCCAGCACAGGGAGGCCACGGGCGAGTCGCCGTTGCAGGTGCACAGCAGCGCCTCCTCCTCGGAGGCGCGCCGCAGGTCGAAGACGTTGACCAGGCAGTCGGTGGAGCCCGACGCCAGCCGGTCCTTGTCGCCGGGGTGGAAGCGCACCTGCGTGACGTCGTCGCTGTGCGACTCAGAGTAGACGCCCAGCGGCGCCGCGCTGGCCTTCCTGCTGTCCCAGAACACCAGCAGGCTGTCTTCCTCGTCCAGCTGGGCCGCACCATGGCCGGGGGGGAGGGGGACAAAACCAAACGGGTCAAGGCCACGCCCATCCGGCGCGCTCGGGCGCTTTGCGCTGGTTGAGGGGCGGCCGAGACGGGGTCCTCCGGAGCCGTTTTCCGCCTTTGCCCCCGACGGACGGGCCTTATTCAAACGGTGGCGAAGCGCGGATCCGTTTGCGCCAGGCCGCCGACTGAAGTCGGGCGTGTCCGTCGAGGGAGAAGGCGGAAAAGGGGACGGCCTCTTAGTGCCACCCGCCGCCGGCGGAAGACGGCGTGGCGGTCGCCGACCCGGGCCGACGATCGTCGGCGCGTTGCCGCCCCCTTTCCGGTTCTCGTTCACCCGCGCCATTTGACCGGACGAGCGAGTCGCGCATCCGATTCCGGCCGGTAATTCCCGGGACGCCGCGCATACTGACCGGCGTGCCGGCGCAGAGCAGCACGTCGCCGCAGCTCAGGTCAAAGCTGCACAAGACGCGAGAGGGCCGGCAGCGGAACACCTGGGCGGCGGCGGCGCCGGGGCGCCGGACGTCCCAGGCCCGGACCGCCCCGTCCTCCGACGCCGAGTAGAGGAGGTCGGGTCGCGCGTGGGAGAAAACCAGGCCGCGCGCGCGAGCGGCGTGGCCGCCCAACTCTCTGAGCGTGCGCAGCGTGGCCGGGTCGTGCAGTCGCAGCGTCAGGTCGGACGAGGACGAGGCCAGGGCGCCGCCGGGCGCGTGCAGCGCAACGTCAAGGACGTAGGCGGGCTCCTCCTCCGGCGCCGGATTCTCGGCCTCCATGCTGGCGGGGCGGCTCCTGAAACAGGCCGGGCGGAGCGTCCAATTAACGAGACCAAATCTGTACATTTGTTCAAACGTTGGAAAAAAAAAAGTACACAAATGAGTCACAAATGAGAGTCTCAATGTCATTATAATTCCTTGTTATTTCAAAGTTTATGGGACAAGTTGCCACCATTTTGGTGCAGTCTGGAGCCTCGATTGGATATAAAAACAACAATCCAATATTAAGGAACCGAACAAAATGCAAGCGAATAAAACAAAATCACAGGCAAAACATTCAGGGCAAAGGGCAAAATATTAGCTGATGAGAAAACGTATTTCTTCATTTCCTTTTCACGCGGGGAGGGGGGGGGGGCATAAATGAATGATAAAGAAGGAAAACATAAGAGCGTTGACGCGAACGGCGTCAAACGAGGGACAGTGGCCACGTGTCCAAAGTCCAAACGGAGCTCAGCAAGTCGTCCTACCTGGGCGTCTTGCGTCTTATCGCGCACTCGCCAGAGGAAGCAAGTTCGACGAAGAAAGAAAGGCGGACGCGAACAAAATAAACGATCGGTTCAAAGCGGAAACGGCGATACGGTAGTGGACCGGAAGGCGCCACTGTAACCGGAAGTGCGGAAAGGCAAACGCGCATTGGTTCCGCCACAAGAATCCTATTTTTGTTCTTATTGATTCATTATTGGTGTCAAGTCAAGTTCGGTCATTTTACTTGCTTAGTTTGTTAGTGAGCGGTCTTGTGAGTGACGTGCAAAATCTACTGCACGCAAAAGCGTCGAAGCCTTTACACAAAAGAAAAAAAAAATGGCTGGCGACATCTCCTGGTCAGATGAAGTCATAGCAGCTATTCCCCAAAAGCATTCGATTGGATCTTGTATTCCGACGTTACCGTTTACGCCTGTCAAGCGCACGGCTTGTTATTGGTTCTCAATTGGCGAGTTTGAAATAGAGGTCTTTCTTGACAAAGTGCAAACAGAAAATACAAGAAAATAGTGAACGACAGAACGTTTCGCCGAAATACATCACTTTTCCGAGGGTCTTTGCTTCTTTGCTTCTCTTTCCTTCACGTATGTCCAGGTTGCACGCAACCCTATCGGAGACGTAAATGAGGCTTTCAAAGCCTCGCCGGTTCGCCCGTCTCGCTCGGCTAGTTCCGCTCCTGGCTTCATTTGACTCGAATCTCGAATCGAAAACTAAAGTCAACAGCCATCTTTGAAAATGACGCACGCGCGCGACTTCGTTTATTCTTGAACACGCCGGAGGGAATCTCGACGGGATCGGACATGCGCCAGGGCATTTGCATTTGCAGCGGACTTCGCGCGCCGCGGGGACCGCTGGGGAAAGAAGCTTTTCATCCGGACGACAATGAGCCCAGCGGTCTCCGGTCTCTCGGTTCAGGCGTCCAGGAGGACGTGCCAGCGGCACACCTGGCTCCCGCGCGCGTCCCTCATGTCCCGCCAGTGGAGGCGCTCCTCGTCGCCGCTGCTGTTGTGGCCCAGGGCGGCCCAGCCGATCATCTCCTTGCGCTTGAGGCCGCGGCGGCCGTACACGGACGCCAGCAGCGTCACGTCCGACAGCTGGAAGAGCGCCACCTGGAAGACGAAGGTCTCCCTGTACACCGGGTTGGGCTGAGCGCGCCGCAGCGACGTCTTGCAGCGGGACATCTCCCGGCCCACCGAGTTGAGCAGGGTCAGCCGGGCGAACGTGTCTGCGCCGCGGGCGGGAGAGAAAGGCAACTGAAACAAGGCCCGTGGGACCCTAACGCCGCGCGCCGACCCTCCGAGCGCCCGCCCAGCTCGCCGGAGAGCGCGGCCGAGAAGCCCGGGGACGCGGGAAGCCCGGGGACGCGGAAAGCGCCGGCGCGGGGAAGGGGCCGGAACGCCCCGCGGGACGCCTGCCGGAAGGCCGCCGGGGAGTCGCGGCCATTAAGATGACCGGGACGACGAAGTACCCGGAGGCCTGCCGCCAGCCGCGTTGCCCAAGCCGCTCCCCTTGACGATCTCCACCGACATCCTCCCGGTGGCGGCGCTGTAGGACAGGCCCATCAGGAGCTCCGGGGCGGCGCCGGCCGGGCCGGCCTCCGAGTCGGCGCCCTGCCGAGCGCCGGGGTCAGAAAGCCGTCGCGCGGGCGCCCGCGCCGCCGCCTACCTTGAGGTCTCCTCGGGGCGCCAGGGTCAGGCGGACGTCGACGGGTCCTCCGGCCCGGTCCACGCCGGCCAGGGGCAGAACCCGCTCGCCCATCATCCGCCGGCGGGACAACCGGCCCTCCAGGGCGTACATGCGGAAGCGCAGCGCCGCCGCCGGCAGCCGGGAGGCCTCCACGCGGGTCAGGGCGAAGGTCTGGCCGAAGCCCAGCGCCGCCGCCGGCCCGGCCGGGCCCGGCCGCCCCGGCGGGGTCTTGTGTCTCTGCTTCTTGGCCGGCAGGAGGACCACGCGCACCTGCCAGGCGTCCGCCCCGCTCCGCCGCCGGTCGGGAAGGTCCCGCGCCGACACCACCGTCACCAGCAGCTTCTCGCCGGCCGCTCGGTACTCCAGGGAGACCAGCAGCTCGCAGCACTTGGGGACGGTCGGCACCGGGCGGGGCCCGGGCTCCTGGGGGAGCCGCAAAAACTTGGGAAAGCCCGGGGCCTCCCGACGGCTCGCCGCGCGACCCTAACCCTAACCCTCGGATTTTCCCCCCCCCTCTGTTGTTTCTTCCCGAGACGCGTACCTGAGGCGGTCCGGCGGCGCAGTCGTCGGCCGTCTGCCGGCGCCCCGCGTCGCCCTCGGTCGTCGGCGGGTCGGGGGCGGACGGGGCGGGGCTCTCCTCGGCCGCCGAGCCGCGCGGCGGCGGGGGTCCCCCCGGCGGCTCGTCCGGACGGCGGCCCCGGGCGGCGGCCTCGCCGACGGCCCCCGGGAAATCCTCTGCAAAGATGAGTACGGATTTTGCCGACGCGGCCGTTTTCCGCTCGCCGATCTGACAGGCTGCGCACGCACCCTCGCCGTCGGACGGCTCGGCGCCGGCCATCTTGATGCGGCGCCCGGCGGCGCGCGGCGCCGGCCGCTCCGAACGCAAACTCTGCGCTCGCGACACGGAGATCTCAAACTGCTTCATCACCTGGTTGTCGCTGTCCGAAGACGATCGGCCGCCCTCGTCGTCCGCGCTCCGGCTCTTGACTGGGGACGCGCGCCACAGTCATGAGAACGACGTGTTTTCTTTTCCATACTGTGCCGACGAGCGGCGACCTGCCCGTTCGCGTCGGGCGGTCCTTGAGCGCGGGCCCGTCGAGGGCCCGCGCGCCTTTCCCGGGAGACGAGAATCCTTTGGAAGCGCGCCAGCTCTCGTTTGCCGGCGTCTTGTTTGAGGTGCGACCGGACCGGCGCGTCCCGTCCCGGCGCCGTGTTTGCTTTAAAGGTCTGTTGACTTTTTTGAGCAAGCGACTGACTCGGGACCGCGCCCGTTTTTCCGCAGGATCTTCAAAATGCCGACAAACCTGGCTTTTCTTTTCGCTTTTCGTCACGAGTTGAACTTTTCCACCTCTGGATCTTTTTTTTCGAACCCGAACGCGGCCCATTCCGATCCCGCACGATTCGGTCAAAGCGAACGGATCCTACCCGTCTTGTTTTTCGGGACGCGCGCGAGTTTGGGCCGGAACGCGTCCTCACCGAGGCCCCGGCGAAGCCCCGGCGAGCGCTCCTTCCCGGAGCGCCGGCGGGGCTGCTCCGGACAGGGGGCTCCGCCCACTCTGGAGAAGCACAGCATCTTGTTGATGAAGAGAAAGACGAGCGCCAGGGCGGCGATGAACACCCCCACCGCCGACAGGAAGCCCACCGCCTCCGCCGTGACTGGTCGCAGGTGGAAGAGGGGACACGCGACGACACACTGATCAGAGCGCGCCGACGGACGCCCTACGCGCACGATCCGAGCCCGAGCCGTCCGCTTTCTCCCCGATCGCGCTCGCTGTCGGCAACTTTTCGGATACGGGCGGCGCTCCGTTCCAACTGTCCTTTGAGAACACGCGGGGAAAGGTGGAAAACCGTCAGAAAGGACGGGATGAAGAAACGGCGCCCGGGATGACGAAGGCGCCCCCGCCGAGACGACCGACGAATGCGAATCCGTCCGGTTTTCGACCGGCGGAGGAATTCGCGGGTGGAAAACGTTCGAAAAGAAGCGACGAAAGAATTGAACGAACCTGAACGAGCGGGGCCCAAGCGGCCTCCTGCTCTTGGCGGACGCGCGCGATCCCGGGCAGGATGCGGACATTGTCGCCACGGACGTCCGCTCCGCCTGCGGTCCCAAAAGGAATGCGGTCCCAAAGCCCATGCTAATTTCCCGGGGGGAAAAACCAGTCGAGCCGGCGGGATTTCACAAGGACTTTAGCGCCGGCTTTAGGCGGACTTGAGCGCCTTGCGGTAAATCCGCAAAGCCTGCTTTTTGCAGCTCGTCGGAAGTTCGCCGACTCGCCGCTGCGATGTGCGCGTGATGGTCAAGCTCCACCTACTTTGGAAATCCGGAGACGGCGCCGTCGAGGAGTTTGGCGCCGCGTTCGTGTCGCCCCCTCCTTGATGTCGCGCGTCCGCCGCCTTGAGGTCTTCGCCGCGGCTTGTCTTCATCTTGGACAACTTTTTTTTTTCTCTTTTCTTCCGCCGCTCCTCGCGGAGTTCCGACCGCTTCGTCCTGTTTCGGTTTGTCGCTCTCTCCCCCTCCTGGCGTCTTTCTCCTCTTTGAGCGGGCGGGCGGGGCAGAAGGGGCGGGGCGACAGAACTACAAGCGAACGGCGGGATGCCGAGAGCGTTTTCCGGCCGGCGCCCCGACCAAACGGGAAGCGCTAGGCTAACGGGCCGGTTGGCGCGCGGCGTTATCGCGGCCGACAATGGAAATATGAAAAAAAAAAAAGTTGTGATTCGTCGGCTAATCGATGAAAAAAGTCGCTGATGACTCGTCTACTAGACACTCGTTGGCACGGCCTTAACGGTGACTGTAATTCTGCTGCCCCCTGGTGGTCGAGAGGGCCGCACCGCGCTCAAGCGTAAAGAACGCGTTCGCTCCCCGCCGGCGGGTCTTGGGCTCAATCCCCGAGCCCGGTCCCCGCGTCCGAGCCGCTCCCTTTCAAATGGCACCATTCCATTTTGGAACGACTGGGGGGGGACGCGCACCACAGACAAATCAAGCGTGGGAGCGCGCGCAGAAGAAATTCGTGTGCGTCGACTTCATACTTTGGCTCGGAGGGACGCGTGCGCCGCAACCGCCCAGCTTAGTTTGGGAAAAGTTGGCCCGGCCTCGGAACCCGACGGGGCGGAGGGAAATGCGCGACGCTCGCAAGCGGCAGTCCTACTTTGTAGTTTTGATCAACGGGTGGTCGAAAAAGACATCACGAGGCAGGCGTTGCGTTTGGTCTTTTATTCGCCCAAGTCCATCGGCGGCGGCGGCGGCGGGCGGGGAGCATCGCACGCGCCTTGACAATGCGCCGCAGCGACAAGCGCGCCTTTCTTTTCTTGATTCCGGGGCGCGAGCGAGCGAGCGTATAAGCGCCGGTGACGCCGTCGCAGAAACGCCCAGAAGGCTTCCCCCGTCGTCACGCGACCGGCTTTTGGGCCGAAAGGGCAAAGGGCGAGCCTCGCCGGGCGCCGCCGCCCGTGCCCCGGGGGCGTCCGCCGTCCAGGGCGGTCAGACGATGGATGCGAGTGGTCGCGGCGGCGTCCTGGCTCATGCGGCCTGCGGGACGACAAAGGCCCGGTCGGGCGCCGCCCCGTTTCGCTCTCGGGCCGGGAGCCCCGTCGCCACGGGGCGGGGCGGGCCTTCAGCTTGGCGCCGTTATAAAGAGGATACGCGGGATCGGGGGGACGCGGCGAGCGTCCCGATAGGAAATACGCCCGGAGGGGTGGGCAAAGGTTCCCTGGAAACCTTCGGAGGCCAAAGGCGGGGCTCCGGCCTTCGCGCGGCAGGACCGCGTGGAAAAAGAACGCCGGCCGGAAGCTTTGCGTTTTGACGCGGCGGGAGGGCGCTACGTACGCCAGCTTCCTTCCACGCTAGGGCGTTACGTGGGCACGGAGCAAGAGGCGAGCGGGGGAAGCGCCGCTTACCTTGGATGCGAACGTTCTCCTCGGTTCTGGCCTTGAGCGACGCCTTGCCGATCCTGGGGCGGACGTCGGCGGGCCCGTCCTCGTCCCCGTCCACTTCCGCTCGCCGATGGCGCCGAGACTTGCGCGCCTCCACGCGCAAGCGCAAACGTTAGACGCGTCCGCAAAAACCGCGGCCCGGGATTAGGGCCCGACCCGTTCCGCTCCGCTCGCGTGCCGTTTGTTTTCCCGCCAACGCATCCCAAGGTCCCCTCCCCGGACGGCGGACTCGGAACTTTGGCAAAGCCCGGGGCGAAGGGGGTCGGGCCCTAACGGCGGCGCGAACCTCTGCGGCTTCGGCGTACGCCCTGGACTTGATGGAGGACAGCAGCCGAGCTCTTCGGGAACTCTGGACACATCAAAGACAAGCGGGTCCAGGACGGTGTGGGGGGGCGGCGGAATCCGAGAAGGCGGGGCCTCCCGAGCCGCACCTCCGTCGGCGTCGACGTCCCCTCGCCGGCGTCCTCGTCGCCGGCGTCCTGACGCAAAGCGGGCCCGGCGTCAGCGCGGCCGGCCGACCGGCGCTAAAGGCGGGCCGAGCGGGCGCAAAACCTGCGTCCTCCTCTCCTGCCAGCTGTGGAAAGCCAGCACCTGGCCCCGCAGCCGCGCCGGCAGGTTCTTGCGGCTCAGCTCCAGGCCCAGCCGCTCCCGCCGCGCCTGCGGCAGGGCCGCCGACTTGAGCTCGCCGTACAGCCGGTCGATGTTGGACAGCTCCTGGGGGGAGGGCGCGGGGGGGGGGGGGGGGGGGGGGGGGTCAGGTCGGCGGCAGAAACGGCGGGGACGCCGACGCCGCTCACCTCCATGGCGTCTCGGCCGAGCAGCTCCTGGGGGCGGCTCGCCCGCGCCTCGAAGCGGCCGCGCAGCCGAGAGGGGGCCTCGCGCGCGGGCCGCCTGAACGTCAGCTGCAAGCGCAGATGGCCCCGCCGCGGTCAGCGGCCGATACGCCGGCGAAGAGCCGATCCCCCTCGCTCTTCTTTCGGAAAAAGCCTTGGCCCCGAGGGCCGCTTTGTCCGGGGCCGGCCGAGCGCCTTTGCTGAAGACGCCCGGCGGGGCCCCGTCCGGAGGCGGCCGTGTTTGCTGCGGCTACAGGCAACGGTAACCGCGTGTCCCGTAATGAAAAAGGGCCTAAATCTTACACGCTGTCCCTTGAAGGTGGGAGCGACGCGCGCCATGCACCCGGGTCTTCCTCTTTCTCCGGATTTTTCTGCCCAAAATCGGCACCGTCCCGAAAGGCGGCCGTCGCGCCTTTGACCGGAGCCCAGTAGGCATCCGTCCGTTTCCCTCGAAACGCTCGAGCGTACGCGGCGGCGGCGGCGGCGGCTCACCGAGGCGGGCATGGCGCTGAAGTGGAAAGCCTTGCACCGGCGCAGCCGGCGCAGGACCAGGACGGCGTCCGAGTGCCGAGCTCCCGCGGCGTCCTTCTCGAAGATCAGGACGTCCTCCCAGTCCTTCAGCGCCACGCGGATCTGCACGCAATTGCGGACGTTGACTTTGGCGTCTGGCATTTTATCTGAACGTTATTCTTCCCAAATGGCCTCTCGTGACAACAACCCAACTTGGTACCGCTCCGAGCGTCGGGGCGTAAGCGGCCGACCCACCGGGACGCGAGGCCGGGCCGTCTGGCAGTGGTACAGGCCGTAGAGCAGGTAGAGTCCGCCGGCTCGGATCTGGAAGCTGAACGGAGGCAGGAAGTAGACGGCGGCCGCGTCCAACGCCAGGCGGGTGAACTCTCGCTGCTCGTGGCCCGCCGTACCTCTGAAAGGACACCCGCCCAAAACATTGCTATATATGGATGGACATTCGGGGCTCCGTCTTTCGCCCACGCCGGCGCTAAGTTGAATCTTCTTTGATGCGCGCTCGACGGATCTTGTCACTCGGCCCGGCAAAGTCAGCGGCCGTTTGGCGCTGCCATCCACGTCCATCCTGTCACGCGCAACGCGCAGTCCATCCTGTCACGCGCAACGCGCAGCACACTTTGGGATAGAATACGAGGCCTTTCTTCTCATTGTACTGCAGGTGTAAACGACGGCAGCGGACCACGAGGAACTCTTTAAGGCCTTTGCTAAAATGGAAAAGCCGCGGAGAGAAAATCTCCCAGCGCTTTCGCTCGGAACCGCCGAAAAAAGGGGCGAGCTCGCCAGCGGGAACTTACAGAAAGATGTGGCCGAACTTCATTTCCCTCCAGATTTTGGAGAAGCTCTCAAAGCGGACCGAGTCCGTCTTTTGGAAGCGAGCGAGCAGCTCCTCGCAATCCGAGCGAACTTGTTGGCCGCGCGCCCACTTCATCCCGAAAGGCAGGCCGAGCGAGCGGGCGAGCGAGCGGGCGAGCGAGCGGGCGAGCGAGCGGGCGAGCGAGCGGGCGAGCGAGAAGGCTCGCCGAGCGCGGGTCCGTCCGGAAAACCAAGTTGGAGCTTGACCAAGCGCCGCCGTTAGGAGCGCGTCCCTTGTCTGTGACGTCATCAGCAGGCGGCGCCGAGACGTTCAAGGCGCTCGGAAAAGACACCATTTTATCAAAGTTCGTCGACGGCATTAAAACGCTTTCTCGTGCCACACACGCAATATGTGCGTAGGCATCTCAGAGCTCGGCATTGCTTTGTCTATGCGTGTTTTAAAAAAGGCAGGTCTTTCCTTACAAGGCCTTACCGGTTTACTTTTGTGAAAAAAATACGTATATGGTCATTTTTTTACATGGTCATGCAAAAAAAAAGCCTTACTGCATAGGTGTCGAACTCCAGTCCTCGAGGGCCGGCATCCTACTGTCGGTATTTTAGCAAAATAAATATTTGTTGCAAAGAAACTACTACCGCTCCATATATGGTCAGCAAAATCTTTTTATATTTAGAAAGGCCTTACGATTGTTTGACTAAAAAACAACATTACGTGGTTTATGTGCAAAAAGACTTGCTACTTCTACTGTAAAAAAAAAAGCCTCACGACAGTCGGCCATGAAGACGCCCGAGGCCAGGTGGAGAGAAAGCTTTTTATTGTGAAAATGTCTTTTGCCAGATGTCGTCGTGACGCCAACTGAGAAAACGTAGAAAAGAAGAGCCGTTATAAAAATGAGGTCGGCGTGCGCTCACTTTGCAGCATTTTCGATGGTCGAAGCACAAAAAATCCAGAACCCAAAATCAAAACCAACAAAAGACTAAGCAAAACAGGCACTCAACGTTAGCATCCGTTAGCATTGCGTTCACGTTCGCCCTCTTCGGCGAGGCAAGAAATAGAAATGTACCGTAGTCGAGTTCCTTTCGTTTTTCTTTTTTGAAACCCTTTAACACTTGTTAACATTGATAGGAAGAGAAGAGAGCCCCTGCCGTCTTCTTCTGGTGGTCTCTTAGAAAAAACATAACCATTTGTAGAAGAAGAATTTTCAAAACACAGACACAGTTTTTGTTGACACGCAAGTGACGGGGACAGCAGCAGCAACAGCCGCCGTTTTCAAATCTTCACATACAAACACGGAACGGCGCCAACAAAGGGGCGCTTTGCTGTTTTTTTTCTTTGTTTTTTTACCTGCGCGTGCGTTGCGCTCATTTGTTGCCCGGCGTGGCAAATCGCGAGCCGCGTTTTGCGTCGGCCGGAGCGGGCCGGCGTCCGAGACGGGGGAGCGCCAAAAGCCGCTCCAAAAGTGCTAGAAAAATACACCTGTTGAAAAAGGCGGAAGCGGCGCCGCTTCTCCATAAAGTTGGAAACGGTCAGCCGGCCCGCCGACGCACGCAACGCACGCGCCCAATCGCAGAGCATTCTGGGAAGACGCATTTTCCGCCCCGGTCAAGCGGGACCTTCCTTTAGGCGCCAGCGCCGCAAAATGACGGAGGCGGGCGCCCGGCTCGGGTCGGGTCGGGGACGCCGGTGGGCGAGCTCCACTAACGGGGTCGGGGTCGGGACCCGGCCCGGGCGCCGCCACCGGCGAAGGAAACCTGGCCGGCGAAGGAAACCTTCACGAGGGTTACCCTACCCCTAACCCCCCTTCACTTGGGCCGAGGAAGGCGGCGCGGGCCCACCTGCGAGGTGGCACGAGGGCAGCGGCGCGGGCCGGTGAAGGAAACCTTCACGAGGGTTACCCTACCCCCAACCCCCCTTCACTTGCTTCACATCACCACGCTCGCGCCGGGCTTGTGAAAAGAAAAAGTCAACCGCGCTCGCCTCAACGCTAACCCGCTACTAGCTACTTAACGTCCCTGTTCGCTGGCCGGAAGCCAGGCAAATGACCGCGCGCGTCTTTTGCCGTCTGTTCGTTCCTTCCCTCCTCTTTGACGCGACTAACCGGCGTTTCCGCTAGCGCTCGTTACTAACGGCGGCGCCGAGCCGGAAACCTTTTTTTTCTTGTCCCGGTAAAAGAGGAGAGTAGAAACTTGGCAAAGGGCTGGCATTGAACCAAGATGACGCCGATGCGGGAAGGAGCGGCGGCGTCCCAGAATGCTTTGCTCCGGCGGCTTCATCAACAGGACGACGGCACGAAAGCAAAGCGGAGAAGAAGAATGGAATCAAAAGTAGTACAAACGCTTTTGTTTTTTGTCCTTGTGATTTCCTGCGGCGCGGCCACCTCCGAAACCTCCCTGCATTATTTGGGGTTCACACGAGAGCACAGACAAGACACGACGACGACAACGACGGCGGCGCGCACACACGTCACGGAGCAACACGCACGGCCACGGGACGTGGCCGTCAGCAACACTGAAAACACGGCGGGGGGGTGGGGGGGGGATAACGAAAAAACACCACTTTTACGCGCCGAGCACATTTTTGCGGGATTTTTTTTCGTCTTCTTAGCAAAAAATACAAACGATGTCGATTCACAGTGCACGTTGTTTTCTTGGGTTCTTTTTTTTGTGTTTTTTTCCCTCTTTTTGGCAACGAGTTGTCCGGCGATGCGACGGAAGCGGGCGGATTGTCTTCCCCGAAGTTGGCGGGGGAGATTCCGGAAGAAGACGAGCGGAAAAGACGCGCGCGCGATGGAACGGCAAGCGGCCCCGGCCCCAGACATTCATTTTTCACGTTGGCCCCGCCGGCGCGCTAGCATCCACGCTATCCTATTAGCGCAGATGGCAGCCGATCGGCGTCGCGGCCGGCCAAACGCTAGTTAGCTTCGACGCCAACCGACCGACGTCAAAGACGAACGAGCGTCGGCGCGGCGGTCCGCCGTTTAGCGCGGAAGCCGCTCGATGACGTAGGCCGCCGGCTTCTTGGGATAATAAAGCTTTGCCGGCGGTGGCGGCAAACCGGTGGATTTCGCTCGGCCGATCGGATTCCGACGGGAAACCGGTCTCCGATCGGTCCCGCTAGCCGTTCGGTCGGAACGCGCTTGCCGGAAAAGATCAACGCGAGCCAATTAGCGCCGCTGCCGGCCGACCGATTAGCATGGATGCTAGCCGATAACCTTGGCGCCCTAGCGCCGCGAGCGCGTCGTCCTCCAAATGTCCAAGACGGACGGCGGGGCGGGATGATGAAACGGGGAGTCGGGTCCACATTCTCAAGTCGCCTGTGTGTGCGTGTGCCCGTTTGACTTTTTTTTGTCGCCGGCTCGGAACGCCGAGCCCGGCCGGCGACGACGGGAAGCGGGGCTCCTTCCTCCGCTCGGGCCTTGGCGCGCCGCCTCCCCGTTTCTTCAAAGCGCGGCCTCCCGTCCCCCCTTTGCTTCTTTCCTCTTCGGTCGTTCCCCGGCCGGGACGCGGCGGGGTCGGAAAGCGCAGCGGGCCGGTCTCCGGTCCGGGCCGGCGCCCCCCTAGTCGTCCTTCCTCTCGGCCTGGACGCCGTTGGCGTAGACGGGAAAGGGCAGCGCCGAGAAAATCCCCTCGGCGAAGACGTTGGCGGAGGGCATCTGCGGCCCTCCGCCGGCCCCCGGAGAGCCGGCGAAGGGCCCCGTGGCGGAGGCGGCCGACACGTTGAGACGGTGCACGTGTTGGTACAGCATCTCCATGGGGGTCTTGGGGTCCGGGCCGAAAGCCGGGGCGTCGGCCGAGGCGCCGGGCGGCGCCGCGGCCGGCGTCGCCTCGGCCGGCGCGTAGCGGATGGTCCCGGTGGTGTAGACGCGAGGGGGCGTGCCGGCGGCCCCGCGGCGGGCCGGCTCGCCCGGGCACAGCGGCGAGGACGAGGAGGGCGCCTCCCGCCGCTTGTCCCGCGGCGAGGCCGACAGGGGCGGCGACAGGGGAGCCGCCGAGGAGGGGGGCGCCGACGGGGCCGAGCTCCCGTCGTAAGGGAGCTTCCTGGCCTCGGCGGCGGGCGGCGGCGTGAGGACGGCGTCGAGTACGGGGACCCGCTCGGGCGGGCCGGCGCCGTCCGGCTCGGCCGTCATGCTGTACGGCGACTCGTTGCGGGAAATCTCCCGGTTGGGCGGAAAGTTCCAGATGCTGCTGTCGTTGTCGAAGTTGATGGGCTCCGACATTTCCGTCTTGATCTTCAGGACGGCGCCGCCGGCCGGCGCCGAGGTCAGGCGCGGCTTCCGGCTGGGCGTCCGGTCCCACTTGTGCGCTCTGCGCCGCTTGCGGCGCCGGAGCTCCCCGCCGCCCCCCCGGTATCGCCCGTCGTCCGACGAAGACGACGGCGAGGGCCCCGGGCGCCCGTCCGCCTCGCCGTAATGCTCCACCTTGATGCGGAGGCCGCCCGGGACGCCGTCCTCGGGCTCGGAGGCGTCCGGCCCGTCGTCGCCGTCGGCGTCGCCGGACGTGTCGGGCTCCTCCCGCCGCGACGGGTCCCGGCGGCGTCGCCGGGACTCGGCCCGCGCGTCCTCGCCGAGCCCGGGCGGGTCGGGCTCGCCCGCCGCCTTCTCCTCGTCTGGGCGGGCGGACAAAACGGGGCGTGGCAGGAAACTTGCGGGCGGGACGCGGCGCGGCGCGGGCGCTTCCGGAACGTACCCGGGTTCGCTTCGGACCGGCAGTCCGAGTCGGAGGACTCCTCGGAATCCGGATTCTTCTGAGGGACGCTGGGCATCTGGCCGAAGTCCATGGGCGTGTCCTTGTACTCGTGATCACTGTCCGCGCGGACCCGGAAGGCACACAAGGAAAGGTGCGATTCAAAGGGACGACGCGTGTGATTTACAGCGTTTTTCCGAATCGCCGAAGCGATTCTAAATGTCAAAAAATGTGCAAAGAAATGTGTTCTTAGCGAGCGGCGGAACGCTTGAAATGTCACGACGGGTCCGGGCACGGAGAAACCCTAAGACCCGGGGGGGCGGACGACCGTATGAAATAATAGTATATACGCGGAAAAGCCACGGGACCGGGGCGGGCGCACCTGAGCACGTAGTTGACCCAGATGATGTTCTTGTCGCCGGCGTTCTTGGCGTTGACGGCGATGGTGGCGCTGGACTGGATCCAGACGTAGCCGGCGCTCCTCTGGATCCAGCGGTAGTACTTGGTCACGCACTGGCCTTTGTTGAGCACTGCGAGAGAGGGGGCGAGCGGGCGGGCGAGCGGGCGAGCGAGCGCGTCGTCACGGCCGCGAGCGAGGAGAGGATTTTCCCGAGCTCGGGGGCCGGCCCGTACTCACGGTCCAGGTGACTTTGCCTGATGGCGTCCACGTCCTCGGCGTGGATCAGCTGGTAGCAGCGCTTGCCCACCACGTCCGCCGCCGACACGTCCATGTAGTCGCCGATCCTGCGAAAGGCCAGCTCGCTCATCGGGCCCCGCCGAGACCTTATTCTATTGCCTTTATCCGTGACCTCTTTATCGTGGCGGTCGCCCGGCGGTTCGCCGCTTTTCAAACGCTATGCGGATTCGGTCTCATAAGCCCCTCGCTCTCATTTCGTAAAAGGGTTCGTGGAAAAGTCCTTCGTCCGAAGTCGCGACTAAAGTTTGGAAGGCCGCGGGACCGTCGGCGAGCTGACGACCCGCGGACGACATCGACGGAGATCCGCGAAAAGGCGGCGTCCGCCGGGGTCGTAATCGCGCGAACCCGAGTTGTGTGGAAAGTAGCTTGCGCCGGCGACTTTTCACTTGGGGGGGGGGGGGTTCCTCCGAGAACACGTTTCCTCTCTGCGTAATGGAGCGCTCGTCGCCGGCAAAAAGAAGCCCTAGCCGCCCCAAGGTTTTTTTGGTTTTTTTGAACTTCTCGATAGAATGGGGCGCTTTCTTCCGGCTTTGCGCGCGCCGGAGCCTGATAGAACGCGGACGGCGGTCAGCCGGTTAAGTCGGCGGCGAGATGCTATCGCTTTTATCTGGATGGCGGCGAGCAAGATAGATCCATCAGAGACTCGCCGCCGGCTTACGCCGCGACATTGGCTCATGAATAAAAATGCAAGCGGACGGACGGACGGACGGACGCGGCGTCGCGTCGGGAATCTTAAAAGGCGGCAAAATGAAACGCGACCGCCAGCGGGAGAAGGCGGCCCGAACCTGGCGGTCATGCCGCAAACCCCTCGGCGTTAGCGCGCCGACGCTTCCGCTTTGGAGCGGAAATGCGAAAACGCCGATAGGATTGGGAGCGTCGACGGCCAAAACGCCTTTGGAAGACGTCGGCGTCGCGCTGGGGAAACAGACGATAAACAACTCGCCAAAGGATATTGCTTTTGGCCAACGAAGCTCGGGGGGCAGGCTGGCAAAGACAAATTTCTTTGCTTCTTGATCTTCAACCCGCCTCCGGGCGTCACGGTACCTGCGCATTTAGCGTTAGCACGCCAGCCGGCGCGGTCCCGCGCCCGCTTTCCTCAATCAAAAGGAGACGAGAGCGGAAGTCTCCCGCCGTTTATCGGCGGTGCGGACGCAGCCTCGGCACGCCGGCGTCGCGCCCACTTTGAAGCGCGTCGGTCCGCTTCCAAACGGCCTCCGCAGGAACGGCCCGTGCGCCGGCGTATGGATCTTAGGTTCCCTTTCAAGCGTAACCTGCGAGAAATTCTTCGGCGGGGAACGCTTATCCGTTTAGCCGTCGCGCGCCGGCGCGAGGCGTCTTCGCGGGAAGTCGCGGTTCCTTTCGGCCTCCGGGACACCTCCGGGTTTTCGTCGGGGCTCACCTGTTCTCGCAGTAGACGATCTTGAGGTCCATGTTGACGCGGGTGACGAACATCTGACAGTCGATGCGCACCTCGTTGATGGTGGGCGGCGGCAGGGCGTGCGCCACGACCACCATGCCCATGATCCGGCCGGGCGACGGGCGGCCGCGCGAGGGCGCCGCGCCCACCCGCAGGCGGCCCGTCACGTGGATCACCTGAGAGGCGAAGGCGGGGTCAGGCCCCGGACGGGGGAGCGCCGCGAGAGCGCCGGGAGAGCGCCGGGACCTTGTATCCCGACGACTTGATGTGGACGCCCCTCTTGGTGAGCGTGGACTTCATCCGGACGAAGAAGGACCGTTCCAGACGGCGCTCGGGCGACGGGCCGCCGGACTCGGCTGAAAGGCGAGAGGGACGTTCGATCCGGGATCGGAGGAGGCGCTTCGGAATAGCGAATAGTGAAGCCGCCGAATAGCCAAAGACGCCGCGGGCGGGGAGGGCGGGGAGGACGGACGCCTGCGGGGTTTTGGACATCCCCGACCTTATGCCAGCCCGCGCGGCCGACGTCTCGCCTCGCCGATTCTCCCGTCGGAACAATCGCCTTTTTTATATATACATACGCGCGTGTTCAGGATACATGCGCGCGTGTCGAGACAGAGAGAAGAGCGGCGGTCCGGTCACAAAGACGTGAGGTTAGCGAGGGAAGACGCGGCGGGAAAGATGGAAAGGGACGTGGAGGAAGACAATGGGGAGCAGAGGCGGAAAGACACGCAAATGATGAATAAGACGTTTGTCATTCCGCCGGCGGGCGGGCGGGCACGCGTCTCCTCCAAGACCCCGAAGGCAGCAGGTGGCGCCGCGCCGCGCCGCGCCGCCCGGGAGCTCATTATTCTCAATGCGCACGCTTATATAATTACGATCGGCGCGGTGAAACTTTGGCGGCCTTTGAAGGACGAAGCGTTCATTAGGAAGAACATCTCGTGCGGACAAAGGCACGTAGCGGCGCCGCCGGGTCCCGGCGGTCTTTGCGCCGCCTCGCCGAGCCTCGTTGCGCGGCGCCGATAACGAGCCAAGGTTGACGCCGCCCCCGTTGCGTAAAAAGAGCCGGTCTACTTTTCTCGGGAGGGCCGGCTCGCAAGCCACGTGCCGCAAGCCTCGGGCCCCGAGGAGTAGGACCCAACAAGTGAGCCGGACGCCCGGTCCCGACCTACCGGTCGGCCGCGCTCGGGTTAGGGTTGGCGAAAAAGCGAAAAACGGCCGGAGGGAGACTCGGGAAGCCCGCCGTTTTGCCGCCGAGCGCTCGAGCTTCTTCTGCGGTTTTTCCCTATCGGATCGTTTTCAAGTAAGGGGCTTTTTGTGTTCCGCTTATCCATTAAAAATGGCATTTTCGTTACAAAGCAATTTTTGAAACGTTTTCCGATAAAAAGGCAAAACCCCAGCCAGGGACCTAAGTGCTCTTTCTGAGGGGAGCTGGAAATGATGGCAACGTTTGCTAGCTGGCAAAAAGTCTCTGCGTAATCAGGCACGAGGCGGCTCAAATCCGGAGAAGAAGCGAGGTGTTGCCTGTGCGTCAACACAGGCAACTCCCCTCCCCCGGCCGGCTAGCGTAGTCCGCTAACGTTGGAGTGACGCCTCATCAAAGGCTACGTGAGCTCGCCCGCTTTGAGAAGCGTTTTTAGCCTCAGTGTTTTTCGGGGAGGGGATGGGGGGGGGGGGAGTTTGCGTAAAGTCAAAGAGAAGAAAAAGGGAGAAAAAAGGCCGGCGTCCCAATTAATAAGAGCCGTCAAGCGGCGGCCAAGAAAGGCGCGGCGGATGTAATTAGCGCGCCGTCTCGGCGGAGCGCCGCAGCCGGCGAGGCGATCTGCGGCGTGTTTGAACGTCCTGATGAAGTGACGTCCTCCGCCCGGATCAAGTCGCTTTGTTTAATTTACAAATGGATTTTGCTCTAATTCTCAAATTATCGGCGGCGGCGTGAGAAGCCTCGCCAGGTGAAAAGCCTCGCGCGCGCCGCGCCGAATGCTAATGGCTGGGGAATCGCCGAGCGCGAGCGAGGACGCCTCAAGTATCGGGGCCCGGGTTGGGGTTGGGGCCGGCACGACGTTTGGGGGCCCGCCTTTGCGTACGCTTCAAAGGGGCCGGACCAGGTGAGGCTTTGCGGCCACGGGGGAGGCTAATTGGTTTTTTTGCCGAGGTCTCCTTGACGTCTTCCGATCGCAATCGCCGCCGCGCGCGAGACGTTTGCCTCGGCTTCGACGCGAGAGCGCGGGGGGGGGGGGGCAAATCGAGGACCCGCGTTTTGGGAGAAAGGCGGAAGGCTCACCTGGCTCGGGCGAGTCGGGGCGCGGCGGCGACGGCGAGGACCCGGACGAGGCGGCGTCCTCGCCGCGGGGGGCCGACCCCGGCCCCCGGCCGGGCGGCGCCTCGGCGCCCAGCTGCCGGGCCAGCTCCACGTGGTCGCCCGGGTGCACGTAGTCGAAGACGCTGCTGCCCGTCAACTCCACCTGCGGGCCGAAAACGCAACACGTCATCCGGAAAGGGTCACGCGCCGGCCGGCCTCTGTTGAGCGCTGCCGAGACGCCGGCCCTAACCCTGACCCCGACCCCGACCCCATCGCAGACAAACAACAAAGGCTATTTTGGAGCATTCCGGCCCACGCCGCGTCACCGGGTTGGAACGAAAACCGGTTAGCGGCGTTTACGCCTCCCTCCGACGCCGTTATTATCCCCCCGTTTTGTTCCATGGTCATCAAGTCCCGTGGCATGATGGGAAAAGTTTTTCGCATGTAGTGTTTATTTTGGGGATTTTTTTTTTTTTTACCAACCCAAAATGCTTTGCGCTGCTTAAGGGGTAAAAGGCTGAAAAGATATTTCACAGGGGGTACACCACTGGAAAAAAAAACCTGAAAAAAAAAAGCAATCGGACAAACGGCTAGCGTTTGTTCTGAGGGGACGACATGGTGGACCGGTCACCAAACGAGCGACCAATCGCACGGCAGCGTTGACACTCGCGCGCACGCCGAGGTTATTGTTTGCGCGCCACACTTTTTTGTATGTCATCATCACAATAGTCGTCCGCACGCGCGCACGCACGCACAAAGCAGCACAAAGCAGCGCAAAGCAGCGCAAAGCAGCGCAAAGCAGCGCAAAGCAGCGCAAAGCAGCACAAAGCAGCACAAAGCAGCATGGGCGCTTGCGGAGGACACGCGTCACCTCCTCCACGGGCCGGATTTGAAATTGCGAGCGCATCTCCAGGGGGCGCCGTTGACCTTCTGCCGCTCATCGATCACCCGCGTCGATAAAAATGATCGACTTCATTTGCATCTGATGGAATGGCTCAGCGTTGCGCATCCGCTTCATGTTAAGACGCTCCGTCGGCCGGGCCGCGCAGACGGACGGACTGCGTGATTGCATCCGGATTGCATCAGGCGTCCCGTCGCCATCCTTGACGACCAGAAGGACTGGGCCGACGGAGTCGCCGCAGCGCACCCCTTTGCCACATGGGGGCGCGCTACACAACGAGCGATCGTCCGCCGGCAACCCCAACGTCAGAAAAAAAAGGAACGGAAAAAGGGGGGGGGGGGCAAGACTGACCTCCCGGCGTCAACTTTTGCTTCAATGGCGGGATCGGGACGGCGCGGGGCGAAAAGTTGAAGGGAGAGGAAGAAAAAGCGGGAATTCATCCTGAACCGGAGCCGGTCCCGTAGGAGCGGGACAGGTCGGTAGCCAAAATCCATTCCCGTCTCGGGCTCAACCTTAGACCTTAGACCTCAGACCCCATCATAAAAGCGGATAGGTGACGAGTAAACAAAGCAATATATATTTGGGCGTGCCCGGTCAGCGACAGGAAAAATGTAGCGGACTTTGGGCCCTCGAGGGAAGAGGTTTCGGAGCTTTACAACGAGCGCGGCGTCGCTTGTTTTCTTGCTGCTGGCGCGCGGCTTTGGGATCCCGGGGAGACGGCGTTCAAGCGCTTCGGGTAGGCGGACGCGTCGTCCGACGGACTGACCTGCGAGAGTCCCAGGTAGATGGAGACGGTCTCCGAGATGTAGAGGAAGCGGCCTTCCCTGTTGAGTGCGAACACGAAGCCGTCCAGGGACTGAAAAGCACAAAAGGCCGCCATGGTTAGCGGGTCACGGGCCGCGGGCGGGCGGGCGCAGCAGCAGCAGCAGGTGTGCGCGCACGCGGCCGCATAAGTAATAGCGCCTTTGCGTGACATCCTCCGTCCGGCCGTTTTTTACAGCCGCCTCTGCTCACGCGGGTCGCGGGCTTGCCGGCGCCTATCCCGGACCGCTCGCCGGCCGGTCACGAGACGCGCGCAAACGAACAAGCGTCGGCGCGGCCGATCCGACCCGAGGACGACGGGGTGTGGCCGGCGCGCCCGCCCGCCCGGGGAGATAACGCAAACTCCACGCGGGAAGGCCTAAGAAGGTTATTCAGACGAGCGATACAAAGCCAAACCATCCAAAAGATTTCCAGCAAACGTAAAAGGGCGGAGAAAACTCGCCTCCTTTTTCTGCTCCTTTTCTGGAAGGCTCTCGCACATAGCGCAACAGATGCTTTCTCACCCCCCCCACACGCATCCCTCTCGCGCGCACGCAGACGCAGGCGCCCGACGGGACGAGAGCGTCGGCGGATCCCCAATCAGCTGACCTCGCCTGTCACACGGGATATTGTTTCCGAGGCCCGCCGCTTGTTTCCCCCCCAACATTTGCATATTAATAACACAGGCGCTCGCTCGCTCGCAGACGCGCTGTGGGCCCGCAGCTCTGGACGAGCGCGGGGGATGGCCGCGCACACACCGGTTAGGACAACAAGCAACACACATTTCATTGTCTCCATCCGCACGCCCCGTGGCGGCGCCGCGTGCGCGCGCGCGCTCGCGCTCGCGCGGCTGGGAGAAATCACAGAGGCTCTGACCGCCTCCTAGTAATTATGCTAATTGCTTGGATGCCCTTGCCTTTATTTATGCACGACTGCTAAGATAAATAAAAGGAAATTGCTTTGGATCTAACTGTATTCATTTCAGCATGCTAACTAGAATGCTAACGCCGCGCGTGCGTGCGCGCGCGCGAGTGGGTTTGCCACCCCCCTCGCTTGCGCACATTTGTTTACCCTTCACAAATTCCGCAGGTAATTGCAATTTTGATTGTACATTTATTTATTTTATTTGTTGTGTGTGTGGACGGCTTGTGTCGGGCTAATAGTGTGTGTGTCATCATAAATTGCTTTGTCCTATTAAGCAGAATGAAAATGTTGAAAAGGCTTCGCTCACTTCTGCAGAGACGACAAAACAACTTTGACTTTTGCACATAACGCAAATGTTTACACTGCAAATATATATTTATATATATATATATATATATATATATATATATATATATATACGCAGTATATGTATACACATGTATGTGTGTGTAAACATTTGTATAAAAACATATAAAAACCCCAATTTGCATTTTCATCAACAATCCAAAAATAAGATCGCTTTTGTAAATCCTAAGAAGAGTTTGCGTCAATTAGTATGGACGCGTTTGCCCTCAAGTTCCGCACTGGCGCCACCTGGCGTCCACTCACGCAGTCAACGAAAAGTGCGATCGATCTCGCCGGCCGCTTCCCGCCTCGTGCAGGTCGGGCCACCGATCGGCCGCCATCTTGGAAGCGTTCGCCACATTCGGCCGCTTTCCATGTTGGCGAATGGAAAAAAACAAAGGAGGAAGGTCGCACGCCATTTAGGGGGAGCGCCGGCGAGGCGGCGAAAGACAACAAGCGAAGAGAGGGCCCGGCCCCGGCCTCCGAGCCCCGCTTGCGTCCGCGGGGGCCGCTTCCGCTTCCCGAGCCGACGGCCGCAAAGGTCGACCTTTGCGCCCTCGTGGCAGAGTCCAAAAGGTCAAGCGGCCGCCGGCCGGACCGGCGTCGGGGCCGAGTCATCGATCGGCGGGGGGGAGCGCCCGGCGAGGCGAGCGCGCGGGGAGTCGGAAAAGGTCGACGCGTCGATAACGCCGAGACGGCGGCCGGAAGGGGGGGGGGGGTCGAAAATACCGGAGGCGCGATCCGACCGGCGCCGCCCTCGACGTACGTCGAAAGCCGGCAAACGCGATGCGGCGTCGGCCTTTTTTCGGTCCTTTGTCTGTATCTGCCTAGACCGCCTTATCCCCACGTGGCTTTGCGAGCGTGACCTTGGTTTTTTTTGGATCCGTCGGCGCGTCGGCGGTCGCGCAACAATGAGAGGCGGCTTTGGCGTCGGCCCTCTGACGCGGCGCTCGACGGCGCGTCAGAGGCGTCGCCCCGGCGACCGGACGGCGCGCCGGCCGCTCAAGGACGGACGCGTTAAACGCTCTCCAGACGGATGGCGCTTCCCGCCGCCGCGCTTCCCCTCAACGTCCCCTTCCAAATTCACGCCGCAGAGGACAAGCGCCCGCGCAACAGGCGCACGCATCCGCCGCCAATATGCCAAACGCACATCACATAGAGACAAACACACAAAGGCGCGCCGTCGTACTGTAGCAAGACGCAAGCCGAAGAGTGTGCGTTTGGGGCCCGCGCGGATGGCGCCGGCGTGGTGACGGATGGCGCTAATAGCGAGGAGGCGGCGCGGCCCGTCGCCCGCGTCTTCAGCCTTCCCGGTGGCGTTAGCGGTCCGAAAAACGACGACGGAGCCGTGCGCGAACGACGGCCGGTTCATTTCCTAAAGGCCCGCTTCTACCGTTCTGCTAGCCGACGTCCGAATTGAGTCGTCGCGGCAAGGCGGGAAGGGGGAGGAGGGGGAAGACGGGGAGGGCGCGGCCGGGCGGCTGACGAGTCCAAAGCGGCGCCGTCCTCCGTTTGTCTTCATTTGGCCCGACGGCCTTCGCGCCTTTCGATTAGCCGCGCCAAACGGAGCGCCGGGAGAGGGAGGAAGCCGAAAGAAAAGGCGGCGGAAAACGCCAAAGCGGCCGACAATATGCTTACTCCGTCCAATCGCCTTCCGCTTTGACTGCGCGCGCGCCCGCCGGATTACCGGGCCAAGGGTTCGAGCGCAGAAGAATAGGGTTGAAACGCCGCGTCATTTCCAGGCGAGCGCACAAAGGAGCGCCGTCACCTACACGGAAATGTAAACGTCCATACATTAACCTTTGCGCGAGCGGGACGGCGGCGCCCGCGTCTGCAAATTGGCCTCATTAATCGTTGGCCTAATTGATTGCGAGAAGTTTGCGGGTGACATTTGAGGAACGAGCGAGCGAGCGAGCGAGCGAGGCGGCGCGATCGATGGCGCCGGAGCGCCGCGCGAACCGACGACGGACACTCGCTTAGCCCGTCGGGGGAAACCGAGCCCGGAGAGCTAGCTTGAGCGCTTGCTAACCGGCCAGCTAGTTCGCTCTCTCGCGATGGCCGCCTCTTACACACGCGTACGCCGTATCTGCGATTAGGCGGGTGTAACTGGGAAGAACGGTGAAATCCGGTCGTGATGCGGCACGAAAGAAGAAGGGGGCGACGATTTGGAAGAAGCGAAAGGCCAGAAAAGCCAGAAAGTCCAAAAGGAGCAAGCGGACGTTCGCCGGACGCCCTACCTGCAGGATGTGGCTGCCCAAGTGCGGTTCAAAGATGTCCGAGGCCGAGGTGGCGGGCGTCCTCCTCCTCTGGTTGCCGATAGCTACATACACATGTACACGTACGTGCACGCGCACACACATGCACACGCACGTACACACGAGGAGAGAGAAAGCACAGGACAGGACAGAAGAAGACCGGTCAGACTGGGACACATTGAAACCAGCCAAGCGGCGCGCACACACATGTACGTGCACCCGGACGCCAACGCACACGCACGCACGCGCACACGCACACACACACACACACACACACGCACGTTGAGCCAGCCTGGCGTGACAAACACACATTGCACAGGACAAGAGGAAGCAGTGAGATCAGCTGCACGGCGTTTCCCGGCCCGCTAATCACCCCGCGCAGGACTTGGCTGACGGCCGACAGGACGGGGCCCGCAGGCCGGTCGGGATGATTTCTTTCAGCGACTTCTGATGTCGGCAGACGGGCGCGACGCCTTTGCGCGTGCGGCGCGGGGGGCCGGTTTTCCCTCCCTTCCCTTCCCCTCCGTCCCGAGACCCCGGGCGTCGGAAGACGAGCGCCGCTCTAGTTTGAAGCGAAAGCGCCCGGGTTTGCGGCCCGACGGGGCGGAGTGGCAACGGGCCGCCGCCGGACGGCTTCCGACTCCGGCCGCGGTAAATAGAATGATGGAACGGATGGAAATAAAGACGAAATTCCAAGGAGGCTAAGCTAGGCTAGGGAATATGGCCTAACAATAAAGGGAAATAAATCAACATTTATGCTCTTTTTTAATTCCACACATGTATTTTATATATACGTAGCGCTCACTATACTGTTTTGATCAAATTTTTAATACGTACGTAGAATTTGGACGTTTTTACCTGGGGCTTTACGCGCAATAGCGAATTATCGTAGGCTCGGCTTGCCCGCCATCCGGCCGATTCGCGTCAGGATCCCGAACGCGGAACGGATCCACCCCGCGACGCGGCAAGCCGTTCGCGAGCACGTCGACCCGTCCGAACTGTCCGGTCCGGAAGAAAGGCGAGGAAAGGCCAAAACGGCGGTTTCGAGCCGAAAAGAAGAGAAGAGAAAAGAAGAGAAAAGAAGAGAAAAGAAAAGAAAAGAAAAGAAAAGACGGGTACAGCCGGTTGACCAGCGACAAGTGCAGCACAGAGGAGCCACCTGGCCGAGCCGGGTCGGGCCGGGCCGGGCGGATGGCCCGGGGTGTTGGCGGGATCCCCCCCGGACCTCATTAGAGCAAATTTCAAGCCCCTCCCCCTCCTCAAAGCATGTCACGGGGAAGCGCCTCACCTTCGTCATCGTCATCTTCATCCAAAAGACAAGGCGGACTAAGAGGACCGCGGAGACTTCGGAACAACAAAATAAAAGAAGAAAAAGGCCGCGAATGATAAAAGCCCCGCGGCCACGCTCTCGGCGCTTAGCGCGCGTAGCCTCGTCTCGAGCGTGGGCACGCGCACGCGCCGCTACGAAACGCGTCCGCGGCCGCATTCGCTCGCTCGCAGAGTACGGAGGCGCGCGAAAGACTGCAAAGGCGCGGGCCGGGCGTCACGTGCAAACGGGCGCTCGCCGAGTCACGTCTGCGGTCGCTCGCCTTGCTGCCGGAGAGGCGCGCTCGCGCCGACCCGCGCGCGCTCCCCGAGCTGTTTAAAAAGTCATTAGCGCCGCCGGCATTTCTATTGATTTCGTTTTAATTAGCCCGCGTTTTCAAATTTGACCGGCGCCGTCCCAAAAATACAAATCCGCGGCCGCTCGTTACTGGCTCCGGCTGACCTGACGCGGCAACCCCCCCCCCTCCCGCTTAAAAAGCCCAAAGGATGCAAAGTCCTTAATATATATATATATATATATATATACAGAGAGAGAGAAGCATTCCTAACATTTTCATTCGCACTGAATATTTCTTTCAGCGGCGAGTTGCGTGGTCGCAGGCAGGCGCCGCGACGGGCGCTCCTTTGAGCCCGGCAGGCGGCTGCTGCAAAAACAAACAAACGGTAACCCATGGATGGCAAAAGGAAAAAAAGGAATATTCAATCATTTGCTTTCATCGCCAATGCGGAAGGATAGCCGGCTTTTTCTTAATATCCTTCAATCCAACCATTCGAAATCGATTCTGAAAATCAGTCATTGATTGTGATGCGAACGATTTTTTTTGGGGAGTCATTTTGGGTGCAGGCTAATATATTGTTGCTCCCAGTGCCAGATGTGTTGCCTTTCCGTTTGCCGACCCTTGGACTAGTGCAGCGCTTCTCAAATAGTGTGTATGTGTGTGTGTGTGTGTGTGTGTGTGTGCGTGGGGGGGGGCATGTTGTCACCCTCTGGGTGGAATTTCAGCTCCCCGCTTTTTCCCTTTGGTGTGAAATGCCTTCGGTGTAAAGATGAAATGCCGGCAAGGCTTTCTTGAAAAGACCGCTCGCGTCCAACTGATGGCCTCTGCGCGGGCACGCTCGCGGGCGGGCGGGCGGGCGCGTGCCGACAGGACGCTTCCCGGCCAGGCGCTTGACAACGCCACGTTATCTGCCAGCCCCAAATGAAAAGCCGCAGCAAGAATAATAACTCCCGGCGAGCACGCGCGCTATCGGCTACGGCGCAACTATGATGTACGACGCTCATCCCGGGCGGGCTCTTATGGGAAAACGCAAGCGATGGCGGGGAGATAAGAGCGCAATAAAGGCGTCGGCGCGCCAAAAGGCAACTTGCGCTTTTGACCGGCCGCTAACGAGCCGGCCCCAAGCGCGCGGGAACCATGCGCGACCGGACGGCTTTGCTTTTTCTTAAGTCTTTTGGAGCGGCGGGGACGCGGCCGGACGCTATTTGGCAGCGGATCTGCTCCGGGGCACGTCCGAACGGGAGCCCGTTGTCGGATCAGGGACGCGGCCGGACGCTATTTGGCAGCGGGTCTACTCCGGGGTGAGGCCCTTTGAGACTCGGCCGATTCGGGGCTACGCCAATAAAACTGGATTCCATTCCTGTTATCGACTTTATCGCTTGCGCCGTTGCGTGGAACGGAACTTTCCTCCAACCTTCGGCAACGGCGAAAATCTCCATCCAGTGCAGCTCTTCGGTCCAAACAAACGTACGGGCTGCGGGAGGAGGAGGGGCCGAGCGAAGGGGTCGCTAAGCGACTCTTCAAACGGCGGCGCAACTTCACGGTTCGGTGAACGCCCCCCCCCGCCCCCCACCCCCGCTCGATCTCATCCGATTCATTCATCTCTGCGTCCTCCAACTCTCTCTCGCTCGTACAAAGACATCCAAAGCGTCCCTCTTCCCGCGGCGGCAGGTGAGGAGCCTTTGAGAGAGGTCGCCGGCAAGGTCGCGGGAGCGTCCGACCGAGCCCCGTCTCCGGCCCGTTTACGGGGCGACCTTGGACAGAGGTCGGGAAGTCCCGCCCGCCCGACGTCATCCGCGTGCCGCAAAACCAGCTACCGTTCTTCTCCTCTTTTCGCTTTTCTCGCGCAATAAGGGCGAGGGTTAAAAATGGAACGGAAACACGGCATGCACCCTGGCGGCGTATATTTCGTGGCGCGCAAACAATAAAGGCGCACGGAGTCAAAGCGACGGCGCGGCCATTGGAAAGGACGCGGCGGGGAATCCGAGCCGGTGAAAGGGATGCCAGGCTCCGGAAACGGAAGCGGCAAAGAAAAAACAAAAAGCAGAATTGCAACAAAACCTTTGGAACGAAGCAATGAAAAGTTGACACTGCAGACGGGCGACGTGTCGGGCGGGGGGCGCCCAGCTTAAGCAATCAAAGAGCCCGCCAAGGCGCCTAAAGGGATTAGCCCGGGGCGTTGGCGGCGGGCTAACCGCGTTAGCGGGGAAGCGCGTCCTTCACGGGGAGCTGCGCGCCGGCGCCGCCGCCCCCTTAGCGCTGAGACGCTAGCTCCTTCGCCGCCGGTTGCCACGTCGCCCGTTTACATGTGTTGCTGCAGCGTCAGTGGTTCTTTGCCGCCTGTTTACATGTGTCGCTGCAGCAAAATCCGCCGTTTCCATTGGAAACTTAAAAGGAAGCGTTATCCGGGAGCGATAAGCTACGCGGAAAGCAAAGCTACATCGGCGGACGTATCCCACGGGCGCTTTTCTTTCTTTGAACAATTTTCGGCCTATCAAAAACCGCGGCCGCCCCTCACCCGCTCGCTTGTTGCGAGGGCAGGAAACGACGGCGACGCTTTGCCGTCCTTTGCCCCCCCCGACCCCCCGCTGAGCGCGGCGAGCGACGACGCGCTCATACGGTTCGAGTCAAATTTGGCACCCGACAGTAGTTGGCAAAATAAGATGGAGCGCGAGCGAACTATGGCGCCAAGGAAAGTGCGTGCGTGTGTGCACGCGTCCTTGCTTTTTGCCATGTGGGTGTGCGTTGATTGCATAGCGTCTGGCCAAGTGTGGCATTTCAGCGTCCGCCGCACCGGGCATGCATAATGAATTAGCAGGTGTCGGAGTGGGTCCCGCGCACGCGCGCACGCCAATGCAACAGATAGCCCAAAACGCACACACATACACACATAGGGCAATAAATGGGAAGACGGCGAGCGAGCGGCCTGGCGTCTGGCGGCCGCAAAGGTCAGCCTTGTTTGTGTGGCGCGGCAGATGTGGAGAGCGTGTGACAGCGAGTCAAAAGTGCACAAGAGCAACTGATGGGTCAATTAACGCAAAGGGCAGCGGGGGGGGGCTCATATTGCCAAGTGTGCGTTTGCTACTTGACAAAGTTTGAGAAGAGTGCGGCAGGAGGAAGCGCTAAAGTGGCGGAAGCGGGCCGCGCTCGCGCCGGCACATTTTGGGAGCCGTTTGCCGTTTCATTTAGCTTGCGAGCAATTTGAATTCCCGCCCTCAAACGATCCATTCCCCTTCCTGCGACGCGAAGGCGTTCCAGGGTTCGTATTTGACGCGTAAGCGTAGCGTCGCTTCATTGTTTGGTTAACCCGGAGCCAACGCCGCCCGACGCGGGCCTGGAGCCAAATGAGGACGTTGCGAAGCGCTCCTTTGCTTCCTTCCTTTCATGTTTGTTTTTGTGTCGTGACACTCTCCGATGCCCCCTACAGGCGCGTGGCGGAAGACCGAAGAGAACGCGCGCGGGAAAACGTCCGTCTCCTTTCATGACGCCGCGGAAAACACGCGCGCGCAGGTGTCTGCGTTGCTTTCATGAAAATGCATGCGCCTCTTCAAAGCGCCGACGACAATGGGGCCATCTGGCGCGGCGAGGCCGGCGTATGCGCCGTCCTCCTCTGGAGACGCCGCCCGTCGCGCCCCTTTCAAAGGGAAAGTGGGCTCCGCGTCATCAAAGGCGGCGGCTAACGCGTCCGTCCGGGCTGAAATTTCGGCGACTCCGGAAACCCAGCCGGCCGGCCGTAGCCCGCGATATACGAATCCGATAGGTGGGCCGCGCGATATAGGCCGCCGGACGCGCGCAATTCCCGCCGCGCCACGCGGACCGTCCTCCGCTCGTCGGAAAAAAGACGCGGCGATGGGCAAAAAAACCAAAAAGCGGGCGGGGGGGCAGAGGCCTACCTTTGACGGAGGTGTTGGGGGGCGGCGCGTCCACCCGCAGGTTCCACGGGGGGTCCCCCTGGTTGGCAAAGTCCCTCATCTTCAGGTAGCTGATGGTGAGGCGAATGATGGAGGCCTTGTCCAGCTGACTGGTGATGGCGCCCGGCAGCGGCAGCATCTTGGCCAGCTCGTAGAACTCAAAGTTCTCCTTCCCCCGCCGCGACCTGGCCGCGTCCCGCGACTTCTCCTTGCGCAGGGCCTGCAGCCTGCCGGGCCACAGCGGAGGTCAGGCGCGAAGCCCGAGCGGCCGTCGGTCGCGTCGGTGACGCCTCCCTCCCTCCCTCCCTCCCCCCCTGCCTCGATCGGCTGTGCGCTACGCGCGCGCCTTCCTGCGTATACGTGTGCGCGGCCGTGCTTTGAAAACACCGGCTGAAAGGACGTCGTAAAGTCGGGCCGGGCGACTTGACGGCGTTTTAAAAAGCTCCGCGCGAGGCGGTCGTAAAGTTCGGCCGGCCGCGAGATGCGTGTTTTGCCGGCCGGCGCGCCGGGAGGTCAAGGTTTAACTTGCGGGTCGATCGGAGGTCGAGCGTGCGACGCGCGACGGCGGCGGTCGCGGGCGGCCGATTTACAGTCGGCCGGCCGCGCGAGCCCCGCCCCCAACGGACCGACCGTCCGCCTTTTAACGCCGTGGCCGTCGAAGAGGGGAAGTCGGCCGCGAGAGAGCCTCGTGTGACGCGCCGTCGGAAAACGCAAGCGTGCGTGCGTGCGTGCGTGCGCTCCTGGAATCAGCTAATAAGTGCCCTTGTCTCCACGCGGATCCTCCTTTTATTTCACGTCTCCCACCCCGCACTCGCGCACGCCGGCTCTCTTTGTACATGTACGCACCGTGATATCGCAAATCCCTTTTTCCGTGTGACAAAGGCCTCAGCGGAAGGTGGCCGACAACAGACCGAACGTACGGCGCCGCGTTTGCACACCGCGCACGCCGGCTCCAAGCGGAAAATGACGTTTTGTCACGCAGACCTTGCCGGCGCCGGACCACGTCGGGCGCGGAGGCGCCCGCGCGCAAAAGACGGCGGCCGGACCGCGCGCATCGCGGAAGTCGGCCCTTCTCAAACGGGAGATTCCGAGCGGCTTCCGCGCACGCTCTCGCGCTTCCTCTGGACGGAAACGCGTACGGGCCGACCCGTCCGATGGGCGGCCTTCGCTCGAGCCGGGGCGCGTCGGGGGCCCGGTCCTTCCGTACGGAAACGGGAAGTCCCCGGCCGGGCGGTCGGGACCGGAGCGAGCTCCTCGGAAGGCCTCGGCCCGAAGGGGCGCGGCCCTCCTTTGACTCGGGCTGCGGTCTTCGTCCGGTCTCTCTTATTGACGCTTTTCAAATCCAGTTGGAACGTGGCGCTGAATATGAATTTTGTGTTTTACACAAATGCTCGTCACCATCAGTGACGCCATCATGTACGCACGCACACGTGTGTATATGCTGTAATAAATGTCGATTCCTTCAAGGGTAGAAAAGTAAGGCGGAGCTATGGCAAGGGCTGCTGACGGAGGAGGGAATGTTTTGGGGGCGCCCGCTAGCCGCCGCCTCTTTTTGAGGGTCAGCTTTGACTCGACCGTAGGGGACGGCACCGGCGGTCTGCCGGTGGTTTCCCCTGATTCAAACGCGCCTGATTCAAACCATCCGGATGCTTCTCGGGCTTCCGCTAACCCAAATGCTAACCCTACGCGAGCGAGCGAGCGAGCGCTTACCACGGCGACGAGGTGTGCTGCTGTCCTCCGGCCAGGTGAAGGCTCTTGGGCCGAGCGGCCGAGCAGCCGCCCGCGTTGGCCGGACGCTCCCAGTAGGGGTCGCTGCGGAAGACGCACAAAAACACACGGCGATGAGCCGAGGGCCGTCATCCGGGCCGCCGCCACTTTTCTTTTTATTGCGATATCGCGACTAGCGCATCCGTCGCGACGGACAGAAGAGCAAAAAGGACAACGGGTAAACAAAGATTTGCTGCCGCACGTGATGTCGAATTGGGGGGGGGCGGCCACCCCGAGGTCGCCGTCGTCAGGTACGCGTCCTCAGCGCGGTCACGCGACGTCAACGATCCCGTGTGACGATGTCGTGATCGCGCCGCATGACGTGGCTACGTGCCAAAATGGAGTGAAACGCCGTCCGACGGTTAGGGGCCACGGAGTCGCACCACGCCGCCAAAGGTCATCCGCGACGACGTCGAGACCGTTGAGGCAACGTTCCCGGCGAGTCGCCTTCGCACCAGCTCGCTTTTGACGCCTTGAGGAAGAAGGCGGGGCCGGGCGGGCGGGGGGTCGTCTGTAGAAGGCGCTCCGGAGCAGCGTGAGAGCCGGCGAGCGTGTCGGCCGACGCGTCCGCTCAATCAAACGCTGCTCGCGTCCGCGCCAGAGGAAGCATAAACAAAAGACGCCTCCCGCCAAACTGCGAGGAGGAGCAGGAGGAGGAGAGAAGATGGAGAAGGAAAAGAAGAACGACAAGAAGAGACAGAAGAGGAGAGCAGAGAAAGAAGAACAAGACAAAGAGGTAGGAGAGAAGAACAAGGGAAAAGAAAAAGGAGAATATGAAGAAAGAGAAGGTGGAGAGAAGGAGAAGAAGCAGAGAAGAAGTCGAAGATAAACAACTGCAAGAAGAAGATGGAGGAGAGGAAAAGGGAGAAGAGGTAGGAGAGGGAGAAGAAGAAATTGAAGATGAACAATTGGAAGAAGAAGAGGTAGAAGGAGAAGCTGGAGAAGGAGAACGAGCGCGAGAGGGAGAAGAAGGAGTGGAGTGGAGATAAACAACCGGAAGAAGAAGGAGAGAAGGAGCGGAAGAAACTAGAGAGGATTCCGCAAAGTCGCCGTGGCAACGCAAACTCGAGAAGATAGGGCAAAATCGCGCTTCATCAAAACTTCATCAAACGGCGAAACCGTGATTGGGACCGCGACGGGGTCAATCGAAAGGCTCCGGGACCTTCCGCACCGACGCCGAGGTCCTCGTCCGAGAGTTCCGTGGCGTCGAGCAAACGGAGCCCCCCCCCCCCCCGCCCCCCTCCCGCCGTCCAATTAGCTCCGCGCCGGCGCAGACGCCCCGCGTGACCGCACGCCAATCGTTCGCTTGGCTCGGCGCCGCCCGCGCCTCATCTACATCATTTAGGTGCGCGCCGCCCCCACTCTCCGCCACAAGGACAATATTTCCTGTCATATCTGATTTGTGCGGGGGGACGGGACCAACTGCGGCATTCGCCGCACTTTCATCACCAGAAAGGAGGGAAGGAAGCAAAGGGGGACGAAAGAAAGTCATGAAATAAGTACGGAAGGGAGGAATGACCAAAGCAGAGGAGAGGAGAGGAGAGGAGAGGAGAGGAGAGGAGAGGAGAGGAGAGGAGAGGAGAGGAGAGGAGAGGAGAGGAGAGGAGAGGAGAGGAGAGGAGAGGGACGGACGATCGAAAGGAGACGCCGGTTCAACGCCGACGCGCAACATCGTGGCAAAGCCCGCCGCCTGTCACGGGCGTCACGTCTTCTTTTTTGCCGCCAATTCCTTGTTGAGGCCGAGTGTAAATAATGGGCGGCGGCGGCGGCGGCGGCGGCGGCGGCGGCGGCGCAGATAAAAAGCAGTGGCACTTGAAAGAAAAAGGAGAAAAAGCACAGCGCGCCCGTGTGTCAATACAATATATATGCTAATCACGCCTTTAGCGACCGTGCGCATTTCATTACAAGTCAAACACTCAAAGAGACACAAAGAAAAAGCGCGGCAAGGTCGGCGAGCGCGCGGCCAGCCGGAGCCCCGCTCGCCGCCCGAGCCGCGAGCTAACCGGCCCCCAAAATGTGCCCTCCCTCCCTCCCTCCCTCCCTCCCTCCGCTCGCCCACGCTAACGCTAACGGCCGCCTGGGCGATCGCCGGCTCGGGGTCGAAAACAATCGTAAACGCTGGATGTCCCGCATTCACGAAGCCGCTAGGAGACACTAATGAGCGCGCGCACCCGCGCAGGAAGCGTAGCCAATCGCATGAATATTTATGACCTGCTTTGCAAAGAGAAAAACATTGATAAGCCGCCGTTCGGGAAATCGCCGCCGACATGATTTGTTTTCCGAAAGCGCGTCGCGGCGAAATGAATCGAATAACAAATCCCAATCGAATGCGGTAGGTGAGCAAAGAAATGAATAAGGATAAAAATAAGACTTAGAATAATGAATGGAGACTCCATTGAAAAAAAATGTGCCCAAAAAGCATTTTCCAAACTTTTGGTTTTTTAGATTGCAGGCGCTCATCATTGTAAAGAGGACGAGGTAGCGACGCCACGCCACGCCACGCCACGCCACGCCACGCGTTCCATTCAAAGGAGAAACATTCCGTGGGTTAGGGTTAATGCCAACGGCCGCGTCCGCAGTAGGGAGCGTGCCCGTGTAACGGAGGCGAGGGGAGGGGAGGGGAGGGGAGGGGAGGGGAGGGGAGGGTTGGATCGGATCGGATCGGATCGGATCGGATCGGATCGGATCGGATCGGAGAGGGTTGCCCTCCGCCTGGAGCGCCGGACTGCGCGTGGCCTTCCGTCAGCCCGGTTGGCAACGGCACCGTCCACGCGAGCCTCCGTTTTCCTCCGTTTTCCTCCGTTTTCTCCGCTCCGGGATTGGAGGACCGCGTCCAGTCCGCGGGTCGCTCGTAGCGAGCGCCGCCTTCAAAACGGGCCCGACTCGCCGCCGGCCGGCTCCGATAAGGGGGCTCCGATAACGTCCCCGGCGCTCCGCCGACGGACCGCCCTCCGCCACGACGGTGGCGGAAAAGACAAAGGCGGCGCCGTGGTACCATTCCGTCAGGCCGCCCGTTGCATACGTGCATCCGCGCTTAGCTATTAGCCTGCGCCTTGCTTCGGGGCGGGGGGTGGTCGTCGACCTGCAACCCCAACTCCGCGACGGCCGTATCGAGAAGCCCGGAATGAACAAAGTCACCTTGGCGGGAGCCACAATTTGGCGCGCGCAAACGGCGAAAGACCGGGACCGGACGCTTTGGGCGGGTCCGGCGGGCCTTTGCGCCGCCGGGCGCCCAACAAGTGCGGGCCGCGATTTTCATTAGCGATAGCGCCTCCCGCAAATCAAAACCTGTCGCCGCCGGCTCGGGCGGGGCTCCTTTCATTTCCTGTTGCGCGAGCGTGAAGGATCGCGAGCGGCGGATAAAGGCCGGGGGGGGGGGGGGCAAATTAGCCAGGCGGCCGTCGGCCGACGCCAAAGGTCGCCGCGGCTCCTTCCGCGGAAATCTTTCAACAACAAAAGCTCAAACGCTGGAAGTGGCCTGTTGCCATGGCAACCTTCCATTTCAGAAAGAAATCCAAAATATCGTGACGGCGATCCGTTCCGATGTCGTTTCTTTTTCCCCTTGACAAAGGACGTTTGCACCTTTCTTCTGAGCGGGGAAAAAGTCATTGTCACGAGTTACAACTCCATTTGGACAAAACGACATTTCCCGCCGCGTTTCCGAGCGCAGAGTTACCTTGGCTACCGCGGCGCGAGCGCCGTCAACAAATATTGAGCAAAACGCCGGAGAAGGGAAGAGATCAAACGGGAATATTGATGAAGACGCTTCAAAGCTTTTTAGGAAAAGATGTTTTTCTTCCCTTCAAACGCTTGGACCCGGCTCATTTAGCGCGTGTGCCGTAAACGCGCCCGCGCACAAACCAAACTCTCGAGTGGGGCCGGCGGGGGTTTTCTCTTGGCGCCACATGGCCACACGGCCGAAGAGGGCTTTTTCGCTGGAATTTGCTCACCGATTTCATTTCCTTCCCAGCCCCGCCCCCGGATGCCGGTTCCAAAAAGCTCGGGTTCCAAAACGCTCATATCTCAAAGCGTATTTTTAGGATTTCCCGTCCCGCCTCGAGTCGGGGAACGCTCGTATCTGTACTGTAAATATAGCGCCTGGGTTTCAAATATAAGGATGTCGCTGGGCGACGGCGCTCGGGGGATGTGAGCCCTCTGACAGCAAATTGAAAGGTTTCGCTCGCCAAAGCCTTTTTCCCGCAGAGGACGAAGGCCCGAGCGTCTCCCGTCGCCGAGAGGGGGCCGCTTTGCCTTTGGCCCCTCCCCCCGCCGGCCTCCCAACGCGCTCGTCGGCGTAATTGCCAGCGGAGCGGCGGAGCGCAAAGTGCGACGCGCGCTGGGGGGGTACGTCGGAGGGGCGAACCGTGGCGGGAAAGGGGCTTTGTGCTGGAGGGAGAGCGGTAAATTCTTCCATTTTTGCGGGTAATCTAAATGCTAACCAGAGGCAACTTATCAGCGGCACGATGGATTCCCGAGCATCTGTTCCAATAACGGGGGATTTGTCGGCCGGACCAGATTGGGGCCGGGCCGGGCCGGGCCGACGGATGTATTTCGCGCAAAGGAGAACGGACGGGTTCCAGCCGCCTTCGGCCGCGCGAGCGCGCTTTGGCTTTTTTCTTTGGGGGAGACGCTAGCTAGCGCAATCGGTCGACGGGTCTGCGCACTCGTCGCTACGCAAGTGACAATTATTCTCCCCGATCCGAAAAAAAGCCAAAAGAAAGCTAGTCATGTCAGCTCCACGCGCTAACAACGTCAATGATCCTGAGAGCGCTACGGATGCCGAGTCAACGGCGCCTTTCACACGCAGACGCGTCCTTCCCACCACACACGCGCCGTTTGTTTCTCACACGTTCGCGCGCATTCGCGTTCGCGCGCATTTGTTTGGAAATTCTTTCACGCGCGCATCTATACAACTTGAAGTGCCCCCCCCCCCCTTTTTTTATTCCTTAATAGCTAGCAATTAGCGATTAGCGACCGGGTCCTCCGAATGAAGAAGCGTTTCCCGAAACCGACAGCCAATTAGACAAAGAGGCAGAGGACAAGCGGAGGTCGGAGGGGGCGCGGCTTTCACGCGCACGCGAACGCCGCCGCTAGCGAAAGACGCGTGTGAATGGCAGGACCTTGAAACGCCGGGAGGGGGGCCGTTTCAAAAATGCCGCCCATCGCTTCCTCTTTGGCATTTTTCCTTCGAGCGGCGCCCTCGTTGGGACGAGAATCGGGAGACGCCGTCGGCGCGCGCCTGCCGGAGACTCCATGTGACTCATTCGCAACGGGCAGAAGTTTAACATACGCGCAAACCGGTTGTTGCTTTAAAAAAAAAAAAAAAAACAAGCTTCCAATGTTCCCAGCTGAACAATTAAAATGCCTCCTCATCTTTTTTTGGTTGACGCGGACCAACGAGTGAATCCCCAAAGCGGGATTTGCGTCTGCGGGAGAGTATTGACAGTTCTGCCCCCGGCGGCCAAGGCGGGCGCCGCACACGAGGCGAGTCACATCTGCTGCGCAAACGACAACAAGGTTGGTTTCCTTCCGTGACCTTACTACCCCTTTTTCCCGCTTAACAAACAGAAAGAGAAGAAGGCCCGAGGCGGGACCGGATCGGTGGCCTTTTCGCTCTTTTCGCCGGCAAAGGACCGTTCGCCTTGGATCTCAAGACGCATCGCTTCCGAAAGACGGCACGGGAAATCCTCTGCTCCGCACACTGCGACGGCCGCGCCGGAATTGCGTGGGACGCGGCGAGAGGAAGCGCGATCGCGCCGTCTCGGGGGGGGGACGGCCGTCACGAGCCGGCTCGGCCGGGCGACGGAAAGCCGACGTAGGCGCGCCGTCTGCCAAATCCGCCAAAAGCGGAAGAGCGGGACATTTCGAACCTCCAGAGAGGAAAGGCGGGCGCTCCCCTCGGGGCGCGTCGCAAGGGCGTGACGCCGCGCCTCGGAGAAAACGGGCTGGATTGGGACGGCCGAGGGATCGCGCCCGAGCGCCGCCCCATCCCAAAAAGGGCAAAGCCTGGAGCCCCCCGTCAAAAAGCGCGAGGGGAGGGGCCAGCGTTGCCGGGCGAGAGCGGGAGCCTCGGACGCAGCCAGGCCCGCATCTCATCCACGCAAGCCTGACGTGGCGCGTCCTTCTTTTGGCGCCCGCCCCCCCGCCCGCGTGACCAAGAAAGAGGGAGGCGTCGGCCGGCGCGCCGATCGGCGCGCCGGCCGACGCTCGCCGATGATGTCACCTTTGCGAAAAGGGGCGAACGGCGCGACGGGTTGGGCGACGCTCACGTTCGCCGGCTGCGAATGGGCGAGCGGCGGCCATCTTGACAGGGCGCATGAAGGATGAACGTTATTAAAATGGAAATAAACAGCCAGCAAACTCACACCGGGCTCTTATCTGCGCCGGGAAAGTATCCCCCCGCCCGCGCCAGCGATCGGGCCGCGCACGCACGCTTGCCCGCTTGCGCAACGCGCTTGCTGGCCCCTGACCCCGAGCCCGAGCACGCCGCGAGATCGCCTAAGCCGAAGCGAAACGCAAGGGAAAGCCGCGGGCGTCGACCCCCCCAAAAGAGGTCTCCGCAAGAGGTCCCTGCGGGAACCGTCCCGATGTTGGAAAACGTGCACATACGCGCTCAAGGACGAGGCGCACGGAGACGGCCGGACGGCGAGACCGCAAGACGCCGTCCCACTTTGCCGTCACCGCCCGTCGATCGAACGAAGGACAAACGAAACAACGTCGCCGGAGGCTAGGACCGCTAGCATCGCTAAGACGATTAGCACGCGTCATTTGTCATGCGGACGGTGGCAACATGTAGCTCCACATTTAATTTAGCGCGCCGGGCGGGGGGGCGGGGGGGGGTCTGTACGTAAAAGGCCCCCAAGGAAGGAAGAAAGAATGACATGGAGAAAGAGGCCGACGCATGCAATTGAAAGACAAAGAGAAAAGGCCGCGTGCGTCCTAGCGCTTCCACTGCGTGAGCGGCGACGAGCAAAAACAACCAAAGCGATTCCGAACGGGCCGGAGCTGAATCGGATCATTTCCGGGGGGGCCGGAGCTGAATCGGATCATTTCCGGGGGGGCCGGAGCTGAATCGGATCATTTCCGGGGGGGCCGGAGCTGAATCGGATCATTTCCGGGGGGGCCAGAGCTGAATCGGATCATTTCCGGGGGGGCGGCGAAGACCAAAGCAAAGGCGGGCGAGCGGCCATCCGCGGATGCAAACTCCCGGGCGTACGGCGCGCGCATCAATCACGGCGTCCAAACAGATTTGCGCATCTTCGCCCGCCTGACCCGGGAGCCGGGCCGGGCGAAGATGCGCACAACGCTGCCGGGTAAGCCGAGCCGCACTGACTGCAAGAGGACGAGCGGAGTGACAGGAAACAGGAGGAGGATGAAGAGGGGTGTGCGTGCGCGCTAATGAGTTTGGTCAGAGTGTGGAACAGACTCCAGACTCCTTTTTAAAGCCGCTATCATTCTCATTAATGTCGTCGAGGAGCTCGTGATAGCACGCCGTCATGGACCTCACACTCCAATTAACAACACGTTGGCGCGCACCGTACCAGGACGCGTGCGTGTCTTTGCGGATGCGTGGAGAGGTGAGACGCAAGGCGCAAGTGCGGGAGAGGGAACACCTAAGTTGAGGCAGAGAACGCAAAGCCAGTCATTTTCATGGAACTTGATCAAAAACGGTAAACGAAACAAAAAAAAGCAATCCAAACGTCGCTGTCGGGATCATCGGAGCTAGGTCGTGCCGCGCGCGTTTCCGCGACACGTTCCCGGGAAAGCGGCGATCGCGAGGACCGACGGCATACGGGCCACGGCCCCCGATCGGCGAGCCGTCGCCGCCGCCGCCGCAAGGTCTCCCCCGAGCTTTCGGGGAACCCGTCGACCGCTACTACTACTGCAGCTACTTTGAAAAACGACAAAACAAAAATGTCCATATATTTCATGCCATCACTTAAACGTGAGCCGACGCTAGGCTGGGCTGGGCTGGGCTGGGCTGGGCTGGGCTGGGCTGGGCTGGGCTGGGCTAGGCTAGGCTAGGCTAACCGGGCCCCCATTCCTTTTGCTGAAAACGGAGGGCTCCGTCTCGCGCCGACTTACGGACGCAAACCACAAACGCCGACCTTTGCCTTGAATATGGCCCGAAGGGTCAAGCTAAGCTCACAAAACGCAAAATGCCACGCCGGCGACTCGACCCATTCGACTTGGAACCTTCGGCGTTAAGCGCCGAATGCCGGTTCGGAAACGCGGGCCCGAGTCGGCCCCGGGCGAAGCGGCCTTTCCGACTTTGGGCCGGAAGCCGTGTCCGGCGCTCGCTCGTCTCGGTTCGACGGGATTTACTCTGGACGAAAGATGCGGTTGGCCTTTTCGGGGCCATCGCCTCGGGAAGCGAGTTGAAACGGTTCCGCGGCCGAGCTCAAAACTGGCGGCGGCGACGTGAGAACGGAGGCCGGCGACCGCGGCGGGCGGCGAGACGGCCGCACCCCACCGGACGGATTGCGCCCGTTGGCTCCCGCCGCACCGAAAGACGTCCTCGCACAGCCAAGAAAAGGCCGAGAGAAGCTGGTCGGATACGAAACCAAAAAAGACGGGCGCCGCGTGCGCCTTTGGACAGCGAAGAAAAGAAAGAAGCCGCGAGTTGTTGGAATCGCTCCGCCGTTTTGATACAAACGCCATTTGAAATGTCGAGTCCTCTCACTCACCGATCACGTGCGCGCCAAGCCATCTGAGGGCCGCTGTAATGGAAGCGTCTTTTCAAGGACGGCCAGATATTAGCGCCGCCGCGTCTGCACAGTCAGCAGCTCGAGCGCCGCCGGCCGCGCGCTTTGTCCGGAAGGCGGGTAGCCGCGAGGCGTCCGGGTGGGGATGAGCCCGCTTTTGGAGAAACGAGCCCAAAAAACGGCCGGCGCGCGAAAAGGGATTTAGGATTGGCTCCCCGTCGGAAGATGATTTTCTAGCCGGCCTGAGCTGCGGCAACGACGTTTGGCTTTTATTGCCGCTTTGTTTGCTTCTTCTTCTTGCCGCTCGGCAGGATTTACAAACTCTTGCGGTCCCCTCCGCTCGCCTTTCGGTATGGCGTCATCCCCCACGACGCGGCGTAAAAGTGCGAGTTCGCGGTGATAGTTTTGTCGTGGCCGGAAAACACGGGCCCCGAAAAAGCACCCGCACGGGGTTTGCGCGTCTGTAAAACCCCGGCTAAAAACATCAAGAAACAAAGTAGAATAGTAAGCGCCACTGCTATACACAGTAATATACATGTACACAATTCAATAACGTCGAGAAAGAAAAATGTGGAAAGGGTTTGTCTCCCTTGGGCCCGGCCGGCTCGGTCTCCGCACCGACCGGCGTCGCCGGCGGCTAACCCCTTCAACTTCCCATTAAGCGCTAGGATGCGCAAGAAATACCGTATTGGGAGCGCTCGGATCTAGCGCGCCGCCATCTTGACGCCGAGCGATAGCGGACCGGCGCTCCGCCGCTGTGAGCGGCGACGCCGATAGTCGCGCGTGAGCGCCTCGCCCCGAGCAGACTCCGACGGCCGCGTCTGACAAGTCGGAAGTCGGAAAAAGGGCCCGTCGCGCAAAAGGGTGACGGCGCTCACGTGAAAAACGCAACGGCTCGGTTTGGGCATCGGGCCTGCCCGCGTTATCAAAACGGAGCTAGCCCAAAGGGCGGCCGCCGGCTAGCTAGCGTTACCTCGGCACCCCAAAGAAAGACGAACGAAAGCAAAGGCACCCCCGCCGAGTTCACCTTTCCACGAGTCGCGCTTCGGCTTTCATTTGGACGTCCCTTCGGCGCCTTTCCCATAACGCAAAGTAAAAGCACACGGCATTATGGGGGAAAATGTTTGTAGCGTTTGTAGCATTGGCGTTTTGGAGTGATTTGGACGCCCTTTCGTGATCTCAAATCTGAAACAATCGTCACCAAGCCAAGCGCATCAAGTGGGGGGGGGGGGGGGGGGGGGGGGGGGGCGCTCAATTGGTCATGCGAACTTCCACCTGTAGCGTTTCGATGGACCACATCATGCTGGCAAGAAAACGAGTGACGTCACGTGAGCGCTGCTCAGCAGGTTGCCTCTCCGCGCACGCGCCGCCATAGAACTTCATGCAGAGGCGCGCGCCGCCCGCGTCAACACAAACACAGTCACACGCATAGCTGGCATTACCGTGGAGTGCGCGCGTGCTCGTGCTGGACGCTGGCCTTGGTGGGCGCCATGTTCCCGGAGGGGGGGCGGACGGGGGCGTGGAATCGGGGGGGGAGGGAGGGGGGGGCGCTCAAGCTGCTCCTCTCAGGCGTCGGCGGCAGCGCCAATGCGTCACGGCGGCGGCCGCGCGAGACAAAGCCATGTCCACGCGGGCGCGCGCGCCTCAGCCTCGCCAAAAGGGGCGCTCGGCCGGCCGCTTGCCGAGCGCGGCGAGGGGGACCCCCGCCAAGCTCCTCCGACGTCGATCCGAGCCGTCGCGGAGCTCCGAGCCCTCCTCGTCTTCTCCCTCCCTCGCGCCGACTGACGGGGGTGGGGGCGGGGGCGGGAGGGGTGGGGGGGGCGAAGGCAAAGAAAAAGCGAGGGCTCCGAGAGGACGACGCGCCGGTGGGCAGTCAGGGAGCGGCGCGTCCCCCCCACCTCCTCCTCCTCCTCCTCGTCGTCGTCGTCGTCGTCGTTCTCCGCCTCCTGCTCTCCCGCCTGCGTGCCGTGCCGCAAACACGCCGCACGCTTGGTGCGCGCGCGCGCGCGATTTATCCCCCACGCCTCCCGCCCCCAGCGGCGTCTTACAGGTTGCATCCAATGTCGGCGGGGACTCTCGTGCACGCGCTCCAAGTTTCCACGCACTCGTTACGGACGAGTTCGGGACGCCACTTTAGCGCTAGGCTAGCCTGTCGCCCGCCGAGAGGAAAGGAAAGGAAAGAAAGGAAAGGAAAGGGGACGCGTGCACGCGCACGTGCCTTCGCTCCTTCGTCCGATAAACAGGAAGCGCTCGCTCAACAATTCGGCGTGGTGGGCGGCCCGGAACCCGCACGCGCCCCTTTCTCATCCGTTAGCTCGGCTCAGGCGACTACCGAGGCTCGGAGGCTCGGGGCTCGGGGCTCGGGGCTCGAGGCTCGGGCCGCCTGCCCACGCGGCGACCTCTCAAGGTCAAAGGCGCGCCGCCTGTCGCGCGCGCTCCAAAAAGCGCTTTGGTCTCCCCGACTGACGGAGAGGGGCTCCCCTTCCCCATGCCGCCGCTCCTTGCCCTTTCTTTCAAAGCGAAGCTACGAAAGCATCCGGCGGACGGGGAAAAAGAGGAAAAACCCGCAGAAGGCAATGTGTCCGGGAGGAGCATTCGTGGCCCCCGGCCCGCCATTTTGACACCTCCATTTGCGAACTCGTTTTACTGGGAAACGTGAAGGAGGGCTCGGCGTCCGGTTTTCAACGCCACGCGCCTTTGCAGGCGTCCGCGGGGGTTTCCTTCCGGTAGGCGCACCTGCGCCCAATCCCACCAGGGACAGCGACGACATCGTTCTCGTGTCTTCGGCCGGTCGAACCTTTGCCCCCAAGCGCACCGGCAACCGTCGGGTCCAAGCGCCGGAACTCGCAGGCGCGCGGACCGGCCGTCAGTCCCTTCCCTTTTGGTCGTCGATCTTTATCGATATGGAAATTGACGGGGTTCCGCTGAGCCGCAAACGTCCATCTCAGCAAATATTGCCCGTGGCCCGAGGAAGCCTTGCACCTCCGCGACCTCTTCTCGGGTCATTTGCCTCCACGCGGCGTTCTTGCCGCCGAGAAACTATGTCGGGGTGAGGGCTGTGCGCTCTCCCCGCGCGCACACAAAATACAAGGTCTTGCGACTGGCTTGGAGAAAATTCCTTCGCTTGTTCTCGGTCGCTGAACGCGGAGAATGCCCAGGTCCGAATCCGTTGTTGTTTTTTTCTCTGCAAAGTTTTTGGGGAACTCGGGAGCCCCCGTTTGGAGAAAAAGGCGCAGCGAACGCTGGCTGCGTAATATCGCGTTTGTAATAGGCTGAGGAATAAAGGCGCAAGAGCTATTCTCCGAGCGAGGGTTTGAGGCGAGGGCATCGCCCCATCCTTCACTTCCGGCCCGCTTGCCGTCATCGATCCGTCCCGACCGGGCCGCCGCAGGAGCCGTCGCCCTTGATGGAATACGCCGGTCCTCCCCTGAGCCACTTGTCTCGGGAATACCTGCGCGTGCGTGCGCCCCCCCACAGTGTGTGATGATTAGGAAAAAAAAAGTACCCGCTGCGCGGGAGCAGCAAGCGAGCGATCGCACCGAACGCGAGCGCACGCGGGACAAGGAAGCGAGGGAGCGAGGAGGCGACGGATGGGGCCGGTGCGTGCGTGCGCTCGAGTCCTATGAAAGAGAAAAAGACGTGGTGGGGGGGCACTTTGGAAAGCTCCGACGATCTCTTTCGCTCTCGGCCGTTTGGATTTTGGCAAGCGGCAAACGCGCCCCCCCGCCCCCCGATCCTCGGGCGCATTCCATCACACGCAGGGTAGAGACCGGACCGACTCGGGAGCCCCGAACGCGTCAACAGGTGCAGCTCGAAGCGGCGGTATACCTTTGCTGGTAGGCCGGCAGTCCCGGCACGCTCTGCGGGCTTCCGTTGGCGGTTCCCGGGACCGGCATGCGCCCCACCGGGGCGCCGCTCACCGTCGCGCCGCCGCCGGACGCCGACGCCGTCACCTGCACGCTGAAGTCCGGGAAGATCCGGATCATGGCGCCGTCTCTCGCTCGCTCGCTCGCTCGCTGTCGCTGTCGCTCGTTGTCGCCGTCGCCGTCGCCGTCGCCGTCGCCGTCGCTCTTGTCCTAACCTTCCGACGGAGCTGCGCAAGTGCGGATCATGGTCCGGGTCCAAAACCAGGGTTGTGGCGGGGGGGCGACGGAGCAAAAGAATGCGAAAAGTCTCCCAAGTGGCGGCGAGCGAGGCGCGGTCGACGCTCTCGCCCGGACTTGTTGCGGCGGTCTCCGTTCGCGCTCGGAGCCGAGCCGAGGTGCTCGCGCGCGGCCATCCTCCCCGCCGAGTGGCTGGCTGGCTGGATGGCTGGCCGCCGCTCCGCCAGCTGAGCGCCGCGCGCGCGCGCGCGAGCGAGCGAGCGCGCGCGGGAGCTCTGCGGCGCGCATGTGCGAGCGAGCGACGGCGATGACGTCCGACGGAGATCGATTCGCTCCGACGGGATTTGTCCCTGCGCGCGAGTCAGTTGGAGCGCGTGAAGCAAAGTCGTCGTCCCCAGACAGCTTTTTGCCCGATCCAACTCTTGCTAGTTTTTTCGCAAACAACCACAAAGACAAAAAGTTTTGCCTCATATGATCTTGGGGGAAATATAGCGGCCCAAGTCGCATCAGTGCAAAGTGTTTTGTGGGATGGAGGGAGGCCAAAGCGCCACCACTTCCCGGGTTCCCGCCGGCCCAATCCGTTTTCCAAAGGCGTCCGGTCCGTCGGATCGCGTGCGACCGCTCGGCGGGCGTCGTCCGATCCATCGGAACACCTCGGGCAATTCTCCGGTGCGGGAAATTCGTCCGACGGCGGGTGGCAACGGACCTACGCGGGCCCACGTCCGCGGCGGCGCGGATCCTTCCCGACCCCGAAAGCTCGGCCCGCTGCCAAGACATCTTCCCGCCTAAGGTGGCCCGACGGGTTTTTTTTTACTTTCGACGCTCGACGGGCCCTTTGGGGCTCCGGCCATTCGGGGCGCCGTATCCCCGATTTCTGGGCTGCGACGTCGCAACCCGAGAGTGAACTGGATACTCTGCTCATCTTTGTCAAGCGTAAAAAGAGTTGACATCTTTGAATCACTTGGTAGACGTCGACGGCGAGGGAACCGGGAAGGCGCGGGAGGACCGGCCGAGGGTCGGCCTCAGCGCGCGGGGGCGAGCGCTTCCGCTCGTTTGGTCCATGGGGAAACCGCCCGAATTCAACCCAACCACAGTGGCGAGGCGACGCCCGCTCGGCAACATTTAAGGGGCTCGCTCGCTCGCCGGCCCGGGTCCCGACGTCGGCGCTCGAACGAGGGGGGGGCCTTGGATGACGGCCGCGCGAACGCCGCCTCCGGGCCGTCCCATTGCCCAAAACGCCGACGTTAAGCGTCGTGGATGCGCACGCGGGAACCTTTGGGGCCTTTTGGCGTTCGGCCGGAGGGTCGCGCAGAGGTCACGCGCATTTGAAAATGTCAAGGACCCCGTCATAAAATTTCACCAAAGGTCGGAATTGCGCACTGAGCCCCGGCGTACGAACGCGCACGCGCAACGCCCGGCGACGCCTGGGCCGGCCACTTGCGGTCGCGCAAGTTAGCGAAGGCGCCGGAACGCGTCGCGTCCCCTCGATTGCGCCGCGACGTGGATGCAATCATCTCCGAGCGAGCGGAAGATGAAGATGTCCAAAGGCGTTACCGTGACGACCGCGACCCCGGCGTTTGATGAAGACGAGGCGGCCGGCGCCGACGCGCGTGATGGATGAGGTCGGCCGGGCGGGGGCAAAGCGCCGGGCTCGGCGCGGGCATCAAAGCCCGGCGCGCGCCGCCGATCAATCGGCGGCCGCCGCGCTCTTATCTGGGCCGCGCACCTCCACGTGCAAATGATTGATGACGGATGTGCGCTTCCGTCTCTGTCACGCGCTGGCCGTGCGCGCAAAGAGCGGCGCCGCTTGCGCGCCTCAATATGCAAGTGATGGATAATAGACATCAGCTCGCGTCTCCGGCGGCGCGATGATGGATGGCGGCGGGCGGAGCCGTCATCTCCGCTTTGCCTCCGCGCGGCCTTTCGGACGCCCGTGGCACGCCTCCAATTGCTCGGGAGACGCCGGCCGCATTCAATCGGCCGATTCTCTGCGTCGGCGACGGGGGGCGATCGAGCCCAAGCCGGATCGAGCGAAAAGTCCGAGGCGTTAAGCCCGCGTCGTTTAGGACCCGAGGATCCGTCGTTTCAACGGCGGACGGGAGCCAAAGCCGGCGCGCCGGCTAGCCAACATTAGCCGCAAGCGTGCGGCCCGCTCAAATGTCGCCGAGGAACGAACGCCGGCGAAGGAGCGAGCGTTGGCCGGCGAACCCACGCGACACCAGGGTATGGTTAGGGTTAGGGTTACGTTCGCCGAATCATCCCGGGTCGCGGCAGGGCCGCGAGGGTTAGGGTTAGGGGTTAGTCCCCGATTTCCCCGGTGCAAATTCACTAGGCCGCCGTGGCAAAAGTTCTTTTCCGACGCAATATTAGCCTAGCGCGCCCGGGCCGAGGTTAGCCTAGCGATTAGCCGGCCATTCAAACAATATTTGAAACGCGGCAAAGCTGAGGTCGCCCCGTAAAAAAGACAAACAGCGCCGATCATTCCGAAGCTTTATTAACTATTGTCGGGCGGGCGGAGCCGGGGGGAGCCGGGCGCGCCTCCCCCGGGATCAGATGCTACAAGACATTTGAACAACAATCGCTTCCGTCTTTTTTTGGACATCTTTTGTCACGGACGGACATCACGTCAAAAAGCAAATCAAAAGACAAAGTCCCTTTGCTCAAAACAAAGCGCATTCATCAGCTAGCGGGAGTTAGGCAACATGCGGTGGGGACACGCCGAGCCGTCGCGCACCAAACACACGGTTGGCGTTCCGACTCGGCGAACGCGCGCGGGGGGAAGCGCCTCCTCCTCGTCCTCGTTCTCGCCGCGGACGCGAGAAGCGCAAGATGGCCGCTTCTGTATTTTTGTGAATGTCTCGTACGTAGGAGGCGGGCCTCGGGGCGCTTTTCCCGCCTTCGCCTCGCGCTTGCCGAGATCATTTTGTTCACGGCTCTTTTTGAGGGTCGACGCGCACTCGCCGTCGGTTTTCAATCGGACCGCGCCGGAGGTCGGGGGCGCCGAACGCGCGACGTCCCCGCAACCGCAGAAGGCCCGCCGGCGCCGCGTGCCGACCTTCTCCCCAAACTTGACCCGCTCCCTTCTTCTCCTGCTTCTTCTCCTGCTTCTTCTTGCTTTCTTCTCGCGGTGGCTCTCGCTTACACGGACGGGGACGGGACGGGACGGGACGAGGACGGGTCCCTCACAGACGGACCTGGATGGCTCCGGTCTGGATGGGAGAAGAAAGGAAGAGTTGAAGTCTCCTCGGTTCGATCCGAAGCCGCGACGTTCATTTAAACGGCGCCGCCGATCGTAAACCCGTCGCAAACGAAGCCGGGCGTTCGCCCGAGCGCGCGGCTCACGACGTTAGGGCCGAGGGCGCTCCTACACATTTGCGGCACGCCGCCACTCGGAGGGCGGAGAATTTATGAGCGTCGTTAGCGGGGACCGTGAAAGGCGAGCGCCCGCCGGCCGCCTGGGCCTTCGCCTTACCTGAGGCGCCACATTTGCGCTTCGCCCTTTAACGCGCGCGCGCGCGCGCATCCAAACAACGAGCCGCAGCTGGCGGCCCGTCGGAGCGGGGGGTTGGGGGGTGGGGGGGGGGGGCAGGTTCGCTCGGCCCCGGAGGCACCCGCGGGCTAGCCGGTGGCCGGCGCGCATTCGGGAGCTTCGGCCTTTTCTGGCCTTATTGGGCGGCTGTTGCGACGGGGGGCGAGACGGGCGCGAAGGAACGGCGGCGGGCGGCGGCTTACCCCGATTGGCCCGAGCGGGACTCGGCTCCGCCCCGGCGCCGCCGACTTGCCGGCTCCGCTCACCTGCCGGGCAAAGGAAAAGCAAGTTGAAGCTAACCGAAAGGCGTCGGCGTTCCGGCGCGACTTGCGACGTCCTTTGTGCCGCAAACGGGAGGCGGAGGCCGGCCTCCTCGTCGCCGCGCGCGCTAGCGCACAAAGAGTCAAAAGTGCTAAAAGTGGCTAGAGCGCGGCGCGCCCATTTGCATGAGGAAATAGAAAAGCCGGGGAAAAAAAAACGCAGCGCTAATTCAAGCCCGATGAATCCTAATCAAATGCGACCGATAGTAATTACGCTGATGTCGTTCGGCGGACCTGAAAGTGAGACGTCGGCAAATCCCGCCTTGCGTTAATGCCTCGGGGGGAGAGAGCGGCTTGGGGAGGGGGGTGGGGGCGCGCGCGAGGCCAGCGGCATTCTGGGAAAAGTGCTACATCGATAGCCTTGAGCCTCCAATTGTTTCAAGCGGGCCAAAATGCGGCGCTTGCGCTCCGCCGCACTTTCAGTAGGCGATCATCTCCAAAGGTCTTTTGGGAAAAAACGGCCGCAACCGTTACCGACGAGCTCCAAAACAGACTTTGTTTTGTTTTTCAAAGTCGGAGGGGAAGTGGAGCCGAGCGCCTCGGAGGACGCCGCGGTCGCTCGGCCGGTCCGGTCGCTGGACTTTTTCCGCCTTTCTCCAGTTTGACAAAGGCAACGCCGCGTCATTGCCGGGAAGCGCGTCATTGCAAGGACCCTTTTTGCCACGACTTGACCTTGAAACGACGCCGTCAAAAAAAAAAAAAAAAAAACAATCGGCGAGATCAGACGGATATCCGGCGCACCGACCTGCTTCCTCTTGGCCGCGGTCACTTCCGGCGGCGGGCGCCGCCTCGCCGCCGCCCCGGCGTCGGCCGCCCCTCGCCTCGCCGCCGCCCCATCGGCCGCTTTGATCGGCGGCCCGCGGTTCATTTTGGGATTAATCCGCGTGGCGGAGGAGGCGGGCGCCTCTTTTGAGGGATTTACGGCGGCGCCGCCGACACTTATCTCGGTCATTACGCAGCCAATATTGGATTGAAGCGTTTGAGTATCTGCCAAACATCGGGCCGGCCGGCAGTCTGTCGGGGCCACGCGCGCCCGGGGATTAAGATAAGGAGGAGCCTCATTACCGCGCGACTCCTCCCGCCGCCCGGACGCCTCGCCGTCGAGGGGGGAGGGGCCCCGAGGGGGCTCCCGGGCGGCGGGAGGGGGCCCCCCGTTCCCGGGGTCCTGGCCTTCCCACGTATCCGCGGCCGCATTTGGCGCTTCCGGGACGGCGGGCGGCGGCGAGCCCGGGGCCCCCTTCCCCGGGGAGGCGGCCGCTCGGGACGGCTCGCGGGCGGGCGGCAAGCTGTAGCGGAGCGGCGGGCCCAGGTAGACCTCCTCCATGCAGGCGGCGACCAGCGTCTCCCGGTCCCGGCCGTCCGGCGGGGGCTCGCGGGCGCGGTACGGGGCCGGCGCGGCGCTCTTGTCGTCCGCGCACCGAGCCACTTCGCCGCAGTCGCTGTCGTGGGACGAGAGCGCCAAGTAGGCGTAGAAGTCCCCTTTGCGCAGGCGCAGGGGCCGCTGGGAATGCTGCGCCACCTGCGCGCGGGCACAAAAGACGCGCGCCTCATTCAGCCGTCTTCACGGGCGCCTTTGTGGAAAGCGCGCCTCGTATTAGCTATCGGGCCTTTGTTCGCTATCTCAGTATTGTGCGCTCGCGGTACACGTCGTCTTTCGGATTCCGCCCGCCGCGCGCGCGTACCTTTTCTCGGATGTGCTGGAAGGAAGCGGGGCTCAGCTCGCCGTCGGCCCGCCCCGCGCTCGCCGTCGGCTCTCGTCCGGGAATCTCTTTGCTCCGGCGCGCCTCCGAAGCCAAGTCCAGGATCTCCATCACAAAGTGGTGCACGGCCTCCTTCGCCGGGGGCGGGGAGGGCGAGGCGGGCGGGGAGGGCGAGGCGGGCGGGGAGGGCGAGGAGAGGGAGGGGGGCGGCGAGGGCGAGGAGCAGGAGCGGGGCGGGCGTCGGCAGCACGAGGAGCCCCCAGAACTTTTCCACTTTTTGCCGGGCGGCCGGGACTGTCGCTCCTGTACTCTGCTCCTGCTCTCTTCCGTCACCAGCGAGGAGAACTTGAACTTCTCCTGGATGGTGATGGCCTTCCTGGCGCCCTGGCAGGGCAACTCGCCCTTAAGCTGCCCCACTAAGGAGGCGGCGGGCGGCGGGAACCGGAAGCCCGGCGAAGGGGGACGCGGGCGGACGTCCTCCTGCGCCCCGGAGGAGGCCTCGAGGAGTTCCCCTCCGGCGGCGGGAGCCGCGACCCTCGCGCCGAGCGCGTCTCCTCTTCCGGCGAAGACGGCGGATTCCTCTCGCAGGAGGCGGGCGTCCTCGTCCCGGCCCCGCCGGCAGTTCCGCTCCACGTTGCCGTTCTCCACGTCATCCGCGAAGCGGCCGGTCGAGCTCCCCGCCGCGTTCCTCCGCTTCTCCTCCTCCCGGTCCGGCTCGCCGTCGGTGCCGCACCCGAGCTCGTCCCAAAGCCCGACTTGCGCGCGGAGATCCCTCCCCGAGCCAGGCGCGTCGGACTCCCCCGAGGCCGGGCCTCCGTCCTCTTCCCGGACTCCCGCCTCCTCCTCGGTGAGCGTGAGGGTGGAGGAGGACAGGAGGTCGGCGTCGTCCTCGTCGTCGGTGCAGGCCGAGGCGCAGGAAACGTTGACCACCATGCTCAAGCTGACGGCGTCCGCCTCCTCCGGACGGGCGCTCCGCCCGTAGGGGCTCCTCGCGCCTTCGGCCGGGTCTCGGGAGGCCGGCCGCGACTCTCCGCCCGGCGCGGCGGAGTCCTCCGCGACGAGCGACGGGCGGGAACCCGGCGGGGGGGGCCGTCCGAGGGGGGGGGGCTCCGCGGAGCGCCACGTCCGAAACGCTGCGAGTCATCTTGGCCGCCGGCGGGCCGGGCGTGTTCTCCAGACGCTCCAGGAGATCCAGCGTCCTCTTGCTCAGCCCTCCGCCGCCGGGGCCCCGGCCCTCCCCGTCGGCGGCGGCGGCGGGCTCGGCCCGCTCGTCCGGCCCGCGGCGAGGGAGCAGGCCGCTCTCCAGGGAGGCGCTGCGATGCAGCTGCTCTTTGGAGGGGAAGAGGCGGCGGCTCGGCGACAGGAGGGACTCCAGGGAGGAGTCGGCGGACCAGGGCGCGGCGGGGGACTCCGGCGACCGCCCGTCCGGGTCGTCGTCCTTCGTCCAGAGCTCCGGCTTTTCCTCCTCTTCCGCGTCCTCCTCGGCGAGGCGCAACCCGATCTCGGGGAGCTCTCCCGCGTCGCCGCCGATCCCGCTCTCGCTCCCGCGGGCCTCCCTGACGGGCCTCCTCCCGCCGCCCCGCTCGCCCGGCGCCAGTCCGCCCAGGAGGTCCGGGAGGGACTCCGCGGAGGAGAAGCTGGAGTCGCTGTCGCCGGCCTTGGGGGGGAGCGGCGGGGCGCGGGGGCCGTGCGCCCGGCCCGTCTCCGAGCAGGGAAGGCGGCGCGTCAGGTCCGGTTCGGGCGTCATATCGGTCTCGTCCCATTCCCACGAGTCGTCCGGCGCCCGGGGGGGGCCCGCTTCCGGGCGGTCGCCGGGGACCTGCGGACGAGACGCGGCCCGCTTCGTCAACTTCGCGCGCCGGGCCAAAAAGACGCCATTTCCCATTTCCATCAAACGTACAAATCGCGCAATAGAAGTTTGGGAGCCCTCCGCCGAGTATCGCGTAACTTTGTTTTTACGTCGACGCGACTCATGCGAAAAAAATGCGCGCTTCAGCCCCGTTCGCCATTAAAGCCTTTTTCTAAGCCGTGACGCTTATTGGTTTACTTCGCTTCATGGCAAATCGAACAGGTAAAACATGAAAAGGACTGATCCATTATGATTTCAAAATGAATTTTTCCAAGTCGACTGGACAAGCGACGAATAAATACCGACTCAAAGCTGAGATGTCAAACGGAGCTCAACTTCTGGTGGTCAAAGGGATACTTTTGGGGCGCGCTCGGGACCGGGCGGAGTGGGAACGCGTGGAACGAAGCCGGGAAAAACGGGGGGTGGGCGTCGAGGCGCAAGGCGAAAGCTTGAGGGGGCGGCGCCACTTGCGCAGACATCATTATACGACTTGCTCCTCATCTCCTTAGTATGAGTGCGTGCGCGGGGGGGGGGCAATAGTCATTCCTAGCCTATTAATCTCATCAACTAGTCGGCTATGCGTGCGCGCGTCGTGGATTTGTGCTTTTTGGATAAAGCTGCCTCAACGGAGCGAGAGCGCCGCGCGGGAAGGGCGGGGCCCGCGGCCACCTAATCCAATCAACCCCCCCGTAAGGCTTCTCCTGTTTTATTTATGTCCGTGATTGATTTCACGTCCGCCCGTCCGGTGGAGTTTCAGCTGGGCGCGGTGACGAGCGACGGGCGTCTCGCGGCAAACGGGATCTCGGAGGCGTTTCGTCCAAAGTTTCACGTGCCGTCGCTCTAATTAAGCGGGGGGGGGGGCTCTCGGCTAGGCCGCGTTCCCACCGTGCGCTCTCCCAGCTCCCGCTGGAGTCGCTTCTGCCAGTGCAGCGTCTGCATGAGCACGGCCTCCCACCTCCGCTCCAGGTTGACGGACAGCAGCTGCAGGGCCCGACCGAGCCGCTCCGCCTCGGGGCCCGCCGGCTGGAAGGTCAAAGGGCGAGCGTCAGAGGCGCCGTCCCCCCTCCGCCGCGCGCTACTCGCCTGGTTCTGGAGCAGCCGGCGGCAGAGCCGGAGGAGCCGGGAGACGCCGCGGCGCCGGGCTCGCACTTCCTGGCACAAAGTCTGCGGGCGCAAGAACGCGAAAAGCTTTGACAAATGGCCGTTTGCGGCCCGCCGTCCGCGTTTCTGCGCTCCGCCGCGTGTGCCCAAAGACGCCACCGAACGAAAGAAGGGGCGAAGCGCCGGCGAAAGCGCGAGGGGAGTCCGACTCCACCTCGCGACCCTGGACGGGGGCGGAGCCCTTTTGTTTTTCCGACGAGGTCCCGAGGCCCCCGCCGCGTGGAGCCTCCCACGGACGGACGCCTACACCGTACGATGCTGTCCAATTTACGTGGGCGGCCCTCATACGGGAGCCGCGGAGTTTGCGGCCCTAGGGCCAAAAGGCGGCCCCCGCGTGAAGGCGCGCGCTTCCGGGGCACATCTCATTTGGCGCCTTGAACGCCCCGACGGGAAGACTTGCTTTTGCCTTCCGAATCGACGAGCGCGGGGCGCTGCGGACAAGTTCGCTCGGCTCGCCCCCCCCGAACGGAAGGAAGGAAGCGAGCAAGCAAGGAAGGGAAGGAGGGAAGGAAGGAAGGAAGGGAGGGAGGAGGTGAGCGCAAAGGAAAGAGACCGGAAGGAAGGCAAACAACACCTTGAAGCTGGCCAGCTGGCGGCGGGCGTCGCGGCGCGGCCGCCCCAGGCAGGAGTTGAAGATGAGCAGCTCGGTCCGCCGCAGCCACGCCTTCAGCTCCTCCACGCCGGCCCGCAGCCGCTCGGGGACGTCCGAGCCCGGCGACGGAGGCGGCGAAGGCAGAAGCTCCTGCGGGCGGAGGGCGGGGCGTCCTCGGTCACGGCTCGCAAAGTTCGCTTTCCGGGAAAACCGCGAGATTCGCCGAGGTCTGCCGCGCGGGGGACGAAGGCCGGCAAAGCGCCGCGGGGGACGAAGGCCCGCAAAGCGCCGCGTTCCCCGAGCCCGGGCCTCCTCCCGCGTTCCTTTGGAACGCACGCGGACGGCGAGTCGCGAGCGGGCGGGCGCTCTGCCGCTCCGCGCCGATTCATCTAGCCGCGCGCGCAGCTGGCGCCGTCTCGTCGGCGCCGCCGCTTTGTTCCCGGCAAAGGAAAAAAAAAAGGATCCCGCGGACCGAGCGAGCGGCGCCATCTGCGCGCTTCTCATCTTCGCCGGCGTCCCCAACGGCTCGGCCAACTTTGCGCAAGCGCGCGTAAGCGGGGGCCGGCGCCGGCTTTAATGGCTTGGGGTTATCGGCCTTTGGCGCTCCGCTCCGCCCGTTCGCTCATCCCGTCGTCCGTCCGGCCCCCCCCTCGAGCCGTCGGCCTTTGAGCGGGCGCGATCATCCGTCCGTCCCCCCCGAGGGAGCCGCCGACTCGTCCGTGGGCCGGAGAGGCGGATCTTTTTGCCGACGCAAAGGACGTTAACGTTTCGCGCCCCGAGGGGCTCGCTTGCGCGCCGGCCGACCTTTGCCCCGCAAGCGGGCCTGGGCGCGAAGGACGCCGCCGCGCCTGCCGCTTCCAAACTACAACCAAAGGCCAAGTCACTCCTATCGTATTTGGAGCCGGTCGTTCTTATTGGGGGGGCGCGACCTTGACGCGACATTGACAGCACTTTTCCTCCTTTTCCGGCTTTTCTTTCCCTCTCCTGCACCCCCCCCCCATTTGCCGACTTCCTTCCTCGCTCCTGTCGCGGCGCGCCATCTGTTCCCGTTCCCGCGCTTCATCTTTCCGACGCGGAATATCAGACCGAGGTAAACATAAAAGGCGGCTTTGAAATCTTCATTGGCGCTAGTAAAGGGGGGAAAAAAATCAATCCGGCGTGCGAGCGCCCCCGGCCGCCATTTCATGGCGTGACGTCGGCGTATCGTCCCGCGTCGTCTTAAACATGCCACGGGGGCAAAAGGTCATTATCTGAAGATGCCATCTTTTTGGCCGCTCGCTCGAGAACCACAAAGTCGCCGGTGTCAAACGCGCGCGCGCGCACACACACACACACACACACACACACACACACACACACACAGCGCGCGTTGAAAAGCGCCTCCGCGCGAGATCACAATAAACAGTAGAGCCGTACTCTGCCAAGAAACACACGCACACACCTAGGGGGGAAAAACAGGTTTTGTTGGCCCCCGGTGTTACTATGGTAACGGGCTCGCGTTCCCCCAGCATTTCAGAGGAACACAGCGAGGTTCTTTAACGCTCACGCTGGCAACGCGCGCGCGCACACACGCGCGCGCACACACGCGCGCACACACCGGCTCTTCGTCGAGCGAAAGCCCGCGAGCAAATAAAGCGGGCTCGCCCGCATCCTCCGACCGCTCGCTTTGCGTTCTGCTTTCACTCCAAATATTGGCCCTAAATTTGGGGCTTTTTCATTTTCAAGTCTGTCCCCCCCGCTTGGTATCGCGCGGTCAAAACATTCGGGACCGACGGGCGGCGCCGGCACGGAGCCGAAGGCCGGAGCGGCGGCGGGCGCGTCCGGCGGCCGGCCGCGGCAAGACGGGGCGACCTTGGCCGAGCGGCGCCATCAATATTTCAAGAGCGCGCTCGACGCATCAAAAAGGAGACGGAGAAGAAGAAGGGCCGCCGCCCATTCCTCGCTCATGGAAAATGGATGCGCCTCATGAATATTCATACGCCGATGAATATTTGAGCGAGCCTCCTTTGGAGAAATTAGCTTCATCTTTACACTTATCAATAATTCGCGGGCCAGGTGAGCGCGTCGGACCATGAATTAGTCATGGCGCGCTCGCTCGCGCCGTCCGCGTCCCCGACTCCTCGGAAGCAAAACGCCGGTCGCGTCCGTCGCGCGCGCGGACGGCCGCTCCGCGAGGTCGGGCGGCGTGGCCCCCCCCCCCGCGCCCTTTCCCCCGGCGCGAGACCGCATCAAATATGGATGCTCGCGGCTGACGGCGGCGCGAGAGCGAGGCTTTGATTGCTTTTCTGGGCGCGTGACATTTGACTCCCGTGCCCGACGGAGGCGTCCGGGCGGAGAATTCCAAACGATTTCAGCCGGCGCGACGTTGAGAAACGCGCCGTCCCCTCCCAACAGGAGACCCGCGCGCTGGGCGCGGGGGCAACCGCGCGCCTTTGAGCAAGGCTGGGGCGGGGCGTCGTCTGGCGGCACGTTTGGCGAGGGACGTCGCCAAGGGGGCGCGGCTTCAGTCAACGAGACTCTCCCAAACCCCCCCCCCCCCCATTTCCAAAAGTAACGTCCCGCAACATTTCAAACGCGCTCGCCGTCGTCGCGACGGCGCTCGTCTTTGCTCAAAGGATCCGGGTTAGGGACGGCGGCGACGAGCGTCGCCACGATTGACACCGCCGCGGACGTGGCCTTTTTGGTCAAGGCCGCCGCAAAGCCGCCACACGGGCGCTCCCTTAAATCTCGCGCCATCAAACGGCGGGACGGACGGGCGGAACAAATGAGCTCTCGCCGCGGCGCGGAGACCGGACGCGCAAAAGCGTACGGAGATGAGGCCGGGCCGTCTCATCTACTTAGCGGACTCGGCGCCGGGCTCCGGGAAGGTCATCCGATCCGGCGGGGGCCGATAAACAAAACGGCGAGGCGCCGTCCTCGTCATCCGAAGAAAAGGCGCGCCCGCTCGTTCTACGCGGGCCGGCCCGGGACCGAAAGCGGACGGCGCCGCCGGACGAGCGGAAAGGCCGCGAGGCGGGGAATGCTAGCGCGCCCACGCAAAGGCTTCCGGGACCATCAAGAAGCTTTAACGGCGGCAAAGGCTTCAAGAAGGGCGGCGAAAGGGGGAGGGAGGGGGCGGGTGCTCCGGCGGCTCCCGGCGATAGAGCTAATTAACATTAGCCGCCGAGATCATTAACGCGCCGGCTAATTAGGAAATAACCGAGGCGCGTCAAAGAGCGAGGAAAGGGCGCGAAGGGAGAGCCCGGCCGGCGAAAGCAACTTTCCGGCCCGGGGTTGGCCGCCCCGCCCTCAAATCCGGCACGGCGCCGACCCTCGCGACGTCGCCCCTCCCTCGTAACGCGTCCGTCGTCCGGGTTTTCCCCCGGTCCGTCCGCGCTCAGACATTTCCATAAGAGGAAAACGGGCGGGCGAGCGTGCGGACGAAACCTCGAGCGCGTGTGCGAGCGTGTGCGAGCGTGTGCGAGCGTGTGCGAGAATACAAATAAGTCAAACAATGTCGAAATGCGCTTTTGATTGGCTTTGAGAGCAGCGAGGAGGAAGACCGGGAGGGGGAGGTGTAATGGAGTCGCCGGGAGGACGGCGGCGCGCGTGCAAACGCTTGCGTCCGCGAGCGCGCGTCTTTTATCTGGGTGGGCTAAATTATTTCTCCACGCTCCCTAATGAAAAATAAATGGAAGGCAACGTTGCACACATGCGCACGCCGGCAACGGCGTTGCGGCGCCAAGCTCGAGACGGGATTTTTCTCCGCTAGTCCCGCTCCGGCCAAAGTGCAAGGCCGCGCTTCGGGGGAGCCTGCGGTGAAAAGCCGGGCAAACTCGAACGGCGGAAACCCCCCCCTTCCATGCTCACGCGACATCGGACGAGCCTCCGAGTACGTCGCGGCTAAACGGAGCGCGCGGCCGTACGCGGCGTGGCCACTTTTTCCGTCGTTCTTTTGACGTGGCGCAAAGGGCGGGTCTCGAGCGGGAAGGCGTTAGCCGGAGCCGAGCGGACGTGATGAAATACGGAGGGAAACGGCGAGACGGCGCCAAAGACGGCCGGCCACTCCATTCCGAAACTAACGGGGCCAATAAACGGACGGCGGCCGGGGCGCCGAGGCTCGGCTTTTCGGCGCGGACCTCGGGCGACGCGGGGCTCGCGGACGCCGCCTCCTACAAACTGGCTATTTGCCTTCATCTCGTTGCGTTTTCCATCGAATTGGATCACGGGCTCCGATTCCGGTTTGTAAAGACGTCGCGGTTTGGAAATTTGCGCCGTTTGATTGTACGCTGTTCTTTTGGACCCAATCCTCGCAAACGATTGGCATAAGGGGGCGAGCCGAGGCCGGGGCCGGGGACGGGGGCCGGGGCCGGGGCCGGGGACGGGGGCCGGGGACGGGGGCCGGGGACCGGGGCCGAGGACCGGGGCCGAGGACCGGGGCCTTCCCTCGCCCGGCGTCTCGTCGTCGGCCGCCGGGCTCCGCCGGGCTTCCCGTCCCCAACGGCAAATTCGCCAGATTTGGTGGCCGCGTGAAGCAAAGTCCAAACCCGAGGAAAGAAAAGAAAGCGGCGGGCGGGCGGGCGGGTCCATGTTTAATGCATGGGCTCTCGGCGCCGCTCGGCGTGCGACGCCTTCCAAATGAGCGCGACTTCAACGCGGATTAACGGCGGCGCCGCGTTTAATCTTCAATTATGGAAAGTGAGGCGCCGGCGTCTGATTGGCGCTTCCAGGTATGGACGGGATGGGCGCGCGTACATATATACGCACCTTTTTTTTTTTTTTACCGAGATGGTAATAACCCGAGGACGTTAGCGAAAGGAGCGCGGGGGCCGCCGAGTGTTTACGCTCTCTCGCGCTTATCGGCGCTCCGAAGTCAGAGATACGCCCCGACTTTTAACGGGCGGGCGTAACGCTAAAAAAAGCCCCCCCGATATGCCTGCCACGCGTGCAAGGTCCCCAAAAATGCCAGAACCATGTCACCACGTGACAAACGAACGAGGCGGACTTCCTTTTCCCGCGTACCGGAGCGACGGAGCAACAAACGCCCCCCGAAACCAAAAAGTATTTTTTGCCGGCGGACTGACGGGACTAACCCTAACCCGGCTTCAATTCCGGCATGTGCAAACGCGCCGCTTGGCCTTCCTCTTTCCCTTCCTCTTTCCCTTCCTCTTTCCCTCCTTCCCCCCCGCGCCCGCGCCCGTCTCTTTCCGCCAGCTACGCTGATAAGAAACGTCAGCTCGGGCTGTGTGAAGTGCCACCCGGGGGGCCGCTTATCACTTTTTACCTCCACGTTTCCCGTAGCCACGCTAGAAAAAAAAAAAAACAGGGAGCCAAGGCTAGTCCGCCCACGTCAGCCGCGCCTTTCCCCATCGCGCGTCCGAGAGAGGAGAGGGCGCGCAAACTCAAATGAGAGTGCATGCCTTGCGGGAAAGCGGGATGCCTTTTGTTTCGTTTTTGGCGTCGTCGGGCCCGCTTTGGCGTTTTGCAAGCGTTTTTCAATTTGAAACTCGGGAGGTTCGAGAGGAGCCGAAAGGGAGCGGGGCCGGGGCCGGGGGACGGGGCCCGGGACGGGGCCGGGGGGCGCTCCGCTCGTCCGACGTCGGCCGCATCTGCCGCCGCGCAGCGCGACGGACAAATCCCACTAAGCCGTTAAATATGACGCTCCTCCGGCGCTCGTAGGAAACACCTAGCCCGCGTCTTCCGTATGCCGGCAAACACTCCACGTGTCGCTTGACAATCCTCGCGCGTGCACAACAAATCCTTCAAATGCGCGTAGGTGCTCGCGCGCACCCTAATCCCCGCGCCGGCGGTCTCGTCACCGCTATCGGTGTATCTTCTCTCGGCCGGCTAATCCCACAACCCCGACTGTGATATTTGCTGACATTTACATGAAGCCCCCCCCCCCCCCCCCCCCCTTCCCGCCGGCGAGAACACGGGCGCGGGGGCCAGGACGCACGGGACAAGGACGACGCAATCCCGCCGCGAGATCCCAGCGGCCTTCAAGCGAAGGAAACGCCCGGCTTTTTATTTGGTTTTTTCGGTCCGCGAGCGACGGCCGAGCCGCTCGGCTCCGGGTTCCGGGCGGGCTTCGCTCGGCCGTTCCTTTCGAGGTCGCTCGGGAAGGCGCCAATTAGGCCGGCGAGTCATTAAGCCGCATAACGACCGGCGACGGTCCGACCTGCCGTTGGCCGGCCTGCAGGAGGAGGCGGGTCCGGTGCAGGCGCAGGGCGCGCAGCATCCAGGCGTGCTGGCGGCGGATCTGAAGCCGCAGCTGCTCCCATTGGCCCGACACCGTGGCCAGGATCTCGCCCAGTCCTGGAGGGAGGAAAGAAAAAAAGCTCACGGCGGCCATCTTAGCTTCCGCTCGCGAGGCCCCCGCCGGCGCGAGAGGCCCGGCCCGTTCCCCCCGGAAGGAAGGCCTACCCGACTGGCGGGCGGGCGCCGCGGCCAGGAGCGCCGTCCCGTCCTCCATGATGCTCTCCTTCAGCGAGCTCAGGCTCTCCACCTTCACTTTGAACGACTGCGGAAAGATGCCGCTTTCGGACCGGTCGCCGCCAGGGAAAACGCTCGCCGAGAATGCGGAGAGCCGATTACCGGAGAGCCATTACCGGCACCGCCGCGTGCGGCGGTGCCACGCGTCTTTGCGGCTTCGCGCGCATGCAAATGTTTGCGACGTACGTGCCGTGGAAGGACTGGGGCCATCTGGCAGCGGGGAAGAGGGAAAAAAAAAAAAAAAAAGTCCCTCCTCGCGCAGCCGATTATCTGAAAGGAGCCGCTTCAAAGCGCGCCGCATCAGATTACCTGTTAGCGTTAGCATTCGAGCCCGCGGGAGCGACGCGCTTTGGCCTTTAGCATTAGCATATTAGCCGGGGTGTGCGCGACGCTGATAGGCGCGCGACCTTCGGGCTTGACTTTGACACGCGCTCTGACTTTGACGCGAGCCGCCGCCGGAGTTTGGAAGGAGTCGAGAGGAACCCGTTCCGGCCGGCCGCCGCGCGCGACAGCAAACGGGTCGCCGGGGCGGGCGGAGGCGCGCTAATGAGCACAAAGTGTGACTATCGGACGCGGGCACACACGCGCTAGCCGCGCCGCGAAGGGCTATTAGCCTGTTGGCTACGCCCTTTGGTGCCTTCCGCTTTTCATTGGGCAAAGCGCGCCTATTAGCTTCTGATTGAAGCTAACCGCCTCGATAGTCTGAGCATGGTGAGGTTGTAGCACGGCGAGCGCCCGCGCGCGTGCGAGCGAGCGTTCTGCCGGGACCGTATAGAAGCTCATTCGGAAGTCTGTCCAGGAACATGCAAATCTATGCAAATTGCCCTCTGTGCGCGCGGGTTTAAAACAGGGCTGCTCGTATGTATATTTTCTCTGTAAACAATGCAAATACAATGCGTTTTTGCGCGCGCAAGTGTTTAGCATCTCGCCTGTTGACGTGCGGTCTGGTTGCACGCGCCCGCCCGCCCGCCTTTGTGCGCACGTCCATATGTTGCTAGCTGATTGTTTGATTTTTTTTTTTCCTACAAATGAGCGCAGAGTGAAATCAAGAGAGACAGCAGACGGCGCGCGCGCGCGCGCGCGCACGTTGAGTTGGTATTCAAAAGAGGCGGATCAAAGGCGCGATTAAAAAACAGCGGCGGGCGGGCGGGCGGGCGGGCAAATTGGAGGAGAAAGACAAGCCATGGTGAAAGATCGGGTGAAACTTGTGGAAAAAGAGGACATTAAAGACGACGGGAAAAAGAAACCCTTGAAAAACGATTGCAGGGGAACGAGAAAAAAAACAACGGATGGCAAAAAGGCCGAACGGGAGAGCAAGACCGTGCCAGCGGGGAGGAGAGAGGACACCGGCCGATGGGGACAAAAGATGAGGAGGAGGTGAAAGCGCACGCGTCGCGCCCCCCCTCCCCCCAAACAGCCCGGCCCGAGCCGAGCCGAGCCGAGCCGGGCCACGGTACCCTTCAATGGATATGGCGCATTGCGCTAGGGAACGGCAACACCGCGTTCGGGTTCCAAGATACCGCGCATCGATTCCGGCAATATTTCCGCTCGAAAAATGGGGATAACTAGCGCTTTCTTCTTGGTTTTCCCGCTCCTTTTTTTTTCTCTCCTCCCCGCCTCACGAGCTGAGCTAAGCCAGTCTGGCTTTGGCAGCAAAGGGTCAGGAAAAGTCGGTCAGGAAATACTGCGGGGGGGCTCTACTTCCAGAAGGAATTTGTTCCACGAGTCATTTGGTAACGGGAGCTTTTCCTGACTAGAGGCGCTTTTCGCATGAAAATTGCCTAATCCGTTCCAAGCCCACCCACCGAAACCCCTGACATGAATCGCAGCCGTAGATCGCGCTTCATTTGGCCGCCTTGAGACGGCGCCGCCGTATTGGCGGAGCGTGCGGAGAACTTCGTTTGGGTGGTTTTAGTTGTACGTTCTCTTCGGTCACTTTCCAGACCGCGGGAGCCAAAAGGGTTCTTCCGGGATCCTTTTGAGCGTTTGCGTCGAGTTTAAGGTCGCGCCAAGTACTTGGGTCAGACGTGACGGTCCGCCGCTTAACCGGCGAGGAAGCGTTCAGCGGTCCGGTGACCAAAGCGCTACGTGCGCGTCCTCCCGGGTTTACGTTTGCTGGCTCTGCGGCGTGCGCCGTCGGCGGTGGAAGCGCGCCAACGGGAAAAGCGCCGGACCGCAGTACACGCGGGTTCTTTGCGCCCGCTTCGCCAAGGAGCCGGCATATCGATCAATGATACGGACGCATTGAAAAGCGTAACCGAGGAGACCGCCTGACATTCCGCTCGCCCGGCGTCTCCTTGTTACGCGCCGGCAATTTCCTCTTTCGTATCCCCGATTTTCTTTGGTAACGGCGCGGGGAAGCAGAGGTTCCGTCGGAGCCGACGGCGTTTAGGAAGGGTCGGCCGCGAATAATAAACGCGAGTGAGTCTCCGTCCGCACTCGCGCAGGCTTTTCTTTTCGCGTGTTGCGTGTGCGCGCGCTGACCAGGTGCGTGTCCAAGTAGAGCTTGAGGGCGTCCAAGTGGGGCGCGGGCGGCGTCCAGTCGCGCGTGCTCTCCAGCGCCTCCTGCAGCCAGCCGATGAAGCCGTCCAGCTGCCGCACCAGTTTCTGGGAGACACCGCAGCGCCGCAACGTGACTCGCGACGTCACCGAACGCGCTGCCATATTAAAGGGACGTGTGCAAGACTTTTTTCATTCGAAAGGAATCCATGAAATGACTATACGTTTCGAACGTCGCAAATAAATGTGTAACGGTAGGTCTCGTTATCACGGAACCATGTGACCCCCCACCCGCGACAACGGGAACCTCTCGCTGACCGTAGTGAAAAACGGTCTCTCCCGAGAACCAGTCAGAGCAAGTTTATTTGAGTATACAGCCCCGAATCTCTTCCAGCTCTTTGCCTGCCACTAAAAATCGTCCTTGCGATCGCTCTTTTCCTCCGATAAAGCTCTTGAATCGTACGCATCAAACGAATAATAGCTGAATTGAGATGCTATATCACGCATAGACACGTGATTATTATCGCAACTTCTACTTTGGGGCGATTATTCTTACTGTTATTAATTCCAAAAAGCAAAAAAAAGACAAAGGCCCCGCAAGGCAGCAGCCACCCCAGGAAAACAGAAGCGTTGACGGCGGTGACGCGGCGCCCCCTGCTGGCCGGCAAAACGCTCGCATCGGAAGCAAAGCCCGAACGAGCCCGAACGAGCCCGAACGAGCCGTCCAATCACCATTGCGCATCCAAATCACGCGGAGCCTCTGAAGACGGAAGAAGAAGAAGAAAAAAAAAAGCCGCTCGATAACGCCGGAGAAACGTCGATGACAATTATTGATAAGTGAGAGGAAGATGAGCGAGATGAAGATGGTAACGAAGACCGCGGGGAGAGCTGGAAAGAGCGCCGCATTTGAGACGCCGGCGGCGAGCCTTGCCGATTTCCCGGACGGAAGACGGCGCCGAGGAGGCCCGCGATGATTAGTGCGCGGCCCCGTCGATAGTCGGGCTGCCAATCAAGCGCGACCTTTGCGGGGGTGCGCGCGCGCGGGGATTCCGTGACGGATTGGCCCGAAACGCAGCGGCCGCCCATCGCGCCTCCGCATGTGAAAGAAAGGAAGGCTAAAAAAGGGAGGGTGCGATGCACTCCGCCCGTCCGACTTGACTTGACCTTTCCCGTTTGCATAGCTGCTGGACGTCGCCAAAGTCGCGATGACGCCGGCGAAAGATGGCCTCGGCGCCATTGACGTCCCCCCCCCCCGAAAAGCGGGCGCGGAGGCTTTTCACCACACCAAACATCCCGTGGCGAATCAGTCAGAAAATGCCAACGTCTATCGGGCGGCTCAAAAGTCGGATCCGGCATTTTCCCGCGACGCGCTCGCCCCGCCCGACTCTTTACCTCCATCTTGTCCCACACTTCGGGATGGCGGTCGCGGCCCACGTCCTCCAGGAGCCGGCGGACCAGGGACCGGGGCGGGCTCTCCTCCCCGTCTTCGGACCGCAGCTCGCTCAGCCGTCCCGACTCCAGGCTTCCGTCCGGCGAAAGGGCCGAGGGGGCGGGCCCGACCCGACCCTTGGGGGCGGAGGGAGGGGTTCGGAATCGACGGGACGCCGGCGCCGAACGAAAAAGCGGCATACCGGGGAAGGGGCGTCGTCCCCGCTCTCGGCGGAATCCCAGGGGTCCCGGCCGAGCTCGGTCCAGTCCCAGTCGTCCACGTCCTGCAAAGCGTCGGGGCCGAGGTCCTCGCCGCCGGGCCCCTGCAAGCGGCGCGGAAAGGCGTGGCCGGGAGGCCGGCCGAAGAAAAGGGCCGCCCGGCCGGCCCGCCGACTCACCAGCGCCTGAGCCAGGCTCTCCAGGTTGACGGCCAAAACGTCGCTCTCGCCGATGTGGGCCGGGAGCGCCAGGAACTCCTCCGACCCGTACCAGCGCTCCTCCCGAGACGCCGGGAGCCGCGGCTGCCGGGGTCAAAGATCAGGCCGTCGGCGCGCGGGCCGGAAGGCGGCGCGCTCGCGAGGAAAGGACCGCTCACATCGCCGGCCCTCCTTTCGGTCGGCCGGGGCGGCGTCCCGCCTCCGGGGTCCGACTCCTCGCCGCTGGCCTCCGGGTCCGAAGACGAGGGGTCGGTGTCCCCGCGGGGCTCGGGCGGGCCTCTCCGGGCCGGACCCGGGGGACGGGCGTCCCGCCGATTGTCTTCCGGGCAGACCGGGTCCGGCTCCAGCCAGAAGCCGGGGCGGTCCGGCGAGGCGGCGGGGCTCGGTGGGGCCGGGGCCCCCCCCCCCGCCGCGGCGGTCCGGGGCGCGGGCCACCCTCTCCGTCGCTTCCGGAGAACGCCCCGCGGCCTCGCTCGGGTTAGCGGCCGAGGGGACGGCCGGCTCGGGCCCGCCGCGTTCTTCGGCCGACTCGCCCGGACTGTCGTCGCTCAGCTCGTAGGCGGTGATGCCGCAGTCCAGGGAGAAATAGTCCAGGCTGCAACGGATGGTCAGCCGACCGCGATCGTCCACTTCCGTCAGGGCGTCCAGCCGACGGGTCTGAAGGACGAGAGCCCGCGGGTGAGCCGCCAAATTCCCTCCGCCCGGCACGGCCCCCCTTTTCGCCAGGGTGGCGAGCGCATTCCCCGCGCTTGGGCACGACGGAGCCCTCCGAGGCGCCTCGCGCAGGACGTACCTGCTGCCGGTCCCGGTCAAAGGCCTGCAGGATGTCGGTCCGCCCGGTGAAGTTTCCGTTGGGGTCCCGCAGACCCTGTAGCAGACGCTCCTTCAGGACCAGCACCGAAACCCTCAGCTGGTGCCACAGTAGCTGCACCGTCCTGCGAAGAGAAGACGCGCGCGGGGACGCTCAAGCCGGCGTCCGCGGGATGCGGCGGCGTCTGCGGGATGCGGCCGGCTCACCTGATGTCCACGATGACGTTGACCGAGTAGGACAGAAGCTTGAGGGAGAACTCGGTCTCCAGCAGGGCGTGGATCTGCTCCACGTGGTCCGAGATGTCCTCGCAGATGTCCTGAACGACAACGCAACGTGCGCGTCGTAGGAAGCGCGAGCGAGTCGCTTGATCGACGCTCCCGTTGATCGACGCCCCCGTTTCCGCACGCGAGGGTGACCGGCTTCCCGCTGGCTTCGGGACGCCGAGCGCATTCGCCGTCCTTTGAGAAGCGCGGTGGCACTTGTGACAAAGTGCCAAGGGGGTCAGACCGCGGGCCGCTAAAAATACGCGAGCGAGCGAGCGCGCGGTGGGGGGCGGGGGGCGATGAAATGCCATTCCGTTGTCCGGCACAGAAAGTGGGTCACGGACCCAACGGAACTCTCGATTGGCCGCCGGTGGATGAGCCCCAACGAGAACTCTTCAAAGTTCGAACCCTCGCCGGATGCCGCGAACACGCGCGAGTTTGTCGGGAGGGAGCGGCCACGGGACCCGTATCTGGCCTGCGGGCTCTTGCCGGGCGGAAGAATGCGGCTCGCTCGCTCGCTCGCTCGGAGCGCGAAAGAATAAATGAGCCATCGTCGACAGGCCAGCGACATTTTGCGCAAAAACGCCAAACGCCAGCTTACCTGGCTCTCGCCGCGGTCGTCGCAAAGGAGGAACCGCAAACGCCTGGCCGGCTCTACTTTGTGCACGCGCGCGTGGACCAGCTTCTTCTATTGGGCGTTGTCGGGGGGGGGGGGGGCGACAGTTGCAAGTTATTTTGGGACCGGTGTCGCCCTCTCACATGCGCTCACAAGGGAAGGGAGCGAGACAAAGCGGAACGCGTGTATCGCCTGACAGCCAAACGCGCCGACGTTCGGTGAACGCGAACGTCTTCCTCTTCCCCGGCGAAGAACACGCGCAATCGGCATCGCGCGCGCCGGTCGCGGCTCGCTTTGGACGCCTTCGAGGGCGAGCCCGGACGTTGCGGCCGAGGGCCGGCAGGCGGCGCCAAAGCGACGATAGCTGCGGCGAGCGGCCCGAGGCATGACGGGAATCGCGCCGAGAGGCCCGGGCCGTTTCCCCGTTTAGTCCAAGTTGAAAATTTCGCACATCCCGCGGAGACGCTTCGAGCAACGCGCACGGCGGCCGTCAGAAAGTGGGGAAAGACCTCATCAGCTGAAATGTTCCCCAGTTGCAGAGTGACACTTGGGCCGCAAACACAAACGCGCGCGCCTTGCTCCTTCCCCAGTCGGCTCGCTTCCGTCGCCCGGCCTCTTGATCCCTTTGACGCCACCATTCGAGCGGGAAGGTGTTGGCGCCGCAAATAAATGGAGCCCTTTACCTTGAGCTGGAGCAGGTGCGCGTCCACGTGCCTGTGGCGGGCGTCCTGCGCCGCCGAGCGCGTCAGCCGCGCCACCCGGGCGCCGGCGGCGCGCAGCCACGCCTCCGTTTGCGGCAGGTGCAGCAGGACCTGCCAGTCGGCGCACGCCTGCACCGGCGGCGGCGCTCCCCGCCTCTCGTTGGGCCTGCGGGGGGGGGGGGGGGTGTCACCCCTGTGCTCGCCCGTTTCGAATGACCGTCGCCTGGCATTTGGAGGAAAGCGCTCCGCTGGGCAAGAGGCTTTCCTTCCAAACGCTTCCGCATCAAAGCCGTCGCTTTGAAAAAGCAAAGGAAAAGAAAAATCGCCTTCGTGCCGGCGGCCTCGGCTTTACCTGCGGGCCGACGGCGCCCCCTCCTGTCCCGGGGCGGGAGCGACGGCGGTGAGCATGGGGGACGGCGGCGACAGCACGGGAGCGGGGGAGACGGGGCGACGGACGGCGCCGCCGGCGGGTCGCCGTCGATGGTCGGGGCCAGCCTGCGGCCGAAAGAGTCGGCGTTGAGCTCCCCCCGCGCAAAGCGCGACAGCGGTACAGAATGACGACGTGGCGCAGAAACCGTGACGTCGCGCGGAAATGACGCGGCGCCTCGTCACGGACTCGCTATCGATTCGGAGGGGATGCGCGAGGGGAACGGGAATAGAATGGCGTAGGCCGCAAGGGGGCCGGGGGCGGGACACGCCCCGCCGCCCGGTCGCGAGCGCTCCTGCCACCTATTGTTTTGCGAGCGGGCCCTCCCGCCGCCCGCCACCTTGAGAACGCTAGTCCTTCTACGCGGAGGAGAAATTGAAATTCACATTGTCTGTCTACATGTGGCGCCCAACCTTTGGAATCAGTTTGCCCAAAAAGTCAACGCGCCGCAACGTACGCGCTAATTAGCATTAAGCCGACGGAGCGAGGGTTCGATACGGTACGCGCGTGATATCGTGCGGCTCGGGGTTAGCGCCTGGCTAGCCTGAAGGCTAGCCTAAAGCGTAACGGAGGTGATGTCATGGGCAAATGTGAATCGGGGCGCCCGGGCTCTTGAATCTTTTTTTCCTTTTTCCCTTCCTGGCATTCGGAGTTGGCCTCAGGCACCGCCCGCGCCGCCCCAAGGTTTCGGCAGAGCGTCGGGACGCCGCGGACGGCGGGGGTAGCGTCACCGCAAAAAGTTTTTCCCGCGCGGCGAGGTCGCGGCCGGCGGCGCCGCGGGCGGGGTCGGCCGGAACAAAGCCGGCGGAGGAAGCGGGACGGAGCCGCCCCGGTCCGGAGCCGCCCCGGTCCGGAGCCGCCCCGCCCCGGTCCGGTCCGGACGGGCCCGACCCGCCGCGCTCCGGAAGCCAGCGTTGTGCGCGCGCGGAGACGCGAGGCGACGTGTACGTACCGCGCCCAGCGCCGGCTCTCAGCCGCGACGGAGCGAGACCCGCTGGCGCGGGCCGGTCGGAGCCGGAAGGAGGCGAGGAAGGAAGGACGGTCGGCGGAGGGAGGCGCCTTCCTCGGCGCTCGGGTCGCTTCCGCTGCGGCGCTCGCGGCCACGCTGCTGACGCTAACGCTAAGCTAAGCGATGATGCGGCACCTTCAGGACGGGAAACGCCAGCCGACAGGAGAGTGCAGGAGAGGGAGGGAGGCAGACGGGGGCTCGGGTTGCCTTGGTAACTGAAGAGGATGGGATGGAGAGGGCGGGACCGCGCTCCGATTGGCTGGCGGGGTACGCTCCACTCTGTGGGGAGGATGGGGGGGGGGCAACTCCCCTCCCTCCATGCTGCCCCCCCCCCCTCCATCTTAGACAACAGCAACGCCCTCTGCTGCCCCTGCACAACATGACAAATACAAAAGCGACAGCAGGTTTTTTCATTTAAAGGGACAAGATTGAGACCTTTTTTAATCACAAAGGAATCATTTAAAAATTACGTATAAATGTTTTCTTAACGACTTACGGTATGTTTTAAATATAGTGGACGGTCTGGTTGCTATTACATGGGGGGGGGGGGGGGGGGGGGGGGGGGCACTCCTCCGGAAGCTGCCCTGTCTGTGCATTTACGGACACCGTAAATGCAGCACCTCCTGCAGTCCGTAATGAAAAACGGTCTCAATCTTACACATCGTCCCTTTAAGAAAAAAATTACACAGGTGTAGAAGTAAAAAAAGAAGCATCGATTTTTCAACGTGTCTGTAAAATTGACATCACGATTCATTTCCTATACACCTGGTTTAAGACAGCAATTTTTGCGGCAAAATGCATATACGTTTAGTCGCGGTGTACGTTCGCACCTCTACGACACGTTCTCGTGCGCATTTGACCATCCAAATTCAATATCTTATCATTACTACTGCCAGTAGATCTCCATCCCGACTTTGCCATTCACACGCGAATCACTTGGAGGACTCAAGTGATTTGGAAGCTCCCGCGTCTTTTAATGAGTATGCAATTAGCAAGTTTTCAGTAAGTTGAAAAGTTTTCCCCCGCTTCGTACGCATCGATACCGTGTATCAAAGTTTCGACTTGTATCGCTCCGTTGGGCGAAACCTTCCGCTTCAGTCCCCCTAACAAAAGTATCGTTGGAGGTAGGATGAGTCTGACATTTTGAACAACCGACGATGTCAACAAGTACTGCGCCGTCCTGTCGAAGCTTGCCCCACAAGACGGCGCCCAGTCGCGAGGTCGTGACGTCAGTGAACGCTGGCCGGACGCCTCCGTAAAGGCGCTTCGACACCGCCACCCCTGGACCGGGCCGCAGGACTGATCGTTGCTTTGGCACACACACGCTTTTGTTAGGAAAGACAAAGGCGTTTATTTGGAAACAGGACGAACGTTTAGAAGTTTCCAACAGAAAACGAGAGCGTCGCGGTTGGCTGGCGACCCATCTTGCAAGGAGACAAAACGCGCGGGCGCTCGTTACGTGCCGACAGCCGGCAGGCGGACGCGATCCGTTCAGCGGCGTTTCGTCCCTGAACGCCTTTGGAAGAAACTCGCCGCGCAATGTCGGACCCCCAAAAATAGATTTCTTCCCACACGTATTGCTACATTCCCCTTGGCGCGCCTTTTCCCACTCCCTCGGTTGGGCCGGCGCGTTCAACGGCACTCCGAAAAGCGGATGCGTTTCGTTCCGGGCGCTAGCAGCTTGATGGCGTCACCGACGCGACTCGCGAACGGCCGCTCGGCTCGGCTCGGCTCGGCTCGGCTCGGCTCGGCTCGGCTCGGCTCGGCTCGGCTCGGCTCGGCTCGGCTCGGCTCGGCTCGGCTCGGCCGGTCGAGCATTTGGCGCAGCCTTTCACGCGCCGAGCGAGACGGATCGCGGCCGCCTTCAAACCGCCAAGTGGCCTTTTCTTCCGCGGCGGCGTCGGGCCGCGTCACGTGACCCGTTCGCCGCCTCCGGTCCAGTCCAGCGGCAGCGTTTGCGCTGACCCATTCGGATAGAGACTCTTTTATAAACGTATTTCCAAAAGCAAAGAAAAAAATACGCATTGCATTGTCAGAAAAAAATAATTTCCCCTTTAGCTGAATACCTGACGATAACATGAACGACATTTGTGTTGTCCTTTTTGCCCTTGGCTAAAAAACATGCAGACGTCACGTCCGGTAGTGGTTTGGAAGTTCGTCCCTTTCTCCACCAAAGTTCCACGGGCCGGGTATCGCATTTTCCCTCTTGAATCCCAACACGCACGCACGCACGCACGCACGCACGCACGCACACACACAGGTTAGAAACGGGAACACGTAGAAAGAGGTGAAAGAAAATTAAGAGCCAGGTGTGCTCGGAGGATGACGACGACGACGACGAAGACGAAGACCAAGACGAGGCTCCCGGGCAGAAATGGCAAGACCTTAAGGAAGACTGGCAGTCTCTTAACTTTCTTCCAACCTTGGGAGGGGGTGGACATCCGCGTATGCCGAGTCAGGTAGTTGACCCTCGACCCCGGTGGACATCCGCCACCCCCACAAAAAAAAACAAAAAAACAAAGACAACGGGAGCAACATTGTTCTCCTCAATGAACAAATGTCACTTTGTCACTTTTCAATTTTTGGCTCATGGTGAAAAAAACCCCCCAAAAGACCCGCACCCCTTATGGCAACAAGGAACACGTCGTATCCGTCCGCCCCTATTTGGATGACTGACTCGTCAATTTCTTAACCGTCCATAAAATCGCAACGAATTCGTGCTTGCGTTTTTTTTTTTTTTACCCCATCTCCCGCAGGATATCAAACGATAAGGTCGGCGTTGCCGGATTGGCGTTTGTGCATTTTCCGCACTGTCGATTTAGCCGCGAAGGAGAACCGCTTGGCGGGTGCTCCGTCGGCCCCGAAACAAACTAAAGTTGAATCCGGAGGGCCGCGCGTTTCGGGGCGCTCGTCGGGCGCGGCTTCGGACTTCGCGGAGGGCGAGCTCGCGGGGAAGCGAGCGCGGGCGGGCGGGCGGGCGCCGGGCTCGCTTCACCTTCCCCCCGTCGGGGCTCAGACGAGGGGCTCGGGGGGCAGCGCGCGGCGGATCTGCTGCGGCTGCAGGGGCGGCGGCAGCTGCAGGGGCAGCAGGGCCTCCACCATGTCGCGGCAGGGGTGCGGCGGCGGCGGCGGCGGGGGCCCGTGGGGCAGCGGCTCGCCGCCGTGGAAGAAGAAGTCGCTCTGCGCGATGAAGGCCTCCACCACGGCCTGGTTGAGCTTGGTGCTGGACAGCGTGTCCTTGTTCTCAAAGTCGGGGCGCATGAGCGTGGGCCAGAAGCAGATGGACAGGTTGTCGGCCGTCATGCGCGTGCTCTCGCTGCGGCGGCTCACCCTGCCGGACGGCCACTTCAGACGCGGGTGGTCGGCGCCGCCGGGGCGGGAGCGCGCGTCTTACCTGTTCAGGTGGCCGATGATGTACTTGAAGACCTGATAGTTGACGGCGGGAAACTTGTTGACGATCTCCTTGAGGACGCGCAGGCGCTCGCCGTAGTCCGCCAGCTCTGCAGACACACAGAGGCCCGTAGCGCTTCCTGAGAGACGCCGCTCCCCGTCCGGCGCCGATCTCGTTTTGACACGCGGTCCGATAAATACGAGGGCCCGGCCCGTTCCGTGCGGGGGGCGGGGCTTAGGCGACCGCACGGCCGGTCTCAAAATCGATTTCGCCCGCAAACCCGCCGCCGAGATTCTTTCCCGCCCCGCGCGCCAAAAGTTCCATTTCTTCGACTTGGGCAAAAGGAGCCAAATTTAGCGGCGCCGTCGGAGTCTCGCCGCGGCGGGAGCGCGCCGTCCGAACCCGGGGTAACGTCGGCAAGTCTCTATCGTAAAAGGCGAAACCGTAAAGTCAAAAGCACTCACTGGCGGCCTGGACCAGTTCGGGATGGAGAGCGTAGGGGATGAGCGGGTCGGGCAGGTCGGCGAAGAAGGCCTTGAGCGCGCCGGCCGCCGCGTTGATGGCCACGTCCAGCTCCAGGAGGTCCACGCTTTGATCTGCGGGGACGGACGCAGAGGACGTCCGGCAAACGCTCGAGGGTCGCGGGACGCGGCGACCCGGGCTCGTTTCCCGGTCGGCGCGCCGCACCTTGGTCAAACAGCTTCTGGATGTTGTCCTGGTCCGTCTTATTGCCGCTGACCCGATACAAGCCTTCTGTGGTCAAACCTGTCATCGCGCGCGCGCGCACACACAACTGAGCTAAGTGCGGTCTCGCCGGCATGGAGACGGACGGCGCGGCGGCCCTCCGGGACCGCGGCGCAGAAAAGGAAAGGAAAGGGAAGGGAAGGGAAGGGGCGCTCTCACCCACGCGCTCGATGTAGTCCACGCACTTCTCGATGAAGAGCGGGATGGGCTGCTTGGGGCAGACCAGGGTGTGCAGCGGGGCGCCGAAGTAGGTGCTCTCCCACGTCCGGCGCGTGGGCGGGTACAGCGGCTTGGGCGCCTTGGCCGATTTGGCCTGAACACCAACAAAGCCACACATTTTAGCTCCGCCCGCGCCGACGAAACGACGGGCGCCGACGGCCCGCGAGCTTCGCCTCGGAACTCGAGAAGCGTCGGCCGCGGCCGTCCGGCCTGTAAGGTGGTTTGTTTGCGCGTACTTTTTCCCTTGGGATGGCCGGGGTTTGCGGAGCGGCCCGCCGAGAGCGCGTTTGGCCGCGTCGCCCTTCCCCGTTTCAAGACCGAGCGGCCGCTCAGTCTTGGTTCTCGGCGACCGTCTCTGCCAAACGCGGCCCCCGGGCACGCCCCCGGAGCGCGGCTCGGACGCCCGTCGCCGAAAGAGAGGGAAAGGAAAAGCGGAGGCCGGGGCGACGTCGGAGGAGCGCAAGAAAAGACGGCGGGCGCAGGGGAAGGCTCCAAACGTCCGGGGAGGACGAGGGCGTCGGCGGGGAAGGCAAACTGGGCGCGGAGGACGGCAGAGATCTCCGCCGTATGGCAGATTGTTGAGGAGCGAGCAACTTTGACCATATTGAGGGTGAGGATAAGCGGCTACGGAAAACGGACCAACGATCGATCGCAGGAGCGACTTTCTAGCACGGGTCGTTCGTCGAATCCGACGGACGGCACCTAACTTCGTTTTGCGCTTCGGAAACTTAAAGATCTGTATTTTCCGGAATTTGGGTTTTTCATTTCCAGGTTGAAGGAGGACAAGCACGCCGCGCGTTTACATGTTGCCCCAGCTTACTGTACTTTTTACAGTCGCGCCTATCGACGGCGACCGTCGTCACGTCAATGGTAATTACCGTGTTCACGTTGCGCAAGCGGGCGGTTCAATAACCGGGCGCACGCCGCGCGTTTTGTTCGGAACGTTTTCAGCGACGGGCCAAGCGGCTTGAGGAAACCTTGGCCATTCGAAAAGCTGCCGGTCAAGCCAGTTTACAGCGTGGGCGACGCTCCTTTCTTAAGAGTGAACAAACAAACAAACCGAGCCGAACGTAGCTCGGAAAATAACGGGCCGCCCGCACCTTAAGGGCTCCACCGTAAATGACGACGTTATCGTTCGGGACGCTCCTGGTCCCGAGATCGAGCATCATATTTCGGCGATTGACTTTTAGCCGGACAAACCCGTTTATGCACTTTTCCTGCCTTAATTCTTGCGACAATTCCCCTACTTGCTTCCGCGGTTCATGCGAGCAGAGCGGCGGGTGCACAATGTCCCCCGCGACGGCGATCGCGGCCCGGGGCAGGGTTTGTCCAGCCATTTGCGGGCTCTAAAGGCTCGCTCGCGCCCATTAGCCCCGTGCCGTTTTGCCGATAAATGAAGCGAGCGACGGCGCAACACTCAAGTCGCTGCGGCGCGGCTTCGCGATTCCGTTTCGTCACCCGCTGCGCAGAACGGCGCGCTGGAGAACGTCTTTTTGTCAACCGTGAGACGAGAGCGCCTCCGTGACGGAAGAGGGCGCGGCGGCGTTCGAGCACCTGGGAGTCCCGTTCGCGCTTCCGCGCTCGTTCGACGCACGGGACTCGGCGCGGGGCGCGTCAAAAGACAAAAAGATGGTCGCGGGGAGAGTGCGCTGACCTTCTTTGGTTCCTTCAGCGTCTTGGGCGCCTTCTTCTTCTTCAGCTTCTTGTCTTCCTGCTCGGGGTCAGAGGTGACGGCGGGGTTGTCGATGCCGCCCTTCCAAGGGTCGGCGGGGGACAGCAGGGGGTCTTCCTCGCTGCCCCGGTGGGCCCGACCCTTCTTCTTTTTCTGCGTGGCGGGGCCGGCGTCCTCGCCGTCGCTGTCCGAGTGGATGCGCCTCTGGTAGGCCTCGGTCTTGCTGAAGAGGATTTTGGAGCGGTGTTTGTACTTGGAGGGCCGGCGCCCGGCCCGGGACCTGCGCTCGCACCCGTTCTCGTCCTCGGCGCCCCCGCGCGGGCCCAAGGGGTTTCGCGACCCGGCCGGGCGGCCGCGCGCGTCCTCCGGCTCGGCGTAGACGTCGTCCGGCCGGTAGGACCCGCTCCTCAGCAGGGTGTCCGCAGGGTCCGCGTAGTTGTCCGAAGGCTCCGCGTCGTTAGGGCGCGCGGCGGCGGCGGCGGCGGGGCCCCTCGGCGCCCGGCGGTTGCCGCGCATCCCGGCCTCGATGGTTTTCAGCAAGTTGGGGTCCAGCTTCTTGACGGCGGGCCGGGCCAGGGCCGGCTTGGGCCGAACCGGCGGCGGCACCTTGTGGTTTCGCTCGTGGTCGCCGAGGGGCGCGCCGTGGAGCGGGTACTCGTTGCCCTCCAGGTCGATACGGTACTTGGCGCGCTCGCTGGGCGTGGGAAGGAGCTGGACGTCGTCGCCGATGGGACTGTAGGGCGGGGGGGCCTCGCTGTCGTCGTCGTCGTCCTCCGAGTCCGGGTAGTACGGGTCGTAGGCCGGGGAGCGGCCGCGCGGCGAGGTCCGGAAGACGTCCTCGCCGGCGCGGTCCCGCGACGAGCCGTCGAACAAGAAGGCGCTCTCCACGCTGGCCTTCTTCTCCAGCGCTTGGTTGAAGAAGGGCGTGAAAACCTCCGTCTGCCGGTGGTACTGCGACAGGGAGTAGAGAGCCGTGAACTTGGCGGCGATCTCCGTGGCGATGTGCTCGCCTTCGGTCATCAGCTCCTTGATGGCCTCGTTTTCAAAGAAGTCGGCCTGGCTGTCGGTGACGGCGACCATCTGCACCGGGATCACGTCCTGGACCTCGGCCAGGAAGGCGCGCAGCGTGGCCATGGAGGCCTTGCGCTTGGCCGAGTAGACCAGGATGTAGCCGTGCACCAGCTCGTCCCTGCGGACGCCGATGGCCGAGTGGTAGGAGAGGACGGTGACCCGGATCCTCCTCCTGCCGTCGCCGAGCAGCTTGTCCAGGACCAGCGCGTTGGGCCGGCCCGGCTGCCCGGCGCCGCAGCAGCGCGACTCCAGAAAGGGCGAGAGGATGAGGTCGACGGCGAAGGGGTCCCAGCACATGGCGCACATGACGATGCGGAGGTCGGCCTCCGAGGCGTCCTTGATAGAGGGCGGCGGCGCCAGGGCGTCGGAGTTCCGCTTGAGGCCGTCCAGGATGGCGCGCAGGCCCTGCTTGACCTGGGACTCGGTGAACTTGCGGGGGAAGGCGCCCGAGGGCAGGTCCACGAAGGTGCACTGGAGCTTGTTGGCCAGCTGCTGGCCCTGGTGCCGGAGGATGGGGACGTTCTTGAACACGCCGTCCCTGGGATTGGCCAGCAGCAGGACGAAGGGGAGAGGAGGAGCGCATTTGTCTCTGCGGCCCTGGGCGATCTCGGCCCGGATCCTGCCCACGCAGTCCCCCACGCAGTTGAGAGACTCGATGGAGTTGAAGACGCAGAAGCAGCCGTGCGGCTTGAAGGTGGCCACCCAGGTGTGGCTGAAGAGCAAGGTGGAGTTGACGTCCACCGGGAGCAGCTCCAGCTCGTAGATGTCGCCGTCCAGGGCGTACTCGTCGTCCGTGGATTGCGCTCGGATCTCGTTGGCCAGCTCCTGCGAGAGGCCCTCCCTGCCCAGCAGGCAGAGGTTGACCTTGTCCGGGCGCCCGCCGCCGTAGCGGAGGTCGGGGCGCTCCTGCTGCTGGAGCAGCCTGTCGGCGAGCGCCTGCTCCACCTTCAGGTCCACGCAGTCGCGGCCGCTCAGGCAGGTCTCCTTGGTGGGGTGGTAGACGAAGCCGATGTGCTTGAGGAGCAGCGACTCGCGGTCGGGGGCCAGCTTCTGAAGCGCCCGGTACCGGGGCTCCTCGTTGAGCACGCGGTGGATTTCGCTCATCTTGTCGCAGCTGGGCGTGGCGTTCAGATCCAAGTCGTAGAAGAGCTCGGCGTGCTCGAAAAGCATCTCCTGGAAGTCCTCCTTGGCCCGCTCCACTATTTCCTGCTGGTGTCGGCAGTAGACGTCCCTCCTGTCCGACTCGCTGATGAACTTGTAGGCCTCGTCCTCCATCACCAGGCACACGACTTCCTCCCAAGGCTGCCCGGCCCCGATGAAGTGAACCCGGTCCAGCGTCTTCTTGAGCCTCTCTTTCATGTCCGCCCTCCTCTTCTCCGACAGCAGGCGCTGCACGTGGCCGTGGAAAAGCCTCTCGCCGTCGGGCGTGCTCAGGAGGTCGAAGGGTATCCGCCGGTCGCTGTTGTCCACGTGGTCCGACTGGTCCCAGGGCGTCTGCTCCAGCACCACGAACCAGCAATGGAAGTCGGGGCGGGCGCGGAGGACGCTTTGCGCCTCGGCCCACGTCAGGTGCTCCACCTCGTCCAGGCGGCTCAGGAGGTGGCCCAGGGTCTTGGGCAGAGTACTCAGGTACTCCTCCCGCCTCCTCCGAACGTGCTCCTGCTTGAGGCGCGCGACGTGCATGGCCAACATGTTCCTGGCCTTCCTGGAGCCCTCCAGGGCGACGAACTCCTCGTAGTCGGGGTCGCCCTTGGCGCTGGCCGCCAGCCCTTTCCAGGCGCAGCGGTAGTCCGTCACCGCCCGCGCCAGGAGCTTCTCGAACCGCTCGGTGGCCGAGGCCGCCAGCTGCCGTTGGACTTTGGCGGCCTCGGCGTACGGCGGCGTCTTGGGCTTGCCTCGGGTCCGGTCCAGCTGCTGGAGAAGGGCGTTGAAGCAGAGCTCCACGTTGACGTTGAGGCGCGCCGACGTCTCCACCAGGAGCAAGTTCTTCTTGCCGGCCACGAAAGCCTGAAGGTCCCTCAGGTGCTGCTCCACAAGCTCGTCGCATTTGGTGGCGGCCACCACCGCGGGTTTCTTGGACTTGGCGATCTGGGCGTAAAGAGCGCCGACAAACTTCATTTGGTCGTCGAAGTTCCTGTTGCAGCCCTTGCTGACGTCCACGCACAGCACGAAACCGTCGACGTTCAGCTTGCCGTCCGGCATCTGCTTCTGCTCAAAGTCCTGCTCCAGGCCCAGCTGGTCCGTGCAGATGTACATGAGCTTCTCGGCGGACTGAAGCTTGGTGGCGGCCGCCCGTTTGCTGTACTGCTGCATGTTGGTGCTCCGGTGCGCCTGGAAGGTCTGGTCGTCGATGAACTCCGTCTGCTCCACCACTTGGATTTTACAGTCGGGCCCCTCGTCCCCCCTGTGGGGGACGTGGCCCCAGTACAGAAAGTGGTCATTGTTGACCACGCGCCCCCCAAAGTCGATGGTGCTCAGCACCGACGTGTGCTCCGAGTAGTAGCCGTCGGCGTGGGGGCGCACGTATCGGTTGCAGAGGCAGGACTTGCCCACGCCGCAGTTTCCCTTGTCTTTCTCCGTGCCCGAGAGGCCCACCACGCTGACGGCGAATGTCGGGGGGCGCGCGTCCTTGCTCTTGGCCATTATATTCTCATCGCCCGCTCGCCGGCTGCCGGGGAAAAGGTCATTCCCGGGGGCCTTCGTCGCCGTCCGGCGCTCCCGCGTTCCTCTCCGATCTCGGCCCGCCGTCTCCTCTTATCACCTGCCTGCGAGACAGAGCGCGCGCAATTAGAGGAGGGCGGAAGCACCCGATCAGAGCCGGAAAACCTTGGCCGAACCCTCGCGCTCACGTGGGGAAGGAGGGGCGGTCCCGCACTCCTCCCTCGCCCTCCCTCTTCCTCCGGGCAGGGATTTTGTGCGCGGACGTGCTTTGCCGGCGGGCGCGCCGTGGTAAAACACCGAACGGACGCGGCCATGGGGCGGACGCCTCGGGGCCCCGCGGTCATTTTTGTGTCGCGCGAGGGATTGCGGCCGGGACGCACGATGCGCTTTTGTACGTCGCGGCAAACACCAGAAGGGAGCCGCGCCCCCATTTGGTTCCTCCGTTTGATTGTCGCGGCCCAGCAAATCATTTCTAGGTCAGCGGCTGTCAAAGGGCCGCGCTCGCCTGCCATTTTTATCCGCCTGGCCGCAAATGGCTCCAAAGCGCTTCTTTTTTGGCGCACGGCGGGGGTGGGCGTGGGGGGGTCTTTCTTTGCCTTCTATTCGGTGTTTTTGCTGAAACATCAAAGTGGAATTTCTCATACTGACAAATCCATTTGAGAAAAGCTTTTTTTTCTTCTTCTTTAGGCGGGTGCATTGCTGCCGCAGCGGCAACAAAGTCGGCATCACGCTTCAACGGGATCAATTGAAGGTTTGAATCCAGGAACCTGATAAGTGACCCGCCGTACGAGACGTTCGCAAACACCTCTCACCAATCTGCGGATATTTTGGATACTTTTTTTTAATCTGGGTTTTTACATTTATCGGAGAAAAAACCGTCTTCGGTTACGATGACTCGAGGCCAATTACTTTTGGATTTGACTCCCGCCCCCCCATCAAGAAGAGGCTATGACTGCATGTCCCCCTCCCCAAAATTTCAAACGCACCATGTCAACAACTCCTGTATGCCCTCCGGCCCCAGTTTCCAAGAAACGGCTTTGTCAGAGGAAAAGGGCAATCGGCAAGTTCCATAGGAGGCGCGGCCAAGGTGAGCAGCGGGGCGTGACCTCGTGCAGCTAGGGCAAAACCAGGCGCGGCGCCGCGCCGCAGAGGCTCTTCTTTGTTCCGGCGGCCTCCCGCGCCGTTTGCGCAGAGTAACCGAGACGAGCTTTAGCTTCGTTCCTTCGGCGGGCGTGCCGTCGACTGGGCCGCCTGCGTGTGCTCACGCGTCGCTCTCCGCTTTGCCCCGCGGAGCCGGTGCTCCCAAACGAGCGCGGCCGCCGCGCCGGCCAAAAACGCCAACTGGGAGAAAATGACGAAGGCTATCCTTTCCCGCCCGCTGTCCCGCGCACCCGTCCGAACATGCGCTTCCCACCTTGGGGCGGCGCGCGCCCACGCGAAGGAGAGTCGCCGGCGAGCACTCCGGCGCGTTTGCGCAAACGGGACCCGAGCAAATCCTCCTCGCGTCGTCTGAAGGCTCACGTCGGCCGGACGCGAAGCGCGCCTCGGGAAAGCCCGCTTGACATGTTTTTGCCGACTTTGCTCTGAGATGAGTGATGGAAGACAATCAGGCGCGTGCTTCTCTGCCGGCATTATGGCAGCGCGACACGCGCGCAAAGCTCTTCATATTTGGGCTCTCGTCAGTAGCAAAAAAAACCTCCTTTTGCGCTGAGCTGGTCAACACGGGCACACGTGCGCATGAGCGCGCGCACATACGTTAGCTTTCCCAACAGGGTATCGCTTGCATGGATTAAGGGCTGACTTAGTTGGCGGGCTGCTCCTCAAAACTACTAAACGCCGCTAAGCTCCCAAACGCGTCGCCGGGGACCGAAAACCTTGCGGGGTCAAAGCCGCCGGATTAGCGTAAACGGCGCGACCGGGCGGCCGTCCCGTCAGGAAATAAAAGTCGAAACCGGACCGGGCCTCAGACCCCTCGTTTATCTTCCCGCCGGGGCGAGCGCTTCTCTTCACTTCCGGCGGATGCTTCTTCCGCTTTGGAAGCAAAGCAATCACAATTTTTGAGCCACCTTCCACGCTTCGGTCGGAAAATTCTTATGCGTGCGGTGAGCGGGCCTCGGTCAAGGAGGGCCGAAAGCCGAATCGATCCCGCTCCGATTGTCCCGCAAAACGTTCCCGGCGACATAAGCCCCTTTCGCGCCGCAGGAACTCTTCCGCTGTACCCCGGTAGCGCGTGTTCCCCTTTCCCTTCCCGCCAAAACACGTTCCGGGCAGGGAAGGTTCCGCTAAGCCCGTGCTCCTAATATTTTGAAATAACGGGAGGAGAGAAAAGTGATAGGCGGACGGGTGCTCGGGAACCAACTCTACTACGTATTGACGAAAAAGAGGACACCCGACTCCAATTTGTTTCAACTAGGAGAAAAGGAGAAAAGAGCCAGCGCGTTTGAGGTTTACAAAAGAAAAAAAAAAAGGAAAAACACGCAGACAGAACACCGACCGAAGGAGATTTACGCCCCGGCGATCTGAATCAGAAATCCGCTGCATTCGGCGGGCGGTCAGCGTATGCTTTTTATCGCTTTTCGCCTTAGGCAACACGCCGAAAGACGCTCCGTCGGCGTCAAGGCCCCCGTGGGCTCATAGGCCCCCGTCGGCGCCAAGGCCTCCGTCGGCGCCAAGGCCTCCGTCGGCGCTTCGCCCCCCCCCCCCCCCGTCGGTACCAACGCCAACTTGGGGCCCGTCGGTAAGGAACTTCGGACCCGGAACACTCGCGACCGTTCGGTGGGAAGGCAGCTATCGATAGCTGACGTCTCCATTTCTGTTTTAGTTGTTCCGGTTGATCGCAACGCGTCCTGGGCCATTCCCTTTCTATCTTCGGAGATCGGTGCGCGTAGATTCCTCCATTTGTCGGCGCGTATCGCTTGAAGTTCGGTTTGAAATACCCGAGAAGGTCGGAGCTTGGAAAAGGTTCCTGGAAAGCGGCGGTCCTCGCAGATACGGTGCCCGCCTCAGGGTCGGTACCGGTTGACAACTTTGGGAAAAGCGGCGGCTGCAAAGAGCACGTAAAGTCGGCGGACTAGGTTGCGAGGACGCACAAGCGGCATTGAAAGTTTAGCTCGGTCCAAAACGCTGGCGGCGTGCTTGCGACGGGACCGATTCGCGGGAACGCGGCTGATGCTCGGCCCGCGCAAACAACGACAACAAACGCCGCTTGCTTTTCCGTCTCCCGGGTGGGCGGCGAGACGAGCGCGCGGCCGCTCGGGCGTCTTTCCCGGCGTTGGCGACCGGCTAACGCTAGCGAGTCGCTAGCTTGCTAGCCTCGTTAGCTTAGCCCGGAGCACGGAGCCCCGTCCGGGCTCGTTCCGACGGCCCGGCGACTCGCGGACGCCCGGGAGCGGTTCCTCGCCAAACCCGCTCCCGCTCGGCCTCGCGCCGCCGGTCCGGACGCTTCGCCGGGCCCGCGCGGCTAGCCGGGCTAAGCGAGCCTTCTTAATCCCGTCCCCGGAGACGTCGCCGTCGTAACGCACCCACCTAGTAGGAAGAACAACATGGTCGCTCCAGCGTCCTCGTCCGAGGCGTCCCCGGCCTTGAAAAGGACAAGAAGGGGACAAGCGAGAGGTCCTCGGCGTCCTTTCGGCGGTGTCCTCGCGGGGGGGGGGGGGGGGGGGCGCTCCGCCCGGGTGGATAGGCGCTGGCTCGCTCGCTCGCTGACTGGCCGCCGCCGCTGCTCTGATGCCGCCGGGACGTCGACGGGCCTCGGCCGACGATCGAGTGAAGACGTGCGAGACCTCAATGGCTGCTGCGGAGCGCAGTTGGGGGTGTGGCTAAACGCGAGGGTGGGCCCAAACGTCGGACTCCGCCCTCACGGATTCTCGCCGTCCTTCCGGGCAACCCCCCCCCAAACCTTTTTCTTGTCGGGCCCGTTAACATCACTTGTGTTTTTCCGAACCCTTTATCGCACATCAAAAATGACCCACTGGCGCTGAAAGCTAACCCGGATACTATAGTAACTTCGACCGTACAGGGATGTCCTATGCCGGGGTAGGACGATACTGCGTCCGTCCAACTCATTTCTTCGTGGGGGACTTTTGGACCCAATTGCCGACGATCGCCAGCGTTGACGTCCTCATTTTGGGAGCCCCTGAAGGCACTGGGATGTGCTTCTGCGGCTCTCCGTCCCTCTTCTCGCGGACTTCCGCTGGCTCCGTCCCGACTGACAAAGAGTCGTTGGTTTTCTCTGTTCCTCTGCAACGGTGACGTCCTTGCACGGCGGAAAGTTTTTGAAAAAATTGCAGCCGAGGCCTCCAACTGGCTCTGCAGTCAGGGCCAGTTGGGAGGCGTTTTTGCGAGAAATTGACAAAGAAACATTCGACATAAATAGAGGCGTTTGCTTGAGCTGCGGATAGGGGAGGGGCCTGATCCGGACATACGTTCGCCAACGTGAAATCAAACGGCGGCGAGGCTTAACTGGAACGCTGCAGATTTGCGACAGGGCCGCGGCCCCAACATCCCCGGCCGGACGCGTTAGTTGACCTCGGAGCCTCCGCCGGGATGGAGGCCGACCTTTACCGAGCCGCGTGCGGGAAAGGGCGGAGCAAACGAACGCGTCCGTCTTTTGCCTCAAAGTCGTGGTGGTGGAAGCCGTTAGAAAAGAGCTGAGGTCCTCGCGGATGTTTTGGAAGGCGCCGGCGTGTTTGAGAGGAAGGGCCCGCGGCCGTCGGGCGAAAGACGGGCAAGGACGAGACGCCGGCGCGGCCCCGAAGGCGCGACCCGAAGCAGGACGAGACCACGGCCGGCCGTCTCACATGGCGTTTAATGAGCGTCCGTGGCAAAGAGGTTTCCGCGCGAACCGTCCTCGCCGGAAGCGTAACGAGGGCGACGCCGGTCATTTCTCGACTCCGTCGCGACAAATCCATCGCTTCGGCGAGCGCCCGGCGGACGTCAAGCGGCCAGCTCGTCCAGCCTGCGGACCACGGCGTCGGCCAGCTTCAAGTAGGACAGCGCCTGCGCGGACACAAAGCCGGGCCCGCGATCGGGGGGGGCGGGGTGTTAGGGGGGGGGGGGGGGGGGCTTCCCGGTTACGAGGCAGGAGAGCGGCGGGCACCTGGGGGCTGCCGGGCGACGACACCACCACGGGCTTCCCCGCGTCGGCCGTTTCTCGGATGTGGCCGTGGAGCGGGACGTCACCTGAGAGCACACGCACCCGATGCCGTCACGCCGGCGGGAGCCCAAAAGGGTCTGCAAAAGTCATCCGTCATCTGGTAGTCTTTGTCAGCCGCGTGCGCAAGTGCTCTTCTCCGGGCGGCTCGCCGCATAAAGTCAAGTCGGAATCGAAGCTTCCGGCCGCCCGTATCTTGGGAAGTCCGGCCTCAACTTTTTTCGCCACGGCGAACCAAAGCAAAGCGGCGGCCGAAGCCCGTTGGCGCCCGATCCGCCCCGCCGACTCAAAACGACGTCCCGCCGACGTCGGCGTTTTTTTAAATCAAGTTCATCGATCGATCGACGGCAAAACGGAGAGACGAAACCTTTCGAGAGGAGCCGCCTTTCGGTCAAATTCGCTGAGACCGGCCGTCGAAAGTTGAAAGCGGCACAGTTGGACAACGGCCGCATACGTAATCGAGAGACGGCCCAGAACCGTTCGTTGGTCGGGAGGCAAAGGGCCGCGCGCAGAGGTGTTTTTTTTTACCTAAAAAAGCCACTCCCAGCGAGCGGGCCAGCCGCCTGGCCCCGTCCGAGCCGAAGATGGCCGTCCGCTCGCCGCACTTGGGGCACTCGAACGCGCTCATGTTCTGCACCAGGCCCAGAACCTGCAAAGGCGTCCGCAGACGGCGCGCGAGTGCCGGCGCGCGGGTGGCGGCGCGCGGGTGGCGGCGCGTGAGTGGAGGCGCGCGAGTGGCCCGCATTCGGCGAGCCGTTTCCGGGCCGGCGCACGTTACCGGAACGTGCACTTTCCGGAACATCAGGGCTCCTTTGCGAGCGTCCAGCAGGGCCACGTCCTGAGGCGTCGACACCATCACGGCGCCTGCGCGCCGGAGCCGCCTCGCCGTCACCCCGCCGCCGCATATGTTTCGCGACCGTCAGTACGGACCAGCTAACCTGCTATGGGGACGCTCTGCGTGATGGTGAGCTGCGCGTCGCCTGTCCCGGGAGGCATGTCGATCACCAGGTAATCCAGTGTGCCCCACTCCACCTGCACGCGCCCACATATTTCTCGCCACACCAGTTTTTCTCTTCCGTTGCCATTGGATGTGAATCGGGAAGAGGGGGTTGTTCCCGCCAACCTGTCTGAGCAGCCTGTCCAGGGCCGACATGACCATGAGGCCCCTCCACACCACGGGGGCGTCCTCGTCCACCAGGAAGCCCATGGACATGCTGGCGACACGCGAGAGCGCGTGAAAGTCCGCCCTCGGGGACGGGGACGGGGACGAGTCTGCGGGGGGCCCGGGAGTGGGCCGAAGGCGCCGGGCGGACCGGACGGCGAAAGGTAAGTGGAGCGGCGGGCGGGCGCTCGGAGGGACTCACCAAGGGAGGCCGTAGTTGGTCAGCGGCAGCATGCGATTGTCTGGACAGACCAAAAACAAAAGGCAATCCACGAGCCCTTTCCTTTTTCCGCCCAGCAAGCGGCACGGGTCGGCGCGCCGGGACCAAGGTGACGAGTTGCCGTCCGCTGCTTACTGTCAGTGAGCTGCGGGTTTCCCTTCAGGTTCATCATCTTGGGAACGGACGGACCGTAGATGTCGGCGTCCAGCAGGCCCACCGACTTGGACTGGAAACAAACACGACGGGCGAGTCTTGACCGCTCGCGGATCGTTGTTTTTTGCCCCGCCCCCCGGCGCGATGGCGCGCCTCCCACGGCTTCCTCACCGGCTGGTTGGCCATCAACGCCAGAGCCAGGTTGACTGCGGAAGGGAGGGCGGAGCGCGTTTGCCAAAGGTGCCGGTGGAGGCGCGCGGCGCGAGCGTACCGGCGGTGGTGGACTTTCCCACGCCGCCTTTGCCGGACGCCACCAGCAGCACCTGGCGCACCCCCGCGACGGCCTTGCGCTCGGGGAGCCCCCGGGCCATCAGCCGCTTCCGGCGCTCCTCCGAGGCCTCGGCGTCCTGCGAACTCTGGACAAAGCCGAGAAGAAAGGACAAACTGGAGCGGGGCCGGGCGATCCGGGGCCGGGCGATCCGGGGCCGGGCGATCCGGGGCCGGCGTCCCGCGCGTTTTCCGCTCTTCTCCTAGCTCCGCCGGATCTTGAAAACGATCCCGCTTATTTTCCGGCGCAGAAACGTATTTCGGGGATGCGTTTTCCTTCATCAAATAGGTAGTGTCGATCATGTACGCATATCGGTCGAGTCGAACCGCTCGGGCTCAACCCGAATCCGCCAACGGGCAACCGCGGCCGAATCCAATTTTAAAGTAACCCTCCAAACCCCATTATTGGTCGCTTTGATTTCATACGCTCAATCAAGTTGCGCGAAGTGCACGTGCGAGCTAGCCTACCGACCGGAAGTTTCGTCTACGCCGTAGCCCACGCATCCACCTTAAAGTCAAAGTGAACGACCGCTCCGCGGTTCCAAATGCATTCAAACGTATTCGGAGCGCGCCGCGTAGCACTGCTTGACGACGACTGTTTGCTAACCAGTATTGCTTTGGAGGACGGCGACGTCGAACGTTAACTTGGAATACGCGCTCATACTTCCGGTGTTGTCGCGGTCAAAAGCGCAAGCTTGATGTCACTGAGCGAGCCGAACCTCTAGCCAGTAGCGAGCGTCCGTAGAAACGTCCACGAATACTCACGCGGCTGCGCGTGGAGTGCGTGCGGCAGGCGGACGCGGCCTTTGCCCGCGGCCCGCCTCGTAAAAGTAGCAAATCGTTGGCGCGTGCTCTCAGCGAAGCGGAAAGTCTAGCGTAAGTGAAGTGCGCCATGTTTGAGCCGCTCGCTCACTCGAGGCGCGTCGTTGTTGCGCAAAACGCCCATCGCGCAACGCCTTCCCAAAAGCACGCATACCGCGCGCGCTGCGTTTTGGAAGGCTTGCCGCGAACGAACGAGCCCAACAAGTGTTTTCGGGGCGGGCGGCGTCGACCGAAAACGGCGACACTCGCGCGACGGACTGCGGACTACGTGCGCAACTTTGGGGCTTTTCGGAACGTCCGCTGTGACGTCAGAAGCAGGAAGCGGTCGGCCGTCTCCCGTCTTGGAGCTCGCTCGCGCGATGGCGGAGAGGAGCGGCCGCGCGCCTCCGGTGGTCCGGGTGGTCCTGCAGCAATGCTTGCAGGCCGAGCTGCAGGTGAAGCCGCGGGACGAGCGCCAAGCGGCCGAATGGGTTCAGGTCGGCGCGGCTTCGGTTTCGTTTCTTCGCCCCCCCCCCCCCCCCCCCCCCCGCGGCACGACAAACGTCGCGAAGATTCTTTCCGAAGATGACGCGCGTTGCCGTGTGGTCTGCTTGCGCTTGCAGATCGAAAGAGGAATGGTGGCGTACGTTTGTTTTTTGAAAGGCGCGACTGAAGACATCCTTCCCAAAATGGGTGAGTTGCCTCTTTCCTCCGACGCCGTCGCTCAAATTCGGAACGCTTCAGCGGCTTCCGTTCTAATAGCTTGTCAGCCCGGCGTCGTGTTTTCCCCGGAAAAAAAAAAAGATTCGGAATACGTCGCGTCTACCAAGTGCTGGAGACAGCCATTTGCCCCCCGCGGCCCCAAACGATTGGCAAGGATTCGAGAAGGCGCACGTCCAAACTTTCCTCGCTCGCGATACTACAAGTGGCCGCGGAACCTTACGCGCGCGGACCGCCCAACGGTCGAGAGACTATACGATTTCGCTTCATCAAGTTTGTTTGCTTTTCGTATCTTGAGTCTACCTTCTCAAAGGTGCACCGGCAGATTTACGAAGAGCGGGAGGCGCTGCATTTTCCATCGTCCTTCGCTATAAAAAACATAGCCGCTCTCCGTGGAACATCGTTCCATGACTAGATTGTATTTCAAACATACATTCATTTGCAACTTTTTGAAATTTACAATCATTTTTTCCTTCTTAACGAAAAACTCTTACACGGTCCGCCTTCGAGTAAATGCTCCCTCGCCAATCCAAAAAAACTTCCCGGCGGCCGGCGGGCGCAAGCGACTTTGAACGCCGGGACTTCCCTTTCCCGCCGTAGTTTCCACGCTGTTCAACGTGCGCGTGTGCGAGTCTTCGTCCGGCAAGATGGTGTCGCTGGCGGATCTGCCGGGCGGCCTCCTGCTGGTCCCTCAGGCCACGCTGGGGGGCAAGCTCAAAGGCAGGAGCGTGCAGTACCACAACAACGTGGCCAAGGAGGACGGCATGCGCCTCTACGCCCGCCTGGCGGACCTGTGCCGGCGGGAGGCGGCGCCGCCCGGCGTGGCCGTGCGCCACGGCACCTACGGCAACAGGCAGGTCCTCCGCGTGCAGACGGACGGGCCTTACACGCACCTGCTGGAGTTCTGATGGAGGCCCGCGGCTCAAACGGCAGCCCGCGAAGGACGTCTTTCGGATGGCTCGAGCGGCCCGCGGCTCGTTTTCTGCGCGGTGAGGGGCGGGGACCTTCGCCCGACGGCCGCGCGCCCCCGCCCGTTTGTCGCCTCCGAAGGTTTCGGACGATGCCGACGTTACGTCACGTTGTCAACGGCATTAAAAACAAGAAGGACGAGCGACTGTGACTTTGTTTGGCAAAGTAAAAACAAGAAGGACGAGCGACTGTGACTTTGTTTGGCAAAGTGAGCGAGATGCGCCGCGGGAGCCGCTCGCGCCATTTATTGGCCTCGTAAGAAGCAAGAGAAAGGTGCGTTCCTTACGCGTGTGCGGGACTGTTTCGCGGTCGAATCGGCGGCGGCGAGCCCCGCCCCAAACCGGAATCTGGCTCGGGCCAGTCCGCCCGCGCTTCTTCGGGCCTCGCCCGGCCCGAGTTTGACTTTGCGTCCCGTCTCGCGCCGGCCGAGGACGCCTCGTCTCCGCGCCGCCTCGGCCGTGCGACGGCGCCTCCCTCGGTCCGGCCTCAGCGCCTGCCGCGCCCCGTCTCCGATCTCGCGCCGCCTTACCCCGTCTGGCGCGGTCCGGCCTCCTCCCGTCCCGTCCGGTCAGGTCTCGTCCCGCCCGGGAGCGCGGCCCCCGGGGTTCCGCCCAAAAGTCGCCCCGCCCCCCTCAGTCCCCCTCCCAAACGCAGTTGCACTCTCTGAGCGGGTCGCGCGGGCGCATGGCGGTCACCACGGTGATCCGGTTGGACGACAGCTGCACCAGCTGGCGGATGAGCTCCCGGACGCAGGGACTGGGCCAGGGGTGCCCGTTCAGATAGTCCCTCAGGATGAAGGAGCGCTCCACCAAGAGCTCCAGGCGCTCCAGGCGGCGAAGGCGCTGCAGGCTGAGGAGGTCCTTCTCGGGCTCGCGGCGAAAGAACCTGCCGGGGGGCCCGCGCGGTCAGCGGCGTCTTTCGGCCCGTCCGGACCGCCTCGCTCCGTCCCCGCCCTCTCACCGTATGCGCAGCGTGCGCAGCTGCGGGAACAACATGGGGATGCGCCGGCACAGGCTGCCGCTGGAACGGTTCTGCTCGATGTCCAGGTGCTCCAGGGCCACGACTTTGGGCGCGATGGAGTCCAAATCCTTGAGCGTGATGGCCACGCGCAGCGTTAGCCGCGTGACGCTGGCCGGGATGGTGGTGGTGTACAGCGACAGGGAGTTCCCGCCTGCCGACGGGACCCGGCCCGTTACGGAAGCGCCGGTGCGCGGTTTCGGGACGAGCCCGAGCGCCGGCCATTTTCGACGTGCCTATTTTCTGTCGTCGCGCGCTAGGACGTGGCGCGGCGGGCGCTCGCTAATTACGCAAACGGACAAGAATACCGTGAGGCGTAGCGCCGCGGTGAGCCTACGTGCTTTTTCTTACCTTTACTATTTTTTTTTTTTTTTTTTGATGAGACGGGACTCACCCACGATGCTGAGGGTCTCCAAGCGCTTGAGGGGCGCCAGCCAGGACGCCAGGCGGCAGTCCAGCCCGTCGCGGATGTAGCGGTAATGCACGGTCAGCGAACGCAGCGAGGTCAAGCTCCTCAACGCGTCGTAGGGCAGGACGGTTTCGGGGTAGTCCACCAGCTCCAGACTGGTCAGCGCCGGACCGCCGTACCGGGAGCCTGAGCCGAGACGAGACGGACGCTCAAGCCGGCGGCGCCGCCGCGGGCGGGCGGGCGACCTACCCGGGCAGCGCGGGTCCGGCGGGCTCAGGTAGTCATCGGGCAGGGGCTCCTGGGGCTCGGCCCTCATGCCCCACGAGAGGTGCGTCAGCTTGCGCAGGCCCCTCATCATGCGGTGGAAGTCGTCCTGGGGCACCGGGCGCACGCGGTCCAGGCCGCAGCCCTCGCCCTGCTGGTGGAAGAGCAGGTAGCGCAGATTGGCCAGGCCGGCCAGGGCGCGCACCAGGTCGGCGGCCGAGCGCAGGCGCACGTTGCACACGCTCAGGTGCGTGAGGCGCGCGGCCAGGTGCTCGCCCAGCGCCGGGCTCAGCATGGGCTCGGACCAGGCGGCGTCGCGCACGGCCAGCTCGCGCACGTCCGAGAACTGCAGCAGGTGCTCCAGGTACTTCTGCTTGTAGACGCGCCCGCCGTCGACGAAGGCCACGGCGCTGAGCGACGGCAGGAACTTGACCAGGCGCCGCCACTCCTTGCGGCGCAGGTGGCGCACGGCCACGCGGGTCAGCTTGCGCCGGCGCAGCGTGTCCCAGAAGCCGAAGGTGTAGCGGCGCAGGTCGGACAGCGCCACCGTCCGGCCCCGCCACAGGTACGGGTGGTCGGCCAGCAGGCGCAGGGCCCGGCACGAGCAGCGCGCCGCCTGCAGGTCGCCGGGGCCCAGGAAGCTCAGCACCGAGACCCACAGCTCCGGCGGCAGCGGCGGCAGCTCCGACATCGGCCCGGCGAGCCCCGCGACGATCGAGCTGGAGGAGGGGGGGGGGGCGATCCGCGGCCGCGCCTGAAGCCGTCGAGCGGCCGCGCCTGAAGCCGTCGAGCGGCCGCGCCTGAAGCCGTCGAGCGGCCGCGCCAGAAGCCGTCGAGCGGCCGCGCCTGAAGCCGTCGAGCGGCCGCGCCAGAAGCCGTCGAGCGGCCGTCTTACGTCGCCACCCCGCGAACGGGCCGTGTTCCGCGCGAGCCCCTCGGCCCGCCAACCTCGCTCTTCGCCGCCATCCTTCAGCGCCTACCTCGGCAGAGTCCAACGCGGCCGCGGCGGCGGCGGCGGCGGCGTCCGTCCATTCATACGCGAGTCCGCTTTCTCCCCAGGCGAGAGGGCGAGGCGCGTCACTTCCGGTTTGTGACGGCTGCCGGCCAATCCCGAGGCACCTTTGCTCTTCTTCGACGGCGGAAAGCGTCGCCGACGACCGCGTCGCGTCGGCGCCCCCGAGCCTCTTTCAACAACGCTGTCGGAATAATACGTTCGCCGCGCCCGATAGAAGCGCTGCCGCGCCCGATAGAAGCGCTGCCGCGCCCGATAGAAGCGCTGCCGCGCCCGATAGAAGCGCTGCCGCGCCCGATAGAAGCGCTGCCGCGCCCGATAGAAGCGCTGCCGCGCCCGATAGAAGATAGAAGCGCTGCCGCGCCCGATAGAAGCGCTGCCGCGCCCGATAGAAGCGCTGCCGCGCCGAGCTCAGACCGCAGACGGACGGCACTTCGCTCGAGACGAAAAATATCTCGCTCCATCAAACGTTTGGCCGTTTTCCACACATGCACGCGCGGTTGCTTCAAAATTGTAACTGTGCCTTTTGCATTTTGCGATTAGGTTAGCATTAGCAGCAAACTTCAATCGTCGTTGGGTTTCATCTGGTACACTTTGACCAGAACTGTTAAGCGTTAGCTTACCTTGCCGCAAGGCTTCCAAATGCCGCGTCGAATCCACAGCGGAAGGCGGCAGATACCCTGACCGGTCTTCTAACGTCTTGACGTCAAAGTGTCATCCCTCGGCGAGACAGAGAGCGCAATCGGCGTTTTCTTTTGGCCGACTTTTTGCCTCACTTTTCTCCTCCGATCTCGCGGCGAGGGGTAAAAACAGCACTTCCGGGCTAAAAAGGCATTTCTTTACTGTGCAATACCACTATTTTTTGTGCGTGTGATTTATGACATTGCGGTAATTCCATTACTTTTGTGACGCATCGCTCCCAACATCGCCCACACAGTTTTTGGGGCCGGAACCTTCACGCAACCGAGGGACGTCTGAACCGTATAAAACGCGGCAGAATGGCATCGGCGCAGTCCTCCTCCGTTCTCTTTTTTCCCCCCCTTTGTGTTAACGATCACAGGAAAAGGCCGACGTCGCACCTTCGGGTTTATTTCAAGCACGAGACGGGACGACAAAAGCGCGCTCGGTTTGAAGGACGGCCAGAGAAGATTCGAGCCGCTTCGGCTCTTCGAGCCCTGGCTCGAAAAAGTCAGAAAAGCCGCCCTCTACGGCGCCGGAGAGAAGGTGAGGATCATCCAGCCGATGACAAAGTAGAAGAGGAAGACGGGGTAGACGGCCAGGCCCCTGCGGCCGGGCGGCTGGCTGCCGGCCAGGAAGGCGGACGAGGCGAAGGCGGACCAGCCGAAGGACGCCGCCACCACGGCCAGCCGCGCGGCGAAGCCCGCCGCCCCGGCGTTGCCCAGCAGGACCAGGCGGCACACCGCCATGGCGGCCGTCAGCGGCAGGATGCAGTAGCCCAGCACGCACAGACTCTGGAAGAAGGAGATGGTGCCGCCCAGAAGCTTGGAGTTGAGCGTGATGACGATGGAGCCGAACCACACGATGACGAAGACCTGCGAGCACGCGCGTGGCGTCATTGAGCGCGCCCGAGCAGCCGCCCGCCCGGCCCGCGCCCGCGCCCGCGCCCGAGCAGCCGGCCGCCCGGCCCCAGAGCCCACCTCGGCGAATTGCGGCCCGCCCTGGTCGCCGGAGCGGCCCGCCGCGCCGCCCTGCAGGAGCAGCGCCAGGGTGACGCAGAGCAGCAGCGGGCCCCACAGGTCCCAGTCCCGCAGCAGCTCCGAACTCCGCTTGGGGTACAGCACGTGCACGAACTTGGCGCCCACCGCGCGCAGGTCGCGCAGGATGGTCTCCCTCACCGGCTCGTCCAGCGTCGACGGCTCGTCGTGCTCGTCCGCCGCCGACGTCGGGTCCGCCGGCGCGGACATGTCGCCCTCCACGGGGGTGTCCTCCGGGACCGACACCGACGCCAGACCGGCGAACGGGCGGCCCGCGTCCGACATGTTTTGGCTTCTTTTTCTTTGGAACAATAAGCTGCGGGTGCGACTCCCGCTCGTCGCGCTCGCTCGACGAAGAGCCTCGAAAGAAAAAGGCTCCGCTCCACGTCAGCCGGAGATTGTTTACTTCCGCCTGCGACCGAGCTGTCCCCTTCTCGTTCTTCGCTTGCTCGGCGAGCGGCCGGCGTTCGCGCGCCCTACCGCCACCTAGCGGACCGCGGCGGGGACCGCGGCGGGGACCGCTCCGTCGACTCTCGTCAGCCCTGTAGGCGACCGAGCTCGATGAGGAGCGCCGACCGTATTTCCTGGAGCCGTTCCTTATTCCAACGATGGCCGTGCTAGTAGCTCTCGCTTTCGAAAAGGTCGTTGACAACGGCGGCTTTTAATTGCCTGACCGCAGACTGAGCGAGAACATTTCTTCGTGACTCGTTTGGGTTCTTTCTTTTTTGGTCAAAGCGGTTTGGCCACGTGGGCGCCTCGGGAATTGCAAGGCCAAGGCAACGGAAAAGTCATCTCGTCGGGTACCATCAGAGGGAGACAAATCGCCGCGTAGCGGTAGCAAAACAACGTGACACTTTTAATATTTGCCCCTCCCCAAAACAGACACGCCATTTCCTCGTGCTATAAATACAAACAAGTTGACAAAGAACGTTAGTTCAAAGTGGAATTTGCCAAGGAATGTCCGAGCGCTGCAAGCGTCGTCACGGGAGCAGGCGGAAGTAGCGCAGGATGGCCATGATGTGCTGCGGCATGAAGACGTAGCCCGTGTACACCGCCATGGCCGCCACGCTGACCAGCAGCGAGTCTGACGCGCTCGCCGTTAACGACAACAACAAAGCATTTGCACTTGACACAAAACTCCGACGGGGTTCTTGCTTTCGCTCGCCGTAGCTGAGAAACAAACCAAAACCGTGGAAAGACAAAAGGAGAACACGCGCGATTGCGTCGGTAGCGGGATGTGGCGGGGACGCTCGGTGAGGACGGTCGAGTTTGTTGACGTTGCTCCGAAGTGGCGAAAGTGTGTGTGTGTGTGTGTGTGTGTGTGTGTGGGGCAACGCAAGATGGCCGCCCCGCGGCTTCTCGCTAGCGGCGACGCAAGCCCGGGCCGCTCGGCGACCGGTCGCCGCGAGAAAAGAAAGATGGCGCGTCGCTAGCCCGACGCCGAAAGGATACTGAAGATGGTCCTCTCCCACGGCTCCAGCATGTAGAGCGCCGTCACCAGGAGGTACTGGCGGTAGAACCACGACAGGTTGTTCCAGCAGTCGCCGAGGGCCATGTTGCAAAGTCGCTCGCCGAAAGTCGCGCTTCGTCCGCCCTTGCTCCAGGCCGCCTGCGCTTCCGGCTCGCGTGTGACGCAACGCAAACTTGGGCGCGAGGACCAATCGGATAGGAGTCCCCCGCCCGGCCCCTCGACGCCATCTTTGACGGACCCGTCGACGTAAACCAAAGAAGGCCAAACCGGAAAGCCAGGGCCCCGGTCCCTGCCGCCGACCGACGCCTCGCTGTACATTCGGGAAAGTGAAACGTGCCGGTTGACGGTTTCTACTGGGGAAGACTTTTATTTCGGCACGGTCGTTCAAAAGCGCCGCCACCTCGTCTCTATCGCTTCCCGTTTCGGAACTCGAGGGTGCGCGACTTCTTCGATGAAACGTCGTCGATTAGTATGTTACACAAAGACGGCAAAGATGAAGGTTCAGGAGCCTTGACAATGGAACAAAATAGAACAAGTTGTGATGGGTCAACGAAGCCTCGTGAACCCCGCCCAAATAGGCGGTGGAAACTGAACGCGTGCGGCCCTCGCGCTCGGCTTGGTTTTCCCGTACGCGCCTGTATTTAGAATCAGAATCATCCCCTCCGTCTTGCGCTCGTCTCCTCCGTCCTGCGCTCATCCCCTCCGTGGCGCAGACCGGGTTGCGGGCGCAACCTCACGGGAGGAGGAAACAGGCCGCGGGCGGCGCTGGAATCGGGATAGGCGTCTTAGGTTCATCCGACCGACTGCTTTTTTCAGATTGGCGTAAAAACGGCGCGCGACTCGAGTCTGGTGAAGTCAAAAAAGCAAATTCCCCTCCCGCAGTGGCGCAGTGGGGCGAGGGACGACGTAGCTCGGGAGCCCCGCCCGGCCCCCGAGTCAGCAGTGGCTGGACAGGATGTTGAAGAAGTGGTAGACGTCGTCCCGGTCCAGCACGGCCACCTCGGTGGAGCATCGGGAGCAGCGCACCGGACGGTACAGCTCGTCGTCGGCCGCCTCCGCCCCGCCCGCCGGCTTCTTGTAGCGCAGGACTTGCCCCTCGTCCACGCTGCAGTTCATGACGAACATGGCGCGGTACTGCGTGCGGTACCTCTCGTGCCTGCGCCCAGACAATTGCGTCACCCTGCCCCCGCCCGTACCGTACCGGCGCGCTTATCCGTCCTCCGCTCGGGGCCGCGAGCGGGATGACGCTTTACGTTCAAGTCGCCCGCGGCCGAGAGCTTCTTTCCTTTAAAGGGGCCGATTTACGAGTGGCCGTGAAAACGCGACCTCCGACGGAAACGCTGGCTTTGGCACCTTTCCGCGAACGAATCGGCTTTCCGGAGCGTCTTTTACCTCCGGAAACCTTTTTAAGGTCTAGTCTCACGTTGACGGAAGCGCGGCGCCGTTCCTGTCTCGAAACTAGCTAAATGCCGACGGCGCGACCGGATATCACAGCGCGGGAAACGGATAGCGGCCCGCGCCTACTAGGGCTAAGCGCTCGTCTGCGCGTGCGAATGCGAACGACGTCGGCGCATGCGGTCCTCACCGCTGACAGTCGAGACACAGCGCGGTCATGCACGCGGGACAGTTGAGGACGGCGTCGCTGCCGGGGAGACCTTTGGGCCGCGGGCCCGCCGACGGAGTCGACGGCGCCGGGCGCTTCCCGCGATACCTGCGGGCGGGCGAGGGGCGGCGCGGCGTGAGCGCAAAAGGCCGGCGAGCCGGGGCCGGAGCTTCTCACCCGCGCCGCCTGGCGTCCGCCCAGGCCTGGTCCCGCTCGTCCTGGTCGGGGTCGTACAGCAGCTCGTCGTCGGTGGGGACGCGCCGCCCGGCGGAAGCCCCTGCCGGAAAACGCCCACCTTTTGAAAACCTCCCACGCGCTCGGGGCGGCGCCGGCTTTTTTCGCCGGAGCCGACGGGGCTTCCTTTGCGCCGCCTCGCGTACCGGGCCGGTCGTCGTCTTCGTCCGAGTCGAAGTAGACCTTGTCGTACATCCGAGGTCGGGCGGGCGCGGGGCCGCCGTCCGCCCCCCCGGAACCTTTTGACATGGAGCGACGGCGTGAGAAGCAGAGGCGCGAGCGGAGCACGCCGCCGTTCGCGACCCCGCGCCGTGGGCAAAATTCAAAGCCGTCGGCGGGCGGGGCGCTCCGTTTGCGGGCCGGCTACCCGGCCGGCGTCGCGTTGGAAGCGGACGGCCGTTTGATTTTGGTGGCGGCGGCGGCGGGGCCGACCTGCGCCGGAGGGCCCGGGCGCCCAGGCGTCCTCCGCGGTCCTGAGGGCGGAGCCGAGCTCAGCCTCCATCTCCTTCTCAAAGTCGTCGTCGCTGGACGACTCGCTCTCGCCCGTCAGGTACTCCCGGATCAGCTTCTTCTTCTGCTCCGGGGTGCCGCTCAGCAGCACGTCCAGCTCGTCCTCGGAGCTGACGCCGAAAGGCAAACGTCCCCGTTGAGGAGAAAGGGAAAGCGTCAGATTGAGCCAAACGGGAGGTCAAACTGAGCGAAACGGAAGGTCAAATTGAGGGTTGGGGTTCGTACGTCAACGTGAGGTGACGTTGGCACACGCGCGCCTCGGTTGGCCAAGATCCGAGGTGAAAAGTCGTGCGGTATACGCGTGTTGTTGTCTTATAAGCTTCTCCGCTAGGGGGCGAACGCGTCTGCTACGCGCAGTGTTAACGATGTCGCACGCGGAGAAGAAAAGGCGTATGCGATGCGCAAAAAAAACAAAACAAAAAGGCGTGCTAGGCGCCGGTGAGACGTAATCAAACAAAACCTCGAGGTGTCGTAAGTTATCGTCGACGCGTTTCGGCGGCGGCTAAGCTAAAGCTAACCTGCTGACTGCTCGCTCCTCGTCGCTCGGCTCCTCGATTTCATACGAGTCTGCATCGCTGCACTTGTTCATTTTGCCGCCCGCCCGCCCGCTCGCTCCTTTCGTCACACCGACGGCACGCGATGCGTCTCCTCGAACACCGCCGACGACTGAATACGACGCTGCGTCTTTATTTTTCTACTCCTCCTCGCACTTTAGCTTCTTCTTCCCCTCCTTCCTCGCCTTCTTCTTCTCCTCCTTGTTTTTCCGGCCTCTTCTTCTTCTTCTTCTTCTTCTGCTTCTTCTTCTGCTTCTTCTTCCTCTTCCTCTTCTTCTTCTTCTTCTTCTTCTTCTTCTCCGGCGACTTCTGGAGGATGACGCGTTGCCGCCCCCATAAAAATAAACGAATGCCAATCAGGAGCAAAACAAAGTGTTCTACGTCGGATTTCGACGTACATAAAATGTGCAGGAATTCAAAATGAGCTGTCCTATACGCGTTTTGACCCGATGAATGTTTTGAAATCACTTCCTTGAACAAATTCAACTTCTTTGCATCAAACTAACAGACAAATGTAGGAAACGCCGATTTGTTTTGAACGAGCCTAAGAAGTATACAGAGAAGAACTCATCGAGAAAGATTCAAAGAAGGCTGTTTAATAAATAAGAACATTTCTATTTCAAATTTCGTTTCAATTCATACGTACCTGTACATTTGTGTATAGCATGAGATGAAACAACTCCCCACTCAACGGTGCATTTCAGAGTTTAGTTTATGACTGCAAAAACAATTGGAAAAAAACGGCAAACAAAAGCCGTATCCGAACAAATCATTCAAAGGGTAAATTTAAAGGAGGAACTGCACGGTTCGAGACATGGAAAATAAAACCCGAAAGATGCACGTAACAGTGCACTTCTAGCATACGACCGCTAGATGACGACGGCAGACAAGACCTCGAGCGCAAGCGTTCTTTTAAAGGTCAAGCGGAGGTCATTGACGGGCAAAAACACAATGCCGGCCATACCTTGGGCTCGGGATGATCCCAGTTCGATGCCCAAAACACGCGGATCCGCACGGGTCAACGCCACGCGCTGCATGTTCGTGAGTTGTTTGGGGGCCGTCCGGAGGCTTCGAGTGGACGCGCGACCGCGAGCGTTCAGCCAATTAGATGCAGGTGAGATGCTAATTAGCAGGGCTGCGTGCGAGTGGCCCAAGAGAAGGGCGTGTAAAGCCGTTTGTGACTGGCGGCCACGGGGAGAACGCGCACACCCGACGGGGATCGGCATCGGGTTGAAAATCGCTCCTTGCGCAGCGTCCCGCTCGCTCGCTCGCTCGCTCGCCTCGGTGCGCCCTTCCCCGCTCGGCGCCGCTCCGGGTGGAAGCCTTGGCGTGGAAGAGCGGGAATGGGAGCTTCCTTTTCCGAGTTAGGTCGTATCCAAGCGCGGGCCAGTCTTTCGCGCTCGCCTTTCCTTTCCTTTCCTTAACGGCTCGAGCCGTCAAAACGCGGCACACAAAACATGAATGCTTCTCCGTAACAGGCCGCCTTAGTGCGTCACTTTCCTTTACGCGCCATGCGCGTTACGGCCTTCGTTCGTGAAGTTGCGTGACGTGTGTGTGTGTGTGCGTGTGTGTGTGTGTGTGTGTGTGCGTGTGTGCGTGTGCGCGTGCGTGTTTCCTAAACATGCCGCCCTCGTTTCTCGAGGCCCGTTTCCCGAACACGGCACGGCGGAACCCAAATGTTGTTGACGCGCGACGCTTTGGACGTCCTCGCGCATGGGAAGCGCGTCCCCAAAATGTCTTCTCCTTCTTCGGCTTCGCCGGTCTTCGCGGTCTCCTTTGTGTGTGCGCGCGCGCGCGCGTCGCTCCCCGTGAAGACAGAGGCGCACGCGCGCAGGCAGGTTGAAAGCTGTGAGAACATTTTCTTTTGGCCCGAAGGTGTCCGATCCAAGCAGCAACATCTCATTACGACAGGCTGTGCGCGCGCGCAGTGTGCGCCGGCGTATAATGGCTTTTGGAGGAGATTGTCGCTTTGTAAAGACATTTGATTGACACCTCCTGATGTCTGGGTCCAATTAGAGAGCTCCTTTGTTAGTGTACACCAGTCAGTGCCCGCCCGCGCGCGCGCGCAGTGAGCCGCGGAGCCAATAATAATAATATGGCACTGTGTGTGCCTGCGCGCGCGCGCGCGCGCGCGCGTCTTTCTCACATACTCGGGCCCTTAAAGCGGTCGATTAATTAGCTGATTAAATTGCTTTTGCTTGTCAAGGCGAAAAAAATAGAGCAAGACGACGATGATGACGGTGACGAAGATGAAGACGCTTTCCCGTGTTTACATTTTGAGTGTCGGGACGTCTTCGTGTTTCGACACTTCGCAGCTTGATTTATACGTTCCAAAAAAAAGAAGGAAAAAAAAAAAAACACCACCAACAAAACAAATGGCCACATTTGTTGTACGCGATCTTTGTGTGGGTTTGGACAAGGAAAAAGAGCTCCGCGCGGCGCGGCGCGGCGCGGCGCGGCGCGGCGCGGCGCGGCGCGGCGCGGCGCGGCGCGGCGCGGCGCGGCGCGGCGCGGCGCGGCGCGGCGCGGCGCGAGCACGCGTTTCAGCCCGAGCGTTTCAAACAGCCGTCTTACGATTGCGGCTCTTTTCCTTTTGCGCTTTTACAACGTCCGACGAGTCGCTCATTACAATCCACAAAACGCAAAGGTCGCCGATAACGATTACACCTTTCAAACGTATACGGGCGTGTGTGTTTCCGATGTCTTTACGATCGCCCAGTCGATCGCGTTTCATCTTGCCCCGATTGCAGCCAAACGCTATTCGACGACATTGATAAATGATGGCAGCCATTGAGTAAATGACCAAGGTGGTTTGGGATCAAAACAACGCCCTTCGCGAATCCGGACAGGAACGGAAAATGCCAGGATTTGTATTGGGATGGCGGCATCGAGTCGGAATGGGGCGAAGGCTGAGATTCAGACTATTTTGTTCGGCAAATGTGATTCCGCCTTCCAAACAAACGCTACACTTGAGGTAGAAGGTTTCTAAAACAAATCGTCAAATCCAAACCCGTCACCTCGGATTTCAACTACTTTCAAGTTGGCTGCACACCCACAAATATAAATGAGGTTTTTTCCGTCTAAACGCCGACATGCAGTTGCGAGCGAGCGAGCGCGCGCGTGTATTTTGTTTGTTTCCCGGCGTCTGCACGGGGGACTCGCTCGCGAGAGCGTAAAGCGCGCTTTGCCAGCGGGTGACTGTCGGTGAGTGCGCGCGTGCGTGCGCGCGCGCGCAACGGGAGCAGGTTAACGAGCGACTTGTCACTCGGAGCAAGCGGAGCGGAGAGCTCGGCGTCATTAACTGGGAGCGAGCGAGCGTGCGTGCGTGCGTGCGTGTGTGTGTGTGTGGGGGACGCGCGTATAAATGGAATAATGTCCCAGCGGGGCACAAAAAAAACATTGAGTCTCTTTTGGCGCCACAATGTCAAGATTTCAATGGCGGCTGTCTCCCGGCGGCCGAGCGCGCGCGTGCGCGACACAATGCAGAAGAAAAATCTTTGCATTACGGCAAAAGGCGTGCGAGCGAAGGACGCGGAAGCGGGCCTGCGAGCGAAGGACGCGGAAGCGAGCCTGCGAGCGTTCGCGTCCAAACGCGCGCGCGTGGGAAAAAGTACCCGAAGGAACAATAGAAACGGCGCAAACAAATGTTACCGAACCCCAAAAAAGCGCGCCCCCCACCCCACGTAATGCCGATGGAGATTTCATATTTGGCCTACTCCGACTCCCCCTTTCAGAAGGCGCTTTTAGGGCAGGCAGGGCAGGGCAGGGCCCCATTGCGAAACAAAAAGCACACAAAAAAGAATCCAGGCCTTTTTATTCAGCAACTCGTTCGACGTGACGACGGCGGTGTTCTTGCTTTTCCGCTACACCGAAGTGTAGAAATGAAAAATTGCCCATTTGCGATTATTGAGTCCGAGAGAGCGTTAAACGGCGCTTTAAGTGTGGACGCGAAACGCATTTGGACGCACTTCAAAAGCACCGCATTTGAAAAACGTCTGCTTGAATTGGTTGCTTTAGAAAAGACTGCATGCTCGTCGATATTTCGCAATGTTAAGTCCATTAAAACAATGTTGATATCATAAGGATCATTTTAAGTCCATTAAAACAATGTTGATATCATAAGGATCATTTTAAGTCCATTAAAACAATGTTGATATCATAAGGATAATTATCATACATATATTTATATATAATAATGCATTTTATTTGATGAGCGCTATTCAAGATACTCAAAGTCACTTTACATGAGAGAACATCCATCAGCAAAACAAAGTACTCATTAAACGTAAAAAATAGAAACTAAGCTAAACATTAAAAGCAATTTGAAAAAGATGACTTTTTATCAATGATTGGAGTGCAGCCACGGATGTGTTTGAGCGTATATATATATATATATATATATTTTTTTTTTTTTATATTTTTTTTATGATTTAGCCTAATGATTTGACGGGGCCCGCGCAGTCAGGTCAGGCCACGCACCGACTGGCTGAGCACCTCGCCTCGACGTTTTTCTTCGTGCGGTTTTTGTTGGACGTCCGTCTTTGCCATCGGGCCGCGGAAGTCGGCCGGCATGACGGGAGGAGGAAATGCGTGTTTTTCGCAAGGTTTTTCTCGTCACGCGCACGGCGAGGCGGATTGACCTTCCGCACACCGGAAAAGTGGCCGATCTTCGGAGCTCGCGTCGCGCAAATTCCGAAAAAAGGAGCGCAATTTCATCACGAACTTGCAATAATGGCCGAAACGTTGACGCCGCGTGACGGCTGCGATGCCACCGGCTCATATGCATTATGAATCACTCGCGCGCACGCGCGCACGCACGCGGGCGCAGGGAAGGCTTTTGCTCCACGCACGCACGAATATTCATCGTTGTTTTTGGGTGACTTATTCGTGATGACGTCACGAATCTTTCATCGGCCGGCGTAGCCCAAAATGGGATCGGAGCGCATGCAGCTTCCGTCACTTCTCGCAACTTTCTTCTTCCGCCCGGCTCCGTTCCGTTGTCTTCCGTCGACCTCGCTTCGGTGAAACGTCAAGTCGAGCGAAGCGATCCCTACCTGAAGGCGGCTGACCTGACCGTCATCGGGTCAAAGGGGCGTTTCTGCTTCGGAAGGGCACTCCGGCGGAGTCCGACCTCGGATGCGCGCAAGAAGTCGCGTCCGGCGCTGCGCTTCGGCGGTCGGGCCCATGCATGCCGCGCTCGCCTCTTAGTCGCCTAGCGCGTTAGCGCCGTCGAGTCAAAGAAACCGCCGTTTCAAAATAAGAGCACGGGTAGAAAAGTCGTCCTTCTCGCGTCCGTCTTCCCTTGTTTCCCATCGTCCTTTTCCCTTGGCCTCCTCCGTTTCTGCCCCTCCTCCCCGCCGTCTTTTTCGTTTTTCTTTTTTTTTGTTGCTCTGCTAGTTTGCGTGACGTCGCCGTTGTGTTTTTATCGCTGTCGAGACCTTGCTAGCAAACACCGCTGCCTCCGCTCCAATTCACACGCGCGCGCGCACACGGAGAATGAAAACATTCGCACTCCGCGCGAGCGCGCGCGCGCACATTTTTAATCCCTCAAACACGCGCGCGCTTAAATTGTGTGTACGCAGATGCCCATTTAATCTCACACAAACAACCGACGTTATCTCGATGTACACAAACACATCACGCGTCATGCACACCGACGCCCGTTTAATCTCTCTCCCGAACGCGCGCGCGCGCAGACGTGCACAGACGCGTGTGTGTGTTTGGGCTGCGAGCTGAATATTGATCGTTAAAGTAGTTTGAGTGTAACATGTCACAGTGTGTTAGCGTCAAGGCATTGAGGCGCACGCAGCGGAGCGCCGCTAGCACGCAAGCGCCGGGGGAGGGGGGGGGGGGGCGCTCTGCGGGGGAGGGGGCCACAGAGAGCCGGACGCCGCCATTGGAGCGGGCCGAACGGGGGAGGAGCTTACTCTCTCTCTCTCTCTCTCTCGCGCTCGCTCCCTCTCTCTCGCCGTGCGCGCGCTTGTTGTCAAACAAACGAACAAACAAACAATCCCTCGGGCTTTCACGCAAAGTAAAACGCCGGCCATGCGCTCAAGGTCCTGCGCTCAAGGTCCTGCGGTCAAGGTCCGCTTCGAGCCCGGGTGGCCGTTTGCACCCGTCCACTCGACGACCGTCTTGCCGCCCCGTACGGAGGCCGAAAACGGACGTGGCAATGAAGCGGGGTCGCCAACAAAGCAAAGGCCCGTACGCGCACCCGTGTGGAATTCGGGGGCAAATTCTGCTCTTTTCAACACCTACTTTGGCAACAATGTCCAAAGCGGGGCAAAACGGCACCGTCTTCTGTTCCCGGCCCCTTCCGATCTCCGAGCCGCCGCCGATTTTTCGTTTCCGCGTTTCGCCGATCGCTTTGCGCGATTGTGCGGACGGGCCAACTCCTCCGCAAGGAAATCTTGCTTGCGGCCAGACGTTTTTCCACAACGGGGGAGTTTGCGAAGCGCGCCTTGGCGGCGGCCAACGCGTCGCAACGGTTGCCCGGGTGTTTCGGCCGGGACCGTGGCGCGGCGCCTTTTTTCGTTTGCCGCCGTTCGGCCCGCGAGCCGGGACGGCGGCCGTTCCGACAAACGCGAGTTGGAGGCGCGTTCCCCGGCGGGGACGTGAGCATCCGTCGTCGGCGTCGCCACGGCAACGAGCCGCGTCGGCGTTCGACGCCGCTAAATGACTGGCGGCGGCGGCGCAGCGGAGACAAAAGACAAACATTTACACCTCCCGCTTTTCGGCGCAGCGCTTCCAACTCATCAGCGCACTTTCTCGCCGCCGCGCCGCTCAAAGGTGCTCGCGTGACAACGCGCGCGCGCGAGAGCGCCTGCCGCAGGTGCTAACAGCCGGGGCTAATTGGGCCGCTGAGCCCATTAAGGCGGGAGGAGCCTGACAAAATTAGCGGTGATGAGGCTCATAAGCGAGGAAGACCCGCGGCGAAGCCCGCGTCGGACGCCTCGCCCCGCTCCCCCCGCCGCTAGAGGGGGACAAAGTCCTCCCGGGGTCAGGAGGCGTGGCCGCGGGTCACACTTTGACGGCGTCGTCGTCGGGCGCCCTCCAATCCGAGCGGCCGCTTCGCACGGGCTTTCTTGTCGCCGGGCAACCGGGCCCTCGTCACTCACCTGCTGCATGTGAACAACTGGAAGTGGGCGAGAGAGAGCGAGAGCGAGAGAGAGAGCGAGAGAGAGAGAGAGAGACATGCCCATCTTTGTGTGGATGCATGTTACTTGCGTACGCGTGTGTGCGCGCGTACACTCGTGCGCACGTGTGCGACTGCCTGCGCGCGTGTGTTTGCGCGACTCGGAGAAAGGGAATGTCTTTGTATGTGTTGGCATGAGCGCGATTGTGCGTACACCTGCCCGCTTTCCATTTAATAGCGCCCGCCGCGCCCCGCCGCGCCGCGCCTCGCATCCTGCCCGACGGCAGCAAAGGAGCGAGAAAGAAAGATGGCGCCAATCAACGGCGTCATCCGGGCTCGGCGGGCAGGCGGGGTGCCCGCCAAGCGCACACTTGTGGAGGGCGTAATTACGAGGCCTCCGCTCCGCCGCCATTGATGTGCAGATGAAGACGGCGCGCTGAAAGCGGGCGTGTGTTTTGTGTCTTTCTTTTGGCGCGTCGCGCGTGTGTGCGCGCCCCGCGCTTTGCGTTCTGTCAACTGAACAGCTGGATTGCCATTTTTCACTCAAATTAGATTTGGCCTCAAGCACCGGCGCTGGGGGGAATTAAAACCCGAGGAGGGAGCCGGCACCGGCGCGCTTCGGGCCGTTGGAAAAAGTGCGCCGCCGAGGGGCTAAACCTTAGCGCGCTAACATTTGCTCAAAAAGCGCTCGGGATTAAGATGCTATTTCTCCGTCGTCTGCGACGGGGGCGCTCGCCGCCCGGGCTCCGGACGTCCGGCCCATCCCAGACGTTGACCTTGCGCTCCCCCCTCGGGTTTCTCGCCCGCTCCGCCCTCGCCGCCTTTCGGGCGATCATTCGACCGCCCGGTATCGCCCGGGCCCATCCGGGCCCATCCGGGCCCATCCGCGTCCTCTCTACTTCCTCCCGCCACCCTGCTCCGCGGGAGCTTCGGCTCACCGGCGGCGCCCCGGGGACAAAGAGTAAAGTGGAAGCAAGGCGTCGATCGCAAAGACGAAAAGGCGACGATGGCAGGGGGTCGCAGACCGTAAACGTAGATCTCCGGCGGCCCCGCCCCGACCCCGACCGTCAAGCGCTTGATCCGGAGTCGGCTGAGACTTTCCGTCCGGACTTAGGCACCCCTGAGGTCAGCCTCCTGGTGGGAGAGGGTCAACCCGGGAGACATCCCGAACGGATGCCCCGAAACCGCCTCGAGCCCCCCTCCCCCTCCCCCTCCCCGGCGAGCTTCTCGGCGGGGGGAACCCATTCGTGCCGCCCTATCCGGGGTGGTTAGGGTTAGGGTTAGGGTTAGGGTCGGGGTTGGGGTTAGGGTTAGACGAGCGCAATGTAGACTTGGACGTTGGGCGAGAGACAATGAGCCCGCGCTAAACGAAAGCAAAGCAGGACCTGACTAGTCTCGACGCCGGTCGGGGGAAGCCGATCTGCGAGGGACAGCGAAACACAGACGGGCGGACAAGACCACACGCGACCGAGGGGAACGGAGGCCAGCGGAAGCCGCGAGAAAAAAAGCCCTAGAGCACATGACGCCGACGCGGTCCGCCGATAGCAAAGACGCAATGCTGGGAGTCCGAAGCGGAGGCCTCCAAACAAATCCGTGGAGGGACCCCGTCAAAGTCTTTCCGTAAGGCGACGACCGGACCGGGTGACCGAGGACCGGGGGCCGAGGGCCGAGGGCCGGCCGAGGACGGGACTCGCCGCCCCGGACTCGCCGAAAAACACGGTCCCCGAAAACTCAGCGGGCGCCGAGCTTTCGCCAAAGTTCTCGTAAGCTAACGCTAATGACTATTTATTGTGGCGGGTTTGTTGTGACCGAGGGAGCTCTATTGTGACGAAACGCAAAGAAATGCCTCAACCGTAGGCTGCCACCTGCCAAGCCTCGTCAAGACAAACAAATCATTGGCCGACTTTTGTTTTGAGTACAAGGCGTTCTGCGTCACAGCAACAACAAAAGTTGACTTTTGTTGTTCTTGGTTTTTTGCCTTGGGGAGACGTTTCCGACAACTGCGAGATTTGGCTTTGGAATCGGCCGTGGCTAAAGTCGGAGGCTCCTCCGGCGGCCTGCGGGTGGCAGCAAAGATCAGCCAACAGCAACGGCGGCCGGAGTGGCGAGTTTTCAAACGTTGGTGGAAAGCGGCCAGCAAATGATTTCTTTTTTTAAAAAAAAGAACTAGGATGTTCTGTCTTCTTAACTGAATCCAGTCCGCAGGCAAGCATCTGTCTGTCTGTCTGTCTGTCTGTCTGTCTGTCTGTCTGTCTGTCTGTCTGTCTGTCTGTCTGTCTGCCTGTCTGTCTGTCTGTCTGCCTGCCTGTCTGTCTGTCTGTCTGTCTGTCTGTCTGTCTGTCTGCGCGTCACGTTCTGCCCGGGTTATGTTCGGCTAGGGGTTTTTGTCGTAGATTTTGGGCCGTTTATCCATTTAGTTTCTATAGTTTGTTCCCCGCGTCTGCCTGGCCTCTCTGCCTCATTAGTTTGATCCTGTTTACCTGCCCTCCTTCTCCTCCAGTCAGCTTCCCCCGCCTTTTGCCTCTCCCCCAGCTGTGTCGCGTCTTCTCGTTAGGGGTGTAGGCTATTTAGGTTCCCAGTTTGCATTTGCTTCTCGTCGGGTCATTGTCTATTTTCTGCGCCGGGTTAGGGTCAGGGTCCTCGTTGCATATCTTTCCCGTGCCGCCTCCCCTTCCTTGTTGCCCCAGTCGGTTGAGTTTAGCGTTTTTGGTTGTACTCTGTATTTTTGGTCCATTGCGACCCTGCTTTCGTTTGTTATGAAATATCCCCCTTTGAGCTTCGTCCCAGTCTGTCCTGCGTCCTTTTGGTTCCACCTTTCCCACATTCCACATTGCCTCAAGTCGCCACCGTGACAAGATGTGCGCGGGAGTGATGGAATTGTTTCTTAGATAAACGTTACTTTGCAGTAAACTGCAGGACGGAGTATAAAAAACTATTTAGAATTTATGCGCATCCAAAGGCGAATCGCAACGTGAAATTGGGCAGAAGATGAAATATTTGATCTGCGGCCTGTACTGTATGTGTTTTAGAGCAAGCGTGTGTACTACGCATTTGGCATATGTCATGAAATGAACCTTTGTTATCACTGAAATCACATGTTTTGTTTTGGGGTGCTCCGTTGGTGTGTGTTTTTAATATTTTTAAAAAGACATTTGATAAAGAGTCAAAGGGAATGTCCAAATGACTCGCATTTCATTTTGTTTCGACGTTTTCTCCATGACAAACACAGAACGTGTCGGGTTTCAGTTCCGTTTTTTATCTGTACTGAATCGAACGCATTCTTTCGTATGAAAGGTTTGTTTGAAACAAGTTTTGTGTTGACAATCGTTCCAAAACGATCAGAGTGCGTCGGAGTCTTTCTTAACCAAAGCGTGTTTTCCGCGGGGGAAAATAATGAAATAGGAAGTGTCGAAATTCGACGGGGGAGGCGAGCGTTTCTCGGCCGGCCATTCCGAAGCAGACGCCCGGCGTCCCTTTCCTTGGAAATGACGAGACGGCGTTCGACGTTAACGGTGCGTCGAGCGAGCCGAGGATTGAAAAATGCGGTCCGGCCCGCAGGTGCGAGCGAACGCGTCCTTTTTGGGTCCTTTTCGGGTGGATCGCTAGGCTCGGTCCAGCGATCGCCTTCCTTCGGCGTGAGCGGCGTTTCCTGCTTCCGCTTCCTTCCTTCCTTTCCTTCTTCACGTTGCGCCGCCGAGCCGCGCGGCCGCCCTGTTTTGCTTATGGAACAATTACACACCTTAATCAAGCGGGCGGCGAGGCGGCGCTGTGCGCTTGGAGCTCCGACGCCGACGTGTTGATTTCCAAAAATAATGAAGGTCCGCTTTTCCTCTGGTGGCCCGCGGGCGCGGACGCGCCCGCGGGCCCGACGGACAAGTTGACACATGTTTCCAGCGGGGCGAACCGAACCGCGAGGGACCCGCCGCTTGTTTTGCCGGTCCCACGCCCGACCGGGCCCGCCCTCGTGCCATCCAGCCACGTAGAGCCGCCCGTCAGCGTACCTTCCGTCGACCGTCCCGTCGGTCGTCGCGTACTCACCCACCGTTCCGCCCGTTCGGGCATCCGTCCGTCCGTCCGTCCCCAATCGCCGTGGAGCGTGCGATTGCGGGCGCGGTTTTAGGAATGCGGGAAGGAACCCGGAGAAAAGCCGCTCTACGCCGGGAAGGCCGGGGGCGGGGCCGAGCCCGGGACCGCCGCAGCCGCTAGCGTGGAAAATAAACTCGCTACTGCAACTTTGATGAAAGGAGCCTTTTCTTGTTGGCGGCCCCCCTTTCAGGGCCCCGAGAGAAACGGAGCCTCGGGCGCCGTTTTGTTGGGGTGCCCCGATCGCTTTGGGGAAACGCGAACGTCACATGCAGGAACCGGCGCAACACGAGCGACGCGACGCGACGCCGTTTCCGTTTCCGTACACAATGGCCTTTGAAGTCCAAACGGAACGCGCTCAAGAGGGGGAATGCGCCATTCCGCCACGTGATGTTGACAACATACGGTTCATGCGTGCGTCCTTTACGGACTCAAATGGAATACGCGTGAGCCCGCACGCGACGGCAAACGGAATTGGACCGATCCGGCGGCGTCGCCGGGAGACGCGGCACACCTTCGGCCGACGCGGCACGCCTTCGGCACGCCTTCGGCCGACGCGTAATTTTAACGGGAAGCGTCCTCATGGAAACGCAACAGAACGCGCACGGGAGCCACCGAAATAAGTCGACTTAATTGCGCGATGGCAACATTCGCTCCCTCCCGAGCGCGCAGGTGAGACGTCGGACGCAGGTGAACGTTGATTAGGCGCCCTTAGGAGGCTTCGCGCGCGCCGGCCTCGCGGGACCGCCAAACAATTAGGCGTCGCGCACCGACGCCGCGTGGTTACCGCGGCGACACCGCTTCGCAGCGTTTCTCGATCTTTTCACCCCTTTTCTCCAAATCCGAAATCAAGCGCGAGGCGGGTGAGGCGGGTGAGGCGGGTGAGGCGCGTGCACGCGCGGCGCAACGCCACCCATGCGGCCGGCACCCGCTGCGCCGCATCATCCTCGAGCCCGTCAATCGAAACGCGCTTTCTGCTTTTAGGGGGCCGGAAAAGCAACGCGGCGACTCGCGAGTCAGCTGGTTCCACGGGGTTCCACCTTTTTGTCCACGGCTCCAAAACGCCACTTGTCTTTCTTTGGCCCCCCCTCATCTCAAAAGACCGATGGTGAGCGTTTGTCTTTGGTTTTCAAGCGAGGTCGCCCGCTTTCAATGGCGGAATCGCTCGGCGCACGGCCGAACCGACAAGTCGGTCCTCAAGAGCCGCCGTCCCGCCCGCCTGTTCTCGCCGCGTCCCCGCGAGCTTCGCGCGATCCAGATAACGTACGAAGACCTGGATTTTGGTTACTGATCACGCCAACAGACATTTGGGCCAACGCGTACGCGGGCCAAGCGCACGGACGAGGGCGGAGCATCGGGCAAGGCCTCCGCGCGCGCAACGGAGAGGCCGAGTCTCGTTTGCCGAGACCTAACGGGCGATCGGGCGCACGAGGGCAGACGTGAAGTGCGGCGGTTCCGTAGACTGGGCGCCGGCGCGGCGGCTGCCAGTTTCTTCCCTCCCTCCCTCGCGCGCTCAAGCCGAAGCGGCCCCCCATCAGAGCGAGGCCTCTCTCGCTCGCCCGACCGGGATCCCGCCTCTCACACGTCCGACACCCTCCACCCCTCCCTTCTCCGCCGCCGCTATTCCCGTCGCCTGCCAAAGTGCTAAAAAGGCGACGCGCTAAGTCAGCTTGTTTGGCCTTGCTGCGCAAATGTTTGGAGGCAAAGTTTGCCCACGGCGCCGGCAAGTTGACGGCGGGAGCGGCAGGAAGTCACCCACCTTTTTCAAGCTCTTTGATGAATATCGTCTGGCGCGACGAGCGCCAATTATCCGCTCGCCGCGTGTAATTCAGCAGAGGCGCTATAGGACGTTAGCGCGCGGACGCCAAGAACTTCATACGGCGCCACGGCTTTTAGCTAACCCTGGGGTGCCTAACCCTAACCCTTATTCCGGGCGCGTTATAAAGATACATGCATAGGACGAGTAACGATATGGCGCCCGTCAAGGAATAATACATTTGCGGTTGTCGTTTTCAAGTCTTCTTCTGGCCTACCGGCGATTTCAGCCGAACCGGCTCCAAGTACTGAGTCCAAAGAGGAGATTCGAAGATCGGGACGGAGGCCGGACCTTTCCACCGTAAGACGAAGTCCTACGACCGACGGGCTCGGACGGAAGATCGCGCGAAGGGAAGCCTCGCGCGGCAGGATCGTTGGACCGTTTGATGATATTTGACAAGATTCTTCTCGTGTTGCCGTTCCAGGTCCGATTGCCCGCTGACAGAAGTGGCCTCTGTTGCTGAGCCTGCGACTCGCCTCTTGCGATTGGCTGCTCCCCTCCGCTTCCCTCCCCTTCCCTCCCCTCCCCTCGCCTCTCCGCTCCGCTCCTCCTCTGATCGCGCCAGCAGCTTGCTCGTCTCCAAGGCGACCCGTTTAACTTTTGCGCTCGTCGGCAAACTTGCGGCTCCGTCAGATGAGGAGGACGACGGCGGCGCTTCCTCGTCGTGCCCCCCGCCCCCCTTCCCCTCCCCCCCCTCCTTCGGTCCGTTTGGGAAGTTGCGACGCGCCCTCGTCCGGATCTCTCGCCGGCGACATGAGCGCGCCTCCGCTCCTTCGCGCTCCCAGCCCTCTCTCCTTCCCCGGCGGCCAAGCCGGAGCCGGGGCCGGAGCCGCCGCCGCCGAAGCGCTCTCCTTCCACATCCAGATCGGTCTGAGCCGAGAGCCGGTGCGGCTGGACCCGGCCGACGCCAGTCTGGCTCGGGTGCGCGAGGTGGCCCGCTCCATCGTGGACCAGAAGGTAAGGACGCGCCGGCCGGCGTTCGGGCTCGGCCACCGGGGTTAGGGTTCCGCCCGCCGTCAGCCGTCAGAGTATTTCTTTTCGAGTCGGATGCCGCAACTTCTTCCGCTCGCCGAACCAAATCCGTTTCCTGTGCCGAGACCGTGGCGACGGCGTGGCGAACGCGGGGCCCGCGCGCCTCCTCCCATCGGACGGGCCCGGCGCCGAGACCGTGCCGCGGCAACGGCGGAATCCGTTCGGCCTTTCCGTCGACAGGAGACGAGACGGCGGTAAAGGGTTCGAGCGGGCCGCTTGGCCTAATGATGGGGTGAAAGCAGCTCCAGCGCAAAAACGCCATTATCGTTCCGGGGCGGTTCGCTTCCACATCTTGTTTCCGCCGAGGCTTGCTTTCGTGCGCTCGTGTGGCTTTGAATTGGATTTTGCTTGAGGTCAGGCTCAGCTCTAGACTATCGGACGTGATGGTTAAGGTTCGGCTAAGGGGCCAGCGAACGCGTGTGAACGGGATGTCCCCACCGATGCAAAAAACCGGTGCGCGCTCCGTCGACAAACACGAACGTCGACTTACGCGGCGCGCTTCACATCGCGCGCAGACGGGCTAAAAGACGCACATAGCAAGCTAGCCAAAGACGCGCGGCTAACGCCGGCGGACCCGACGTGACGCGTCCATTAGATTGCTCTAATTGTCGCACTTTAGCCGACACTTGCGCTCGGAGCCCTGGCGCCGTCGCGCAAACGTCGCTACCGAGAGCAGCGGGTGACCTCAACACCTGCGTGACGGCGTGCCGCGCTTAACACCTTTACCCTAATCGAGTCATTAACGCGGCCCGCCAAAATAAATGCGCTCGCGGGACTCCGGTCTCACCCCGCGGAAAAAGGGGGCCGGCCGAGCGACGGGGAAAGGCTCGGTAGCGGCGGTCTGCTAGCTCAGTTGGCGGCACATTTGGACCCAGCGATGCGTCTTTCAAAATGGAAGCAAGTTTCTCACTGGCGCCCTGTCCGTTGCCTTAGTAGGGATGGCTTGCGATATGGCCGGCGACGATGGCGTTTTAGACCCTCTATACCTTTTGTATATATATATATACACGCACTGCATATTGTAGTGAGTGGAGTCACGCCCCGCGACGGGGTGCGCCCCGACCACTGGCCCAAGACGGCCGAGGTACCCGCGCGCCGATCGCCCCTACGGCCGTCGTTCGGCACGCGGGTGAGCCGACGCCCCGGGGAGAGTTGAACAACGCGCCTTCCCACCAAAGCGGGCCCGTGCCTCCCAAAATGACGGCTGCGCGCTTCGTTCCCTTCCAAACCGGACGGCGTTCATGGAGGCGGTTGCAAAACGGAGCCCGGCCGGACAAACGCTGGACTCCGCCCCTCTGTTCCTACGACGGGAAGCGTTTGGCTGGCGGGAGATGAAAACGGAAACCTTAAGCAGGATGTTTTTGGTCCAAAGGTCCCGTTGTCCTCACTAACACCAAACTCGGCCGCCGCCGCCTTAGCTTCGCCCGACCTGGAGTGCCGAAAGTCCGGCAGGATGCAGAAGGTGTAAAAGCGCGCGCGGATGCGGATCTCCGAAACAGGATGATGGCGCCGGCGCTTCTCATGAAGTCGCTTGTGTCAGTTGAGCTTTTTTTCCTCCTGTTGCCCGGCAACCGAAGATGATGAGGGTGATGATTGCGCCTGTAAAGTGTCCTCCTGCCATTACGGCTTTTATACACGCACGCACACCCCTGCAGTGCTGTGTGTGCGCGCGTGCGCGTGTATAAAGTGTTTGTCTCATCCGCGCTTCATTTAGAGGCGGCAACTTGCGAGGCTCTTAGCCGCGGTGCCTCGCCGGCTCCGGATGTGCGCGCGGCGTGGCTCAAAGTGTCAACTTTCGGGAGCCGCTGGCCGACGCGCCTCGCCAGCTAGCGCGCGCGCGCCATCACCAGCGAGGTGCGTGCGGTAATAGGGGGCCGCCGAAAAGGAAGCGGCCTCGCGCGGCGGCCGCTGCCATGCCAACCGAGTGCCGTTGCCGTGGCGACGAGCATCAGGAGGACGAGAGGGGCGTCCATAAAGGAAGCGAAGGGCCGAAGGTCTGACGGGGGACGGGCGACGCGCCGCGTCCCCCTCCCCCCGTCGAGTCGAGTCGGTCGCCCCGCGACGCCGTCGCGTGCGCTCGTCGCCCCTCGAAGCCCTCTGAGTCGCCCGTACGATTTTCTTCGTAACGTCGCCGAGATTCGTACCGATGCCCCGGGCTAAATTCAAACGACGCGTCCGATCGTTTTCATCCATTCTAGGAGACGACTTGTCGGAGCGCCGCTCGCATCGATGCCTCGCGAGAGTCGTCCTTTGGTATTTTTTCGCCCGACGGCCGGAAGCGCGCTTTCGCTTCATTTCTCATTTCGAAATCGACAACGCCGCTCTGATAAGTTTGATCGTTCTTCCGCAGGCGCGCTCGCGGCAAATTGAAAGATATTCGCCAAAGACCCTAACCCGCGGGTTTTTGCGTGAAAGCAATATGGCCGCCAGGGCCCCATCGAGTGGCGGCGGAGGCGCTCCGCCGGGCGACGGGACGGGACGGGCTTTTTGAGCGTCCGTGTTCGTCCCGGTGTCCAAACGGCCGCCGGTTAGAATCTCGCCAGGCGCAAAGGTGTTCCCTTAAGGCACATTATCCTCACGAGCCGCACTCCGGTGGATATTTTCTCTTCGGAGGGCCGTGTTGAAGTGTGATTGTCACACAGTCGCACATTTTGAAATCAGGGGCCGCTAAAAAGTGTTCAAAAGGGGTATTGTCCCCCCCCCCCCTCCCAAAACCAAAATGCTTGTCGTTTCCCCACATACGTGTCATAAGTCGGAGGCGAATTTGCTACTTTGGCGGCCGGAGTTTGACAGCTCACCCCCGAACAAAGGCGCCGGCCGGGTCGTTAGCGGCACCGAGCTAACGCCGGCTTTCCCGCCCCGCCGCCTTCAGATTCCCGAGTGCGGCTTTTACGGCATGTGCGACAAGATCCTGCTCTTCCGCCACGACTCGGCGTCGGACAACGTTCTGCAGCTGCTGCGCTCGGCCTCGCAGATCCAAGACGGGGACCTGGTGGAGGCCGTCCTCTCCGGTAGGCCGACCCTCATTCTGCCGGGCCGCGCCACGACGAGAAAAAAGGCCTACGTCCGCGACAACCTTATTCCTAACCCTAACCCCCGCGACACCTAACTAGAGGGCCGACAAAGCGAAAGGCCCGCCGAGGGAGCGCGCACGCCGGCGGCCGTCCCTCCTAACAAACGGAGATAACCATACGAACGTTGTCCGTTTGTCGGCCATGAGACGTTGCCGCCGGGTTGCTGACGCAAACCTTGGCCGCTTTGGAAGTAATACGAGAGTAAAGTAGGCGGCGAGCAAAAACCTAAAGGTGTTCTCCGGTAAGGTGGGCGTGTCTTTGCTCCTGCACGGTGCTATGGGGGGGGGGGGGTATTCTTCGACACGCTTCACTGAAGGCGGGAGGGGTTCAGGGTGACGAATGAAGACCCGCCCGGTTACAATCTCCCCACGCGGCCACTCTCACTCATTTGTTCCACAGCTGCATGGTTACTTCGGTACTTTGATGCGTAATCCGTTTGCGCTAAAATTGAGATTTGGACAGGGATCAGCAACACCCTCATCCTTTTTGTCTCGCCGAGCGCGTCAGCGGCGCAACTTCCCGCCAAGCTTTCTGTTGTGTCAGCGGCAAACGGGAAGTCGACTCCCTCCCTTTATCCGCGGGCTGACGACCGCCTTCCTTGCGCGACCGTCTGGGGGCGTTTCAAAGGAAAAGCGGCGCGTCGGCGAACGGCGGCTGCGCGCGCCGAGCTCCTAATGCTCGACCGGCACGGCGGCCGGGCGGGCGCGAGGTCCGATCGGTTGATTCGCCCGGTCCTTTGTTTGTTTCTGTCTTCAGCCTCGGCCACGGCGGAGGACTTCCAGATCCGGCCGCATTGCCTGTTTGTGCACTCGTACCGGGCGCCGGCCTTCTGCGACCACTGCGGGGAGATGCTGTGGGGGCTGGTGCGCCAGGGCCTCAAGTGCGAAGGTCAGCGTCGGAGAAAACAACAAAACGCGCAAATGAAAAAAAGGGATGTTCGGTTTTCCGGTCGTATTTAGAGCAGGCGCGGAATCATTCGGCCCCTCCGTTGCGGACGGCACTCGCTGCCCCCCCCCCAACCTTTCGGTCTGCAACGGAGATTCCGATCCAACTCCAGGGAGAACGCGGCTGAAAAAAGCGATTCCCGCGACAAAACAGGCGATCCCGTTTCCCGTTCTTCCCCTCGTCAAATCAGATGTGGATCGGCAAGCCAAAACGAAAGCCGGGGGGGGGCTCTCTTTCCGCCGCCGAGGACTTTGCGTCTTGTCTCGCCCTCCGAACAGCGAGGGCTCTTGCGATGCGCTCGCTTTCCTTTTAGGCTGCGGCCTCAACTACCACAAGCGCTGCGCCTTCAAGATCCCCAACGACTGCAGCGGCGCGAGGAGACGGCGTCCGTCCAACGTGTCGCTGAGCGGGGGGCGCCCCCTCTCGGCCGAGCCCTCGCCGCCGCCCCATTACGCCGACGAGGCCCTGCTGGTCGGCGCCGCCACGCGCGCCGGCCCGGAGGCCGACGCGGCCGCCTGACTTTTGCTCTTTTGTCTTGCAGTCGCCCGTCAGTCCCAACGCGGAGGTAAGGTCCTCCGAGGAATCGCTCGTCACCTCGGCCTTTCAGGTAGCTTGAGGCGGGGCTTTGGAAGCGGGTCGCTTGGAGGCTTTCGAAGCATCAGCGGGGAAGGCGAGCGGGATCGCGCCTCTTTGTATGAGTGGTCGCAGATGGCGGTACCGCGAGCGTTTCCTGGTCTTCCGCTTTTCCTTTTCTACTTGGGTGACTCGGTCCATTTCCAAGTGGCCGAAACCGCCCCGAGAGAGCGGCCGGGGCGACGGAGCCAACGGAGCCCGATGAAGCCCGCCGAACCGCCCCCGGGCTTTTTTTTTCGCTCGCTTGGTGGAAACATGTCGCGGAGGCGTCCGGGGTGCCGCCCGGGGGGAGCGACCGGCGGTCGAAAGCGCTTCATATTCGGAGCGAGGGCGAGGGAGGCGGCTCGGGAAGGCCGGCCCGGGAAGGCCGGCCCGGGAAGGCCGGCCGGGCCACCTCCGCCGCCCTCGCTCCAAACGCCCTTTCGCCTCGGCTTCCGTGCGCCCGGCAGAAGTCGTCGGAGGCGTGGCGGGGCCGCGAGCGGAGCGCCAGCTGCCAGTCCTACGTGGGCCGACCCATCCAGCTGGACAAGCTGCTGCTGTCCAAAGTCAAAGTCCCCCACAGCTTCCTCATCCATTCGTACACGCGGCCCACCGTCTGCCAGCACTGCAAGAAGCTCCTCAAGGGCCTCTTCAGGCAGGGCCTGCAGTGCAAAGGTAAGGTCGGCCGCCCCGGAGCGCGTCCGTCACCTTGCCGGTGAGCCGAACCGCTCCGCTCGTCGGCGACCGCTGCCGGCGAGACCGCCGCCGGCTTCAAACGCCGCTCGCTGGCTTCAAGCGCCGCCGGCTTCAAGCGCCGCCGGCTTCAAAAGCCGCTCGTTAACCGGCCGTATGAATTTCCCCGCCAAAAGTCGGACGACCGTGTGGAAAACGCTCCGCCCCGGTTGCCTCTTTTTTTTTTGCCGTCAGACTGCCGCTTCAACTGCCATAAACGCTGCGCGCCCAAAGTTCCAAACAACTGCTTGGGCGAAGTATCCAGAGACGGAGGTGAACACCGACCCGCGCGCGCGCGCACGCTCAAGTCGACACGCGCGAGCAGACCCGCACGCCGGATGTGGCAGAGCTGCTGAGTCCCGGGCCAGAGTCGGACGGCGACGCGGCGGACGATTGCCCGGACGATCGGGAAAGGGGCGGCGGCCCGACGGAGGACGCCGCGTCCGTGGACGACGCGCCCGTCGCCGCGACCGGGGAGGCGGGGCCCCGGGACCCGGGAGACTTCCAAGACCCGGACGGCGACGAGTCCGACAGGACCATCAGGTGCGCTCCGGACGGTCGCTTTCAATATATTTCCGTTTCCCGTTTCGGACTCCCCGAAACCGTTCGGCGGAGGCCCGCGCGGCTCCGGGGGTCTCAGATACTGCAAACGCGAGGGCGTTCGAGGTTCGCCGGTCCGCATTCCGACAATCCCGTGTTTGTCCCGCAGCCCGTCAACCAGTAACAACATCCCCCTCATGAGAGTGGTCCAGTCGGTCAAACACGCCAAGCGGAAGAACAGCAACGTCCTGAAGGAGGGCTGGATGGTCCACTACACCAGCAAGGACACCCTGGTAATCTCCCGGTGCTCCCGGCGCCCGGTACTAGAAATCGGCCCCGCGACAGGGGCGCGTAACACGTGGCCCGGCTGGGGGGTTTCGGACGCCCCTCCCCGAGGGAAGTCAGAGGTTAGGGTTAGGGTTTAGGGTTAGCGTTTGTCAGAAGGAAGCCCCTCAAATCACCCCAGCCCCAAAGCGCTCTTTTCACGCCCGGCTTACCGTCCGCGACAAACAGAAGGCCCCGTCCGTCTGGCCGACTCCTCTTCTCCTCCTTGCCTTGCAGAGGAAAAGACATTACTGGCGCCTGGACAGCAAATGCATCACCTTGTACCAGAACGACACGGGAAGTAAATATTACAAGGTAATACGCGGCGGGGGAAATGACCGGGAAAGTCGGAACGTTTTGGCGAGGCTTTCTTGGCTCTGCACTCGCTCAGGAGATCCCGCTGTCGGAGATCCTGTCGCTGGACGCCGCTCGCGCCTTCTCGCTTCTGCCGGACGGCGCCAACGCGCACTGCTTCGAAATCACCACCGCCGCCGCGCTGGTCTACTTTGTGGGCGAGGACCTGCGCGGACGCGGCGCCGGCGGGACGGACGCCGAGGCCCTGGTGACGCCCGCGCACACGCTCGCCGGGCATTTCGCGAGCCGCGCGCCGGCGCTCGTAGCGCTTTGAGGGGAAAGCCAAAAGGTGGGCTCGGATCGCGTCGCCCGTGCGGCCGCCGTGGCCCTCGGCGGCTACGCGGCCTAGCCTCCGTTTTCTGTAAATACGAGTTTTACGTCAGCGCCGCGATGGCGCGGCCGGCCATCTCGCGGATGGAGCGCCTCGGCCGCTTGCTTACCGTTGCCAAAAGACGGCCGCGCGCCGGGCTGGCCGGGCGCCGTCAATTTCTCAGATTTTGGGCGAGCGGGCTGCGTTTGGCATGCTCTGCTAGAGAATTTCTCAAAAGCGCAAGTAGTTCAGCGCTTTGGCCTGAATGACTTCTCCCTCGACTTCGGCTTTGAAGAAGACTCGCGCGGGCGAAATCACGACACTTCGGCTCCGACTTTCCTCCCCGACGGTTCATATTATGGAGCGGCGGCGGACGGTCGAGATATTCGGAAAGTCGCGCGAAGCGGGAACGGCCGCCCGGTAGTCGAACATCCCCGCCGGGGTCGTCCCCAATCAAGCGCGGGCTGGTGTCACTTCCTCGCAGGTGAGCGGCGCGGGTCAGGACGTGGCCCGGATGTGGGAGATGGCCATCCGGCACGCCCTCATGCCGGCCGTCTCCGCCGGAGTCTCCTACGGTCGCTACGGCGACGGGCACGGTGAGTACATCCTCCGGAAGCTTGCATACATTCGCCGACGTCCGGGCGGGACTCCGCTCCACCCGGCCCGGCGCGGTGACGTTTGCTCGCCAGGCGGACCAAAAAAAAGCATCTTCCCTTCCGGACGGACTTTGCGCACGCGGATAAGCATTCCCTCGGGCGTTGGCCTTTCGGCGTGCCTTCCGGGTTTGACGGCAGCACCCTAACCCTAACCCGTGTTTTGTGTTTTGTCCACAGAGGAGATCTCCGTCAGCATTTCCGTCTCCGACCGGCACATCCGGGAGAATGTGGTGAGGGGGCCGCCGCGGCCGCTTCGGCGTCCCCCGATGTTTGGCTCACGGTTCCCCCGCGCGCGCCCGACGCCTCTGTGTCACCGTGGCGCCTGCCGTACGTGCGTGTGGCAATTAGGCAGCCGCCGCCCGCTAATGTTGTCTTCTTTGTGCGCCCCTCGGCGAGGTGTGAGGTGTCAGCGCGCACGCACGCACGCACGCGCACCCGCACACCCGCGCACCTGGTACTGTTTCAAACACACAACCCAGCCAACTTTTATACATACATATATATATACACATATGAGGGAAGAGGGCGTAAGGCAACACGCACGCAGAGGTGCACAAAAACACGCCTCTGCTCACGTCTGCCTTCAGCGCCGCTCACACACACAGACGCACGCTCGTCGTCTCGCGGCATGTCGGGAAGCAACGTCATCTGGAAGGCCGCGCGCGCATTCAGCACGGCACGAGTCCAAGTTGGAGATGAGCGAGCCGAATCGGCCGGCCGCGGCTAAAACGTCTCCGGCTGTCTTCCAGGACATCAACTCCGTCTATCAGATCTTTCCGGATGAGGTTCTGGGCTCGGGGCAGTTTGGAATCGTCTACGGAGGTAAAAGGCCGCGCCGCCGCCTTTGCGCGCTTTCCCGGAACCGACTTCCCGGGCCGTTCCCTTCGTCGGATATCGAATACTCTCACGTAGCTTTCGGCAAAGGCCTATTCCCAGGATCGGGTGTCCGTTCGCCCGCCGGCAATGTTAAAAAGACGGCGCGGTTTGCATCCCGCCCTTCGAAAAGGGGACGTCCTCTCAAGTTGAAGGACGCGGAAAACGAAAGGAAAAGCCGCGGTCCTCGACGACGACCGGCTCACGTGTTTACGTGCCGGGGAGTCGCCGGCGTTCGGACCCGTGGACGCGGCCGGACGAAGGCGGTCCGCCCGCTGTCGCGGAGGACAAGGGAAATGGGAGCGTTTCGATTCACGCGCTCCAAAAAAAACAAGGTCAAAACGAAGGAGGGACAAACTATTTGGGTAGTCGCAAGCCGGATCGCTTTGGCCCAAGACGGCCGGCAAAACGGCCTCGGCGAAAACAAGACAACAATTTGAAGGGAAGATGAGTTTGTCCGTCACGGTTCGCCCGCGTGGCGCCGACGCTCGCTGAGGGCAACCGGCGAGGGCGAAGCGGCCTTTGGCCACAACGGACGCGGGCATCCCCTCCGACAGGCAAACACCGCAAGTCGGGCCGCGACGTGGCCATCAAGATCATCGACAAGCTCCGCTTCCCCACCAAACAGGAGAGCCAGCTCCGGAACGAGGTGGCCATCCTGCAGGTACGGGCGCCGGGCGGCACGTCCGGCCGGGGGGCCGCGGCGGCTTGACTTTTTCTGTCGTCCGGCGGCGGCAGAACCTGCGCCACCCGGGCGTGGTCAACCTGGACTGCATGTTCGAGACGCCCGAGCGCGTTTTCGTGGTGATGGAGAAGCTCCACGGCGACATGCTGGAGATGATCCTGTCCAGCGAGAAAGGACGCCTTCCCGAGCGCATCACCAAGTTCCTGGTCACGCAGGTCCGCCCGCGCCTCCTCTCGGCCCTCCGGCGCCTCCTCTCGGCCCTCCGGCTCTTTTGGCTTTCCCGCGTCCTTACTTTGCTATTTCGTCCCGATCCCCGGCTGGCCGCGCGCGCGTGGCTTTTTCTTGTCCGGTTCAGATCCTGGTGGCCCTGCGGCACCTGCACTTCAAGAACGTCGTGCACTGCGACCTGAAACCCGAAAACGTCCTGCTGGCGTCGGCCGACCCGCTCCCGCAGGTGCCCGGGGGGGGGGCCCGCCGCCGGGGACGAGGGCGGCGCTGACCGGCCGTCCCCTTTGCCGCCGGCAGGTTAAACTGTGCGACTTCGGCTTCGCTCGCATCATCGGCGAGAAATCCTTCCGGCGCTCGGTGGTGGGCACGCCGGCGTACCTGGCGCCGGAGGTGCTGCGCAACAAAGGATATAACCGCTCGCTGGACATGTGGTCGGTGGGAGTCATCGTTTACGTCAGGTAGGCCGCTTTCCGCTCCCGGCTCCGGCCGCCCGTCCCTCGCTTCCGTTCGCTCCCGAGTCGCCGCTTTGTACCTCGGCCGGCCAAACTTTACGGAGCGCGCCCAAAGTCGGCGCTTTGCCTCTCGTTAGCCGTGCCCTTTTCCCTAGCTGCGACAGTACCTCGATCTCTTCCCGTAAGGCAAAGGGTCGGGCGCGGGCGCCGGCGCAGGGGGCGGCAAACTCGAAGATTCAAAGGGCCGCTCGGGGGCGGCTTTCCTTAACAGAGGCGGCGGCGCGGCACGTAGTTTCCGTTACCGAAGGAGCCATGAGATTTATTCCGCGTTGAGGATTCCTGGAGCGCTCCGGTTTGTATGCCGCGTCTGTGCGCGTGTTTGGAAAACACGGGTTTGGAAAAGTCGGGCGGCGCATCGAACAGAGGTCGTTCTTCAGAATCGCCCTGGCTCCTCGGCTGACCGCGCCGCCGCTGTTGTCTTTGCCGGTCAGCCTCAGCGGAACCTTCCCGTTCAACGAGGACGAAGACATCAACGACCAGATCCAGAACGCCGCCTTCATGTACCCGCCGCACCCCTGGAAAAAGGTCTCCCCCGAAGGTATGTGTAAGTGGAGGCCCCTTTGGAAATGGAGCGTGGAGCCGGTACCTTCTAGGCTTTTCCAAAAATCTTCTCCACAATTGCCATACACCAGGAGAAGGTCTTGGGCCGGCTGTGGTAGTAATGCGCTCTTGGGTGCTGGCTGCGCCAGGGTTAGGGTTAGGGTTAGGGTTGCGGTGACCCTATCCCCGCGTCGGGCCAGCGGGAGGCTTTGTGCTCCCGTCAGCCGGCCGGCCTCCCGCCGGCTTTAATGAGCAACTTTCACGCGGGCCAGGTTGGGCTCGAGCGCGCCGGCCGAGTTCGCGCCGCCTGTCGACGGCCGTTACCGTCAGGCCGCCTCCGACCGGACGGACGCCGTTGGCTTTGCTTGCGTTTGTGCCGCCCCCCGCTTGGGCTCAAATTCGCTTACGGGGGCCTCGCCTCGGACCCGACTTAGTTCGTGCGTCGGCGGGTCTTCCCGCACACGCTCGTTAGCCTGTTCTCTTTGTTCGATTGGTTAGAAATTTCCCGGCGTGCTAATTCACACTTAGATGTTTATTATTTCCTTTTCCTCGCCACGCGTTCCAGTTCATCGTACGGTAAATACCCCGAGTTGGGCAGCATCCGTCTTTGGCCAAAGTTATGATTGTGCCTGAATGCCGAAGGACCTCTCCGTGCGCTCTAACCGGTGCGCTCTTAATGTAATCATCCGGAGACGTCATAACTTTGAAATGAGCCTTTCGTCTTGGGACGTGGGGTCGGCCCGCTCTTTGCTTTTGCTCTTTGGAGCTACCGTTAGCTGCGACGGCCACTGGGTGCTAACGGCCCTCTAGCTCGTCCCGTCACGATCGCATCTGTGCGTAGGGTTAGGGGTACCAGAAAATGTATTCCTGTCACGTTCCACGAATTTTCCATATCGGCGGACCGGGACGTTCCAATTTCGCGTCGGCAAAATGTCCGATTGTGTTCGACTGAAGATCGCCACCCGGTAAAACAAATAAACGAATGCGCCCACTGTAGTATCGGCCGCGGGGTTCAGAGCTTGAGAAAAAAAATGCGCTTCTTCCTTTCTGAAATTGAGGGACGGCTGGCGCTTTCAGCGCGGGCAGGCGGCAGCAAGTACGCCAGCTCACGTCAGGCCGCCGTCGTTTTCTGCGGCTTTGACAGATCGGGCCACGCGGCCAAAACGGTCCCACGCAAATCGCCGCCGGTGGCAAAGAAGCGACGCCGGCTAAAAATCGTTCTTAGCCACACCTCTTCGTGCCCCGCGGCGCCGAAAAATGCAAGGGGGCGCGGGGGCCGCGGGGGGCGGGGCTCAGAGAGGGACTCATTCCAAGCAGGGCGCGCATTCATGTGCATAATGCCGGGCGGCGGCCCCCCCGCCCCCACCCCGGGGCCCTGCGCTGCCGGAGTCGCTCCGAGCGCTGACCCCTGAAGAAATGTTAACATCATGTTAGCTTAGCTCATTAGCCTCTGCTGACCCTCGCGACCCTCCCACCCCGCATCCGCCGCGGGCACGGCTCCAAGGATTTTTTTTTCCTCCTCTCTCCCGGGGCCAAAGGGGAACTTAACCCGCACGTAGGGGGGCGCGGAACGGATCAGATGACGGATTTGGGCTACGGCGCCACCTAGCCCCGATGCGGTGCCAGTCTTAACGCCCCCCCCCCCCCCCTTCTTCTTCTTCAGCCATCGACCTGATCAACAATCTTCTTCAGGTGAAGATGAGGAAACGCTACAGTGTTGACAAAACACTAAGTCACGCTTGGCTGCAGGTCAGACCGATTGACTGAGTGAGTGAGTGAGTGAGTGAGTGAGTGAGTGAGTGAGTGAGTGAGTGAGTGAGTGAGTGAGTGAGTGAGTGAGTGAGTGAGTATAGATGCGCGATGGGTAAATGAAGCCACCACAAGGGCGAATGTATGAAAGGACGCGAGTGAGTGAAAATAAAAAGCAAAGGTACGAATAAGTGAGGCGTGACGAGCGAAAGGAGGAGTGAAGCCGGCGCAAAGTGAGCTAGTGAAACCAAGTTCATGACCGGGCGAAGGCATGAAAAAAGGCGGGATGAGCCAAATGGCGCGCCGAGCGAATCCGCCCGCCCGCCGGCGCGTTCACGCAAAACCGAGGCGCGCGCGAACGAAAGGGCGGAGGTAGCGGCGAGTGAGCCCGCGCGTGAATTTCAGCGCGTGAATTTCAGGGCGTGAATTTCAGGGCGTGAATTTCAGGACTACCGGATGTGGCTGGACCTGCGCAGCCTGGAGCGGCGCGTGGAGCGGCGCTACGTGACGCACGAGAGCGACGACCTGCGCTGGCAACATCACGCCGGGCCGAGGCTGCGGGGGACGCCCCTCTGCCCGGCCCGCGAGGACGAGCTGGAGACGCTGAGCGAGCGCGTCAGCGAGCTCTGAGCGAGCCCCCCCTCCCCCCTTCCCCGCCCCCCTTCCCCGCCGACCGGCCTTTTCTTGGGAGTTGGGGCCGAGGGCGAGGGAAGCGTCGCGCCGTCGGCACCGGCGACCTTTCCTCCTTCGCGCTTTCCTCTCCACACCTTTGCTCGCGCCTCGCCTGCGCCGACGGAGCCGCCAAGGAAAGCGACGGCCGAGGCCGCGCCCGGTCCGGCCTCACCTTTGTCCGTCCGACGCTAACGGCGCCGACGGCGCAACGCCAAATAACGCGGCGCCCGTTGGCGCTAAAGAAAAAAATCCAACGAAAATAGTCCCTCTTTGCCCTTTTTTGTCGGTCGGAGAGAAGACGAGCTAACAGATTAGCGCTGCGCTAGCGTTACCGCCGTGAGCGCCCGACTGCGTTCAAACGTGTGCGCTTGCTTGCGGGGCCAAATAAAAAGGGCGCTTGAAAAATGTTCATTTGTTGCGTGCTGCTTTCCGGTGCTTGATTCTTTTCTCCCGTTTGCAACTTTTTTCTCCTTTGCTTTTTTTTTCGTGTGCCTTTTTCTCTTTGCGATGACCTTTTTTGTTAGCCTGGTTTTTTCCTTGCGCGCTTTGCACTTATATGCTCATATAGGCGTTGTTCTTTCGCCGCGTGACGGTGGTGCGCAGTGCTCCTACTCGTCGCGCTCCGATCGTAGCGGCCATGAGTCGCCAAATGAAAAAGCAGAGCAAAAAAGCAAAAACGCAGCGGCTCCTCCAACACGCGGATTTTGTGGCTTTAGCTAAATGTGCAAAGGGGTTTGAAAAAGCAACTCGGATCAAATCGACGTATTGTTGCCGACCAACGAAAATATGTTGAGGATTGACCGTCGAAAACGCACGCCTTCTAAACACACACATGAAAGAAAACGGTCGTCAAGATGATACGGAATGTTTTGTGCCTTTGCAAAAACTACCGGTGACTTTTTGGGTTAAAGACGCTTACTCATTGGTGAAAAAAAGCGCCTCGCACTGTGTTTTGTCGTCTACTGCCGCTAGGTGACGCCCTGGGAGAGGACACCGCATGCAGGCCGCAGGAAGGCGCTCACGCGCACGCGCACCCGTCGGAGAATGAGCGGAAAACCACAACAAACACGTCCGTGTGACCCAACACGCACACGCGCGCACACACACAGGCCATTTTAAAAAAGAAAAGCAAGTCATTGAAGGCAACAGAAAGCGAGCACGTTTCAGGCAAAATGATTTCATCTTTCAGCGAACGGAGACGAACCGTGGCCGAACCTTGTCGCGCGCGCGCACGCGCACTGGCTTCAGTCACTCAAGCCATTTTCTTGTGAAGGCCCACGCAAGGGCAAAACCTGGTCGGAAGAAGAAGAATGGAGAGGAGCAAAAAAGAAGAAGAAGAATGGAGAGGAGCAAAAAAATCATCTCACTGCGTTTCCTATTCGGACAGACGAAACGGCGGACAAAGTCGTCAAGTGGCATCGATGCATTTGCGGCCTTAGTTTTTGTTGTTGTTTGCTTTGTTGTTGTTTTTTTGTTCCCAAAACGAAAGGGATCGCTGACAGGTTTTTCATTCTTCTTTTCATTCTTTTTCATCACATTCTTTCTGCAGGAAAATAATGTGTTGCAATCCTTTTGGCTATTGTTATTATTTATATAGCAAAAATGAAACGTTTTATTTCCAATATCATTGACGCCGTCGCGTTTTCAATTCGCAGGAAGTAATAATTGTAGGTGCAAAAAAACGGAGGGACTTTGTAGCCGCATTGCTCACGCGCACCGCACACAAATCGAAATTTTCAGCATGTGACTGGCCGCATTCCCACGCGGGCGCTTTTTCTACATTTGGAGCAAATACGAATGGAAAAGAAACCCCAAATGTTTTGCGTTGACTTTAGCCGGCGAGCTGGAGAAGCCGCGGCCAAAACCGGCCAAGCCTTTTTCTTCTTCTTTGTCGAGCAAAGTCTTCGCTCTCCCTTTTGATTTTCTTTTTGGCCTTCACAAAACGCCGGCAACGAGAACATCACAATAACGGCGACGACGACAACGTTATTATGATCTCGTTGTGGTTGCGGCAAGGAGACGAGCGTCCCCCTTTGTCTTCTAATCCTTCCTCGTGTTCTTGGTCCGTTCGTATCGGCGCCGCGGCTGTAAACGTTTGGGACGTTCACGTCAAATGTTTTGCCTGGGCGGAGAGCGCATTCGCGTCGGGATACCACGGAGACCAAAAGGCCGGATCAAACGTTTGCTTTGCTTCGCGATATTTCGGAAGCTTTCACGCTTTGCGAGTCGAAGGACTTTTTGCCGACTTTCCCTGCGGTATGTCGGCACAACTGCGTGGCCTCGTGGGACAAAGGCTGGTGGTGGGGGGGCTCCGGGGCGGTTTGCGGTTGCCGTGGCAACGGCGGCACTCCAAGGCGCGCGGCGCACAACGTTCTCGCTCGCTCGCTCGCTCGCTCGCTCGCTCGCCTCGGCTTCTTCCTCCCTATTTCACGCGCGAAGACTTTGAAAAAGTCGCTTCCCTCTCTCGCGCGCAAACGCCCGCGCGGCTCGGCCGGAGCCCTCCGACTCTCGCGCGCGCGTTCTCGCTCTCTGGAAATCCCTCGCGCGCGTAGAAAGGCAAGTCAAACGCAAGTCGAGTCGCACACACGAAGGAAGGCAGGCGCACCGTCACTCACAAGCGCATATTTCCCTCTGGAAAGGAAATGGAAATCTCCGTCTTGCGTTGGAAAAGTCAGGCGGAAGCGCACACGCATTTTTTCTCTACTTGTCACGCAGGGGCACATGCTCTCCATCCCTCCCTCGCGTTGGAAACGCACGCTCTCGAGCGCATTTCTCCCCCTCTCGCGCTTCGGCTCCCTTTCTCTTGGTGGAAATCTAAACGCACGCATTTCTTTCTCCCTTATTCGCTCGCGCACGCTCTTAATTGCACACTTTTTCACAAACGCGCAAACACCAAAAAAGCCACACTGGGAGATGATGTGGCGGTTGCCGCGGCAACCCCTTCCTCTCGGCGTGTTGGATGACAAACAGGTCGGCGTGATGGGCCCGGGTGTTTAGGAAACACGAGGCGGCGAGCGGCGTCTGTTCAAAACAACCGAGCGGCAAAAACAAAAGAAACAACAATTAGCGGCAGGTCTGCCGCTCTGCGCAAACACGCGCACTTGCCTCTCTCGCCCCGTTTGTCCAAGCTCCGACAACACCTCCCGCTACGGCACCGGACCGGGGCGCTTTTTCGTCCGGCGGGGTTTCGCAGTCCGAGTGTGGCCGCGGCGGCCTCCGATTGCGGCCTCCGATCGCGGCCTCCGATCGCGGCCTCCGATCGCGGCCTCCGATCGCGGACTTCGGTGGCCTCCGATTGCGGCCTCCGATCGCGGCCTCCGGTGGCCTCCGATTGCGGCCTCCGATTGCGGCCTCCGATCGCGGCCTCCGATCGCGACCTCCGATCGCGGCCTCCGGTGGCCTCCGATCGCGGCCTCCGATCGCGGCCTCCGATCGCGGCCTCCGGTGGCCTCCGATCGCGACCTCCGATCGCGGCCTCCGATCGCGGCCTACGGTGGCCTCCGATCGCGGCCTCCGATCGCGGCCTCCGATTGCGGCCTCCGACTGCGGCCTCCGATCGCGGCCTCCGATCGCGGCCTCCGATTGCGGCCTTCGGTGGCCTCCGATCGCGGCCTCCGACTGCGGCCTCCGATCGCGGCCTCCGATCGCGGCCTCCGGTGGCCTCCGATCGCGGCCTCCGACTGCGGCCTCCGGTGGCCTCCGATTGCGGCCTCCGATCGCGGCCTCCGATCGCGGCCTCCGGTGGCCTCCGATCGCGACCTCCGATCGCGGCCTCCGATCGCGGCCTACGGTGGCCTCCGATCGCGGCCTCCGGTGGCCTCCGATCGCGACCTCCGATCGCGGCCTACGGTGGCCTCCGATCGCGGCCTCCGATCGCGGCCTCCGATCGCGGCCTCCGATCGCGGCCTCCGATCGCGGCCTCCGATTGCGGCCTTCGGTGGCCTCCGATCGCGGCCTCCGACTGCGGCCTCCGATCGCGGCCTCTGATCGCGGCCTCCGGTGGCCTCCGATCGCGGCCTCCGACTGCGGCCTCCGGTGGCCTCCGATTGCGGCCTCCGATCGCGGCCTCCGATCGCAGCCTCCGGCAGCCTCCGATCGCGGCCTCCGGGGACCGCAATCAAACGGGGCCACATCTGCGCTTTTTCGGCCCTCCGACGGGTCCCTGGAACGCTCCGCCCGGTCCTCTCCGGCCGCTCCACGGGGGATCATCCCTCCGAAGGCAATAACCCTAACTCCGGACGCAAGTCCGTCTCTGCAACCGAGGAAAAGAAGGATCCCGCCGGGGTCTGAAAAGGGAGCGCCTCGCTCACCGGGCCTCCGGAGGCAACTTAAGAAAAGGACCCCCCCCCCGCCCGCCAGCCCGTGTTTACCGGCGGCAGCGAGCGGCACAAACACACAAACACATCTGTGTGATGGCGAGGGCGGGAAGCGGGCGGCGTGCTGGGATAATGACGGCGACATTAAAGCGCCATACAGGAAGTAAACAGCAGCGAGCGGCGAGGAAACACAAAGCCGGTTAGGCGACAATTAATTAGGAAACGGCAAAAGTTAATCGACCCGCATCCGCGTGCGGAACGCTTCAACCTGACGGCGTCCATCAAAATGGCACGCCTCCTCCGCGCGTTACCGTTAGCCGGTTTAGCAAGAAGCGGCGTGTGCGCGTGAGGGATTGTGGCCTTTCTGTCAAAGACCGAATGTGTGTGTGTTTGTGTGCGATAGTACTTGAGCGCGCACACGTTGACGGTGTCGCCGGCGGTACTGGTGACGGCGGGCACGGGGGGGGGGGGGGGGGGGTCATCACCCATCCAAATCAGGATTAATCAAGACTCCGGCTGGCATCAAATCAGACAAATGATTGTCGCCATTCAGCCGGCGATGGCGAGGGGGCGACCGCGCCGCAATCAGCCCGCCGCAATGGCTCACTTCCTGGAGATTCTTTTGCCAGCCGATCGTCTGATGACTGACGCCCGCAGTTGTGCGTTCGGCCGCCATTCGCCGGCATCAACAGCCATCATCAACAGCGCCGCGATGGCGGCGCGCGGCCTTTGCGGGCTCCCCCTACCGGTCGGCCGAAGAACGGAAGCGGGAAGCCCGCCGGAGCGCTTTTCTTCCCGCCAAACACCCTGACGCGGCTTACCCCGTTTGGCCAATGAAAGGCCCGGCGTCGCTCCGGCCTTTATCGGCAAGCGATTTTCATCGGGCTTCTAACCGAGCTCGTCAACTTAGCTGTCGAGCGAGAGCGTACGTGGCCAAAGCCCGAGCGCGGCAGGCTTTGGACGCCTCGGCCGCAGTCCCGTCGGTCGACGTGGGGGGCGGTGGCGAGCGGGGCCGCAGAGGAAGCGGGGGCCGGAGAAGAAGGAGTCTCCGCTCCATAGGTTGCTTTGGGCCGGGTTCAAAGCGTCAAAGCTTCAGCAGGCGGACGCCAACCGAAAGGGAAGAAGCGCCGGCGGGAGTGCGTTCGGACGCTTTGAAGAGGCGGTATGTTTCCGCGTTTGACCTTTGCCGCACCTGTAGCCATCGTCCGCGGCCGCAGAAATCCCAGCGGCGCGTTAAGTTGCCTCGCGTCGGCTTGCCGACTTATTTCTACCGCTCTGCGGGAGCCGGCCCGCTTCTTTTACTTTTTAGACGCAAAGGAAAGACAAGATTTTGGGTGTGGCCTTCCGCTGTTTGCACGCTTGCGTTGCTTTGCGCGTCGTGCGTGTTTTCGGCGAAGGCGCGGGGAGCGCCGCCATTTTCTTTTGCCGCGCGCCCTTTGCCGCGATACTTCGGCGACGGCGCTTTGCCAAAGCCCGTTGCCGCACGCTTCCCCGCCTCGTACCGTGGGCCGGTCCTTTTGTCGGCCTTTTCCCAGCGCCGGCGCCTCCCGGCGCTCCCCGGGGAGCGCCGGGAGGCGCCTTGGGGCCGCGCCGCCGCGGTTCAGCCCCTCGCAGGTCTGGGAAAGAAGCGGCAGGAGTTTCCCAGGCGCGCCGGCTCGTTAGCGGCCGCAGACGGGCGCGGGGACGGGGCGGGAGACGGCGGCCCACGATTCGGACCCGGAAGCCGGTCCCAAACCGCTCGCGGCCAAATCCAGTTCCCCGGGGCAAACCTTCGGAGCGGGGCTCCTCAAAGGAAAGCGAATTTTCCATCGCGTGCAGTAAGCGGTCTTTTCATTGGGCCGCAGATTCCATTTGGCTACACGTGGACTTGTTCCGCCTCCTCCTGCCAAGCCGGGCCAATTTCTCCAATCCGGGTTGCCGCCAAATACCGGGTCGAAAAAAGCAAACGCCTCGGTTGTTTTGCCCAAATTCAAACCGGCCGTCGTCCTCTTTGTATTTTCTTGGTTTGTCCTTTGGCCAGCAGGTGAAGCGGCCGCCCTTCCCAAGGGGCCCGTAGCTCAGCGGCTCCAGCTCTTTGATGAAGAGGTGGATTTCGCGGTTCCATTTGACAACGCTTTTTCGAAATACACCCGAGCGGTCCGATCGATTGGAGAGTCACGAATCCGTTCCCGCTTTCGCGAGGGCGAGGGCGGCGCGGGGATACCTGCCGCCTCCGCCCCCTTCCTCCCGATTGACGGACGACCGCTCCATTAGATGAGCGCCATAAGTGGCTCCATGTCGGAGGGAAGGGCTTCCTCTTGACCCCCGACCCTCCGCGAGCGCCGCTCTTGACCCCGACGCCCCTCCCCCGGAGCCGCAAAACTTCCCGGGACGGCGTTGACTTTCCGGAGTCCTCTCGGCGAGGTAGAGCGATGGCCCGGCGCCCCGAGCCCGGCGCCCCGAGCCCGGCTACGGCCATTCGCTAGACGGCGATCCGAAAGTCCTTCGGAGGCCGCCCGTGTTTTGCGGCGGCAAAGGGGAGCGTAACCGGCGGCTTTTGTTTACGGCGTCTGGCGCTCTGTTTTCATGACGCCGCCGCCGGCCCGCGCGCTCCGAGACTCGCCGCCAGCTGCCGCGAATCACACCTCAATTCAAATCAATTACCCGGCTCCGCTTTCGCCCGCACAAATATTTAGTGAGCTTACCGCCGCCAAACCCGCACCAAAGTTGTCGCGGCGAGGAGAAACCCAGCAAGGAGAACATGAGCGACGAGCGAGGGAAGGAGGAAGGGAGGAAGGCAAGAAGGGAGGGAGGAAGGGAGAACGCAACGAAGGAAAGAAGGAACAAGGGAGGAAGCAACAAAGCCAAGAAGGGAGGAAGAAGGGGAGGGCGGGCCGGCACCGGCGGGACGGACCAAGCAAGTTGGGAAATCACGAAGGGAGGGAGTGAGGCGAGGCGGGGAGAAGGATGCCAAGGAAGAGGTGAGAGTGGAAGCCGCTCCGTCTTTGAAAAAGACAAAGTGGAAACGTCCCGGAGCGCAAAGCGTTCGGGGAGACCCGAGCGCGCTCCTTCCTCAGGTTAAAGGTGAGAGTCCAAGTGGATTGTGTCACCCCGCTGGGGTGGGGGGGCGGGGGGTCAAAGTTCGCATCGAGACAGGAAGTCCAAATGCCGTGGAGGTGCTCAAATCAAACGGGAAAGTCGGCCGCCGTAAAGTGACCCCGTGACCCCCCGCCCCCCGCCCGCAGCGGCGTAGCGAGTCATTAGCGCCGCCGCGAGACTCTCGGCTCTAAACGCGGCCGCTCGTCACCGCCGCGCTTGATTGGCAGCGGCCGGGGGCGGGGCGGGGGGGGGGGGGGGATCGGGGGGGCGGGCGGTGCGATGGGAACGCCACTCGAGATGTGAATTGGCTCGGCCACTCCAATCAGGCCGCCGGATGACAAATGAAGTGTGCTCCCCCCCCCTTCCTCTTCACACTCCTCGGCCGTCCGGGCGCAAGAAGAAAAGACGAGTTCATGCGGGAGTGCTTGACAGCAACACAATCACATTCCCATTCAGCCCCCCCCTCGACCCCCACCGGCGCCCTCCCTCCTCTGCTAGCGCGCTAGCACGCTAAGACGATGACAAGGAGGACCGCGGCGGCCCAATTAGAATCTGTGAAAGACACAAAAGGTCTTTAGGGGTTTGGACAGGTGTCTCATTTTGTCTCATTTGGCCGCAGGACACTTTGGCAGCTTTTTCAATCCCGTTTGTGGGCAGCCGGCGAGGAAAAGTGAGGAAAAGGTTATTTGTCGCGCTGTCATGCCGCTCGTCTTCCTCGCCGGCCGTGGGAAATCAAATCGTCTCCGTCTTTGCGTCGGGTCGCGTCGGCGCTTAAACACAAAGGGGGAAAAAAAATGAAAGAGCCCAAAAGTCCTCCCGTCGGCCGTACGCAAATGCGCTCGCGTTAAGACGGGAGTATCGGAGTAAAGGGAAAGAAAGCCCCTCCCGCGCCAGTCCCAAGTCCCTAAAACGCAGACCGAAGAGCCCCCTGATCAGGAAACACCAGGAACCGGAAAAAAAACATGGGACAGAAAGTCCGAAAATCTCCTCCAGCGGAAAGCCAAACCATGAGGAAGAAAGTCCAAAAGTCCCCAAACGGGAAGTGGAAAGCCCCCGAAACAGGAAATAAAAGAAACAGAAACAGCAGAAACAGAAAATGAGAAGCTCCTTCTTCAGGAAGCAACGCGAGTCTTCAAAAGGAAGAAAAAGCGAAGGTCGAACGGGCCCCAAACAGGAAGCGGGACGCCACGGAAAGAGAAAAGTTGTCAGACGCCGACGAAAGTAGCTGAAGGAAGTTCAAAGAGCTCCTCGGGCCCACTTCCTGCCAAATCCGGCCGGGCGTCTCGTCCAAAGAAGAACCGGCGGCAGAACGCGGACGGCGGGACAAGCCTCAGAATAACGGGGGCATGGGGGGCATGGGGGGGACGTGGGGGGCGCTTGTTGAGAGGAGGAAATGTGAGAACGCTGGAGGTGACAGGCTTTGTGCAAAAGTGTGAACGGTGGAGACAAGAGCGCTGAAAGTTGTTCTTGTCCTGAGAGGAAGAGGACATTCACCCTCTGAAAGACCCCCCCGGGTCCCCCACCCCGGCCCCTCGCGGCCCCCCTCCCCAATTAGACAAACATTAAGGTCGATTAAGGGTCCTCACGGGAACGTCGGCTCTATATAATTACCTTAATGGGCGGGCCCTTTCTCCCTTTCTGCGTCTTTCTTCGGGCCCTCAATGTCTTAAACAAACTTGGAGGGCCCGAGCGGGGGGGCGGGGGCCGGGGTCCCGGGGGGTCGGACAAACGGCGGCGAGGGAGGGGGGGGGGGGCGCCTTTCCCATTAGGCTTTGTGGCGGAACCGCGTCTCAAAGGCCTCGCTTCCATCCCGGCTATCGGCCCACAAACGAGGAGCTGTTCCCACCGAGCGGGGGGGGGGGGGGCGCAACAGGCCCCCGACCGGGAGGGGGGTGGGGTCGGCGGGGGCGGGGGAAGACGCGAGGCTTAACGCGGCGTCCGTTCGTTTCCGCCTCCCGTCCGTTTTGCCTTTTGATGGTGTCCGTCCGCCGCGCGTCCTCTGCGGCGAATCCACCGGGGTCCGGCGCGGGGACGGCGGCCGTCTCGTCTCGGGCCGCTCGTCTCACGGCGTCCTTTCTTATCAAATCCCGACGCGTCTCGTCGTCTCGCGTATGTTGCTTTGCGTCTCATCGGGTCCCTTCCCTTCATCTTGCGCCCCTTCCTCATGAAGCCCGGTTGTCTCCGGCCGCACGTTATGATGCCGTCGCCTCATGTCTCTCGGTCTCACCGTGGCCGGTTTGCACGATGCCTCGTTTCACCTCTCGTCTCGTCTCGTCGCGTCGCGGGCTTGTTTCGGCGCGGCCCCTCATCTTTTCTCACGATTCTCACCCTTGGAACGAGTCCCTCGCTTTCCGCCCGGTTTCCCGTCCGAGGTCCGGCGCCTTCGGATCTCGTCGATCTCGTTTGGCCGTGCGAGGAATCGTCGAGTGTCACGTCTCCGTCACGTGTCTGAAGGCGTCTGCTGTCACCCAGCGTTTCAAGTCGCATTTCTCATATCTCACACGGTCGCGTCAAAGCCGTCCGCCGCAGAGTCGGATGAGAAGTAGCGGCGCGGTCGACCGGAACAAACAAACAAAAGGCCCTTTTTGGGTTTCTGGCGCGGCGCGACGCGAAGCGGAGCGGCCAGGACGGAGCGCCGCGCGGCGGCGCCGCCTGATTGACGCGCCGCAGTCCATTGTTGCACCGCCAGCTGGACGCCGGCTTTGCCGCCAGCTGCGCCGGCAGAGCGGGCGCCAAGCGCGCCGCCGTGTCCCCGACGCCGCCAATTTGTTGTTTTTCCGGCCGCTGGCCCGGCTGCGCTGCGCCAGCCAATCAGAGACCGGAACGCAAATGGCGACGACGGCGCGCAGGATGTTTAAAGGTGAGCGGCGCCGCCCGCCGTCCAAACCGGACACTCGGGTTCAGGGCGTCCCCCGCCTACCGCCGGAAAACCGTCGAGCGCCCGCGTCTCCCCGAAGCTCCCGTCGTTCCTGGCGTGCGGCCCCTCGGCCCCTTTCGACCAAAAGGGCCCGCCGACGTGTCAGTGAGCGCCCGATGCCGTGTCGGCGCTTTAAGCTGTCAGCGCGCTTTAACACGGCTTTTATGCTAATGTTTCCCCGGCGCTGGCGCTTTTTTTGTGCGCGCGCTGACATGTTTGAGCACGAGCGTAATGAGACTTCTGCGCCAACAAAAGCGCGCCGCTGACGGCCTACTTTGACACCGCTTGCTCGGGACCCGGCGGGAGGGCCGGGAAAAAGAAAAAAAAAAAAAAAAACTGCGCCGGCCGGCAGGAAGTGACGGCGGCGGGCCGCCTTTCGTTAGCCGTTAGCCGCAGTGAAATTCCAGCGCTGCGCTGCGCCGCGGAAGTGGAATGGCCGTCGGGTTTTTCCAAACCCGGCCTCGGACGTGGGTCGTTCTTTGAACGGGGTGGAGAAAAGCGTCCGAGTGTCGTCCGTCGTTTGTCTTTAAATGTCCGTGGGCGGGAGGCCGGCGACGCAGACGGCGCTCGTCGGCACGTCAGTGGCCTTTTGTCTTGTCTTGAGTTCAACGGGGAAAGGAGAAACCGGTCCATTTCAGTTTCCCGTCGCCGCGACGCGCTCGTGAGACGGGAAGACAGGAAAAAACAAAAAGACGGATCACATGCTCGCGCCGGGCTTACACAACGGCCGACTCGCACGCGCTCGTCGTTGACCGTTGACCCGAGTGACGAGGCGAAGGGAACGGGCGGGCGCCTCAACTCTCGAGGTCCACAGGTTTCGGAAGTCCTCGTGTCTCGCGGCTCGCCCGTCTCGCACTTCTCGCGTCGCGGCTTTTACGTCGTCGCGTCTCGTACTTTGTCGCGTGACGAGCCGCGTCTCACCGTGACCCATTTTGTCATCCGTCTTTGTTCGTCCCACCGTTTCTCATATTTTGTCTCATGTTGTCCCATTTGTCCCCTCACGCCTCGTCACACGATTTGTAGGGTTCAGGGTTAAAGGTCACGTCTCGTTTCGCGTCGCGCGCCTCGTCGCGTCGTCATATTTACGTCGCCGCGTCTCATGCTTTGCTACGTCTCGCTCGCGTTTGGCCAGGTCTCGCCCTGTCCCTTGTCGTCCCGTAGTTTTCGACCACCGTTCCTCCCGTTTTCTTCTCGCGCCTCGGGTGGGCGCGTCTCCTTAGGGTTAGGGTTAGGGGTAGGGTCAGTCTCCTTAGGCCGCGCGTCAGGCGCTTTTCCGGGCCGGCGGTTCACGCGCCTCCATCGGTATGGTCCGAGGCCTCGTACTTTTGGCGTTTCCTCACGCCGCGTCCGTTCTCATCTCCTTCTGATACGTCCTTTGTCGGCTCCGCCCCCTCCTCCCCCTTCGCCTCTACCTGGGTGCGGCTGTCAATCGGCGGCGAGTGGGGGGGGACAGATGGGAGGTGAGCGAGACGCCCGTCTCTCCGCCGCGTCTATAAATACTCATCCATACATACGCGCGGGTATCGGTAGACAGTCGTGCGCGCATGTGACGCCTGCAGATGGAGAGCGCGGCCGGGTCACGTCGCCATGGCGATGGCGCCGCGCGCACGCGCTCGTCTGTCTGTTTATGTGAAATGTGTGGACATGATGCGCACCTGCCTGTCCGCGATGTCTTTTGCTATCGACGCTTTGTGTTTTGCGCGCGTATTGTACCAGGAACCGCCTCAATCGATCGTTTTCCTTCCGACTTGCAATCGGCTAACCCGAGCCGGCGCAAAGAAAAGGAAAGGAGGCGCGTGCGCGCGCGCGCTTGTCAAGTGAGGAATAATCATCACCTCCGGAGTTTATTTTCTCAGCGCGGATTCAACTGATGGAGCGTTTGGATCAACATCCACATGACCCCGAATGTACGTGCGCGCGGCCTAAAATAAACACGCGTACACAGAAACAGCTGGAAACGCGCACAGGTTGCGGAGAGCGACGACAGCTAAGAGAACATCTGCCGCTATCCGCCGGTTCTCGCTTTTTTTCCCCTTTTGAGAGTTTGCCTATGGGATGGCGCCTCGCGCTCACCGTCGCCGTCGCTGCCGCGCTACGTTGGCGCGACCGTCGTTCCCGACGCTGACCGCTGATGCTAGCGCTAGCCGCGATGCTACAGTAGCGGATCCGAGATGAAGCGCGCTTTAACTTCTGGCAAATGAAAATAAATCCAAATCTGCACGCCGAGGAATAAATGAAATAAAATAAAAATCCAAATCAGCACACCCAAGGATAAAACGCAACAATCCCGCCGAGGAAGTGCATTTTGACGTTAGCGCGCCGCTAAGTTCGCGGACTCTCTCTCAAACACCCGGTTCGAGTGATTCGGATCATTTTCGGATCATTGCCGATAAACTAGCGGTTTGAATCAGGATCGACGCGCGGGATGCCGGCCCTCCGGGCCCGGACTTCGACGCCCGTCCGCTCCCGCCAGGAAGGCGGCTAAGCTAACGCCTTCGAGCGGCGCACGAGCCCCCCGGCGTCCGAGCCGCCGCGCGGAGTCGATGATTTCCCGTTAGCGGCTAACCGCTAACAGAAGTGTCGAGTGCGCTGGCGCTCGCGCAAGCGCGCGTGTGTGTTTGGGACAATTTGTCTGTGTATCCGAGAGTGTGTTGGTGCCTTGTGTCCGACCTGTGGCGTAAACGCGCATTCGTTCATTAAGCGCGTGACACACAACGCCGCAACTCAAATTCTCACTTCTCCGAGCAGCGTGCGTGCGTGCGTGCGTGCGTGCGTGCGTTCCTATCACCTCTGCATCTCACACACCTCAAGGCTATGGCACGCACGTAGACACGCAAGAAAAGCCCAGATGGCCTCACAATCGTGCCTCCTGCCAAACAGATGGACGCGACGCGGATGCGTTCATTCACCGACGGACACGCGCACGCGCGGACGCAGGATCCGGGCGCCCCGGGCGCGAGCGCGCCTTGCACGGGAAGCCTAATTAGCGGCGCGGCATCAATATTGATGAGGGCCATTTTATCGCTATCGGTACTGGCGCTCGTCCCGACCCCCGCCGCTCCGGCGGACCGAACGGCGCGGCTCCCGTCCGCGCGTGGGCGCCGGCGCTCCGGATGAACGCCGACAGAGAAGAACCGGGCGGAGCCGAGCCGATGGAGGATCGGGCCCGCCCGGCGCCGGCCGCGCTTTCCCCAAAACAAACAGCGCTTAACAAGTTGTTTTCTTTGCCGCGCGAGGTGTTGAGCTCCGCCGGCTTTGAGCACTTCAGGCTTTGCTGTGACAACGCCGCCGCCCTTTTCCCGTAATCCGGGATCGCACCTGCCGTCCGTCCGGCGAGGAATTAGCCCGCGCTCCGAAAGCCGAAGGAACTTTTTGATCCAATTTTGCGACCTTTCCAAACGTCTGAAAGCCAACGCCGTATTTACTCCCGCGCACACATGCGGGACCTTTGCGATTCTAGCGGGGACGCCGCGCCTTCCCAGAATGCCGAGCGTCAGCCCCAACTCAAGCCGGATCCCAAAAAGGGCCGGGGAATGGCGGGCCCCGCCAACGCCAGGCGGGGGAAGCGCCCGGCAGAAAGCGAGGACGCCCCTCCTGCACGCAGGCGCGCCCATCTTCGGCGTTGACAAAAACTTTGGCCGTGTGTAATGGCAGCGCGTTGAAAGGGGAGAGCGTCGAGTTTCGGGCCCGGGGGTCATAGGTCGCCGTCCGCCCTTCAAGCGTACACGCCGAGCGCGACGGTGTCGTCGGCTCCGACCAAACGCCGGAGGGCCCTTTGACTCCGCGCCTTTTTCGGGGGGGGGGGGGGGGGGCACGCGTCCCCGGGCGAGGGCGCAGGAGAAAAAACGCGTCGAGGAACGCGCGTCGGGAGGACGGAGGGTCGCGCCGGCCTCTCGCGCAATCCGCCGACATGCTAGCGCGCAATTTGTGAAAGCTCTGTTTCTACGTGGGTCCAACATCATTTGGTGTGCTTCGCTAGGCGGCGGGTAGCATCAGCACGTGGGCCGAGCGCGGCGGCGGTTCCGGCGTTCGGCATTGGCGACCGGCGATCGCGTTTTAGCGTTAGCTAGCACGCGCGCCTTGCTAGCGGAGCGTTTGCGGCCGGCAAAGTTTTGCGCAGGAAGCAGCCGGACAAAGGCCTGATCTCCGGGGCGCTAATTAGCCCGTGGACAACAAAGCGGCGCGCTTCCCGCGACGCTCCTCGGGGGTCGGGGGTCAACCGCTTTCTTCCCCGCCGTCCTCGGGGACGGAAAAGCGCGGGCGGAAGCCGCGATGTCATCTTTGGCCTGGGCTTGCTTTTTTTCTTTCCCTCCTTTTCTTTGGATCGGATTTGCCGAATGTCCGCTATTTGTCTCTTTTTGCGCTTTGTTCTAGTCGCTAGTTTTCTGCGTTCGCTGTTTTGCCGGCTGTTTTTTTTTTTGATCTCGCGTCCGTCGCTCCTATCGTGTTATCGGGCTTTTTTCCGCTTCTGCTTTCTGCCGGTCCGTTTTTGTACGGGTAGCGAGATTGGGAGGGTTTTTTTCGGATTTCGCCGACTCCCCTGCGCTGCTCTTTGTCTCTTTGTGTTTGGTTTCCGGATTTACCGTCGCGTCCGCTCTGGGTCTCGGCCTTCACTTTTGATTCTGCTCGAACTTTTTTGTTTTTGGTCGTGCCGTTCTTCGATGACGTCTGAATGGTTTTGCTTTCGGATCGTCGACTGTCCCGGATGATTCGATTTCTTGCCTTTGGGTTTGTCTTCCTCATTTCATCTCTTCGTTTCCTTGATTTTTTGTTATCCTTTCTAGTGCTTTTCCTTCCTTTCCTTGTTGTGTACATTATTTTTTTTCGCAGCTTTTATTTTTGTTGCTATTTCGTCGGCGTTGAAAGGTTTGTTTTCATCCGTTGTATTTGTGTTTGTTTGTTGCGGGTTGTCGTTTCCCCGGCGGGGGGGCGGGTGTCGCCTTTCACGGCGTCCGATGGGCCGGCGAGGAGCCAATTAGCCGACGGCGCGGGCCGCCCTCGCCCGCATCTGTCCGCGTATTAGCTGGCCGCCATTAAAAATGAATGCGGGCCCTTTTAAGTGGATGGCGAAGGGGGAAAATATTGTTATTGATCCAAAGTTCTTAGACGTAAGAGGATCTCGGCGGCTTCCAAACATCCATGGGCGCGAACACGACACCGGCGGAACATCCGGGCGGGGCGGGGCGTCGGCATCGGGGCTGTCGCGGCGCAGTTATGAAAATGAAGTGGGCCTAATTGATTGGCTTGGTTACGTTTTTATTCCCGCGCATCGATCGGCCGGCCGCGACAACAACAACAACGTGGTCGCCGGCGGGTAAAGGAGAAGGAAAACAGAAGGGGGTGGGGGGGGGGGGGGGCAGAAATCGCACCCGTTTGGAGATGAAAATGTTCTTTGGGTTGACGGTTCGCTCGATGGTTCTTGATGTTTTGCTGGCTGTTTTTCACGGCCAGTTGATTCGGACGCCGCGTCCGACGGGATGCATGCCGTACGTGAGCTCGCGCCCACACCTGCGGGCGTAAGCGTTTCCTGGGACCCCGGGGCTCTCCCCCTCTTCGTGACTTGCCCGCTCCCTCATCCCCCACAGCGCCTTCCCTCTCTCGTTCCGATCCTCGCCTTCCCCGATCGAGCCTTTATCTTCTCGCCGTCAACTTTTGGAGTCGCGGTCGCGCGCCGTTCCGCCGTCGGGGGGGGGCGTCCCTTTTTCGTCGTCGGGCGGATCCGATTCTCAACGGGAGGGGACTGGACGCGGAAGGAAAACCGAGTCAAGCGTTTCCATCGAAATATCGATCGGCCGGCCACTCTCGGCCGCGGCGCCGCGTGTGCCGTTACGGCTTAGGGTTACACCCTCCCGGCCGCGCTCGTCATCTCGCCATCCTGTCGGCCAATAGCCGAGAGTTTCATCTTGTCCTCTCAAGCTTTGAGTGTTTCTGCGCTCGATGCAAATCGCATCAGCGGGCGCGCGCGCGGGCCCCCGGACGCATTAGAGCTCCTGGAAGGAAGCGCGCAAGAAAAGTAAATATGGCGTTGGGTTTCAGACGTTTGGAAATGTTGCAAAATTGGATCCAAAATGCGCAAAGTGACTCCCGCAACAAGTTCATTTTACACAGGCGCTCGCAGGCGAGCGCATGCCTGCGTGTGCGCGCGCGGCACGCAGGAAGCCAACGATGACGAACGTTCATAAAATGCACGCGCTTGTCTTCTATCATCCTCGCGTGGACGTCGGCGCTTCCTCTCCGTCGGCTCGGTAATACGCCGGGAACGTCAGACTACGCTTGTATCAGCGCCTCCTTATCACTTGCCCTATTGCCCTACGACTCTTTTTATTGCCTACCATTATCTACTTTATGACTTGTTTTATCGGCCGGAACGGAACTTTGCTCGGTGAAACGAACGCCGTAACAAATGCGTAGATATGTATATGTGCGGACGGCGTCACGATACCTAAAAGTTAGTTGCCAGAACGTCAGCGCGCGATTGGAAGGAAACGAAGGAAAGCCCGGCACCGTCAACGACGACGTCGTGACGGCGTGATTTTCCTAGCGAAAGACAAGGTGTTGGCATTTTGATAGGGGAAGCGCGTCCACGTGACGGTGTCGCGTCGCCGCTGGCGCCGTTTGCGCCTCGGTGCGCATAATGGACTCCCCGTATGACTAAGTAGTGCGCGTGGAGCGCGATGAAGTCGCGGCGGTCGATCGGCCGGCCGCACTGTTGACTTCCTGTCAGGGCTGCACGAGACATTTATTAAAGCGAGAGGGCGGGAAATCGATGCTAATCAATGCTAACGGCACTAGCGCCACATTACCGCCCGCCATCTTGCTGTGCGGCCAGGCGGGTGCGCGCGCAAAACAAGTAGATCAAAGCGGTGCGCCATTCTGAACCCGTTAAAAAAAATCGATAGAAATACAGGCGTAAATAAAGATAAATGAAAAAAGAAAGAAAGAAAGAAAGGAATTGTGTATGAGGAATTGGCCGCAATCCTCTGGAGATAAATTTGGCTTTACAAAGGCTCGCATTCTCGTACGTCCGACTGAACGGAAGAGACCGCGCCGTCGCTCGGCTCGCCGTATCGGGCAGGGCCCTCGTTCGTCCGGCGATTTTCGGGCTTTTTCCGTTTCGTACGGACGCCGTCGCCGAATCGGAGCGGCACTGGCGAGAGAACGCCCCCTCGGCCGTCCCCGGCGATGCGTCGGGGGTCCGCGGGAAGACGGGGGCGTCGGCGCTTCCCGTCGGATGTTTGTTTGTTTGCGCGCCCGTATTTTTCGATTCCTCGGCGCTAATGGCGCACGCGTGGAAGCGGTCGGCGGCGGTCGCCTAGCAACTGGCCGGCCGCCTTCCCCCCGTTTACTTGAGATGTTTGTTGTGGTGAGGCGGCGGGCGAGGACGGCCGCTAAGCTATTAGCAGGTGACGGTGCGTTCAAGTGACCCGCGCCCACAAATCTATTATTATCCAAAACAAAGCACTCTGCGGACATGCCGCCACGCCCCCCGGGCCTCCGGGACCGGCGGGACCGGCGGTTTCCCCCCGGCCCCTCCTCCTCCTCCTCGGACCCCCGGCCGCGGCTAAGTAGCGTTCGCCGACAACTTGTGATAATTAGCGCCGTGAAATGCCAGAGCGCGACGGGGCGACGCCAGGGCGGCATGCTAGCGTGTGCTAATGGCTAAACAACATGATGAGGCCTTCAGGGGCCGCGCGTAATTATAGCCTAGCGCGGGCCGATGCCTAGCGCGGACGCCGGCTGCTCGGCCATTAGCTCGGCCTTAAGGCGGTCATTAGGGCTTTTTTTGCGTTAGGGTGGCGCGCCGGCGCGATCCACGACGTCAACCTCGTTAAAGAGCTAAACGCGGCGAGTCGCCCGAGCGCGCCGGCCTGATGGATGAACGTCCGCCGAGGAAAACCGTGTTTGTTTTTGTTGCGTGAAGACGCTCCCGGTGCAGCTGGCTTCACTTGGGCGTTTGATGCTAGCGAGCGCTAGCAGTAGCGTTAGCACGGAGGATTGTTTTCGAACATTTCCTCCGCCGGGTCGCCTTTTATTTATTGGGTTTTATGTTTTCAAGCCCGAGCGGCGGTCGCCGATCGCAGTTCCCGGCAGTTCCGGTCGGTGTCCCGTTCCGTTCGGGGTCACGCGGGCGGTTCCGACGGACGGCTGCTTGTTTTTGCTTCCCGGTCGTCGCGCCGGGTTATCCTTCCCGGTCGGATGACGCGTACGCTTGGTTCCGGTCCGCGGCTCGTCAGAATCTGGCGTCCGCCCGGTTCCGGACCGCGGTCCCGTTTTCCGACGGCGCTTCCGCGTCGTCCTTCTTCGGGGTCGCGCCGGACGCTTGCGTCGGGTTCCGAGCTCGTGTTCTTTTCCCGCCCACGCGCGTGTTTGTGTGCACCAGTCGCTGTGTGCGTCCTCGCCATATTTATTTGGTACGCGGCCATATTTGTGTGTGCGTGCGCATGTGTGCGTGTGTGCACGCGCGCGCGCGTGTGCCCGTCAATCTTTGTGGCGGCGTGTGTGTGAAGTGTGAATTGAAGGAGCCGCGAGCAGATGGGCTCTGGAGATCGGGTTACCTGTTTATAGAGCAGCATCTGTCCATCCTGTCAATCAAAGGCAGACATGAGGGGGTGCGCGGATAGGAGGTGGGGAGGAGCAAAGGGGGGCGGGGGCCGCTAAGTGCCGGCGGCTCCGAGCGGTCACACTCCACGTCAGCAGGGGGCAGCATGTTGCCGCAAAGCTGTTGCAAATATTTGCCGTTTTCAAACTATATGCGTTGCCCCCCCTCCCACACACACACACTCACACACACACACACCTGATAGTGGGAATACTGTTCAGAGTGCTTTTAACCGCGTTTCTCAAGGAGAAAAAAATCGATATCTACAGTACATACACAGTATGCTACATATAGAGTACGGCTAGAGTATGCAACCAAAGTAGCCAGCGTGGAAATAAAGACGCGGCCCAAACTGCCGACGGAAACGCTAGCAAACACGCTACCGAATCAATTGCCGGCGGAAAGGCCACCGACCCCCGGGGGAAACTTGGAGCCAACTCTGGCTTTTTGATCCTTTTTGACGTGATTGACCAAAAGCGGGGCCGAAATATGGCAGGGACTGACAAAACCCGCCTTTCAGTATGCCGTCCTTCTGGATTCTGAATCTAGTCAACCACATGCACTTGATTCCACAGCACTTGCCGGTAAACGCGCCGATGAGGTCGCCGCTTCACCACTTGTTTACGTTCATCTTTCCCGGATTGATTTTCCACATATATTGCCCCCCCCACCCCCTCCCTCCGCGACAAGCTCCCCGGCCCCCACCCCCGCGGCGCGGTCCGTCATTATGCGGCTGATTGCTGCGTTTAGGCTGGTAATTGAAATAATGAGAGAAGATTACCAGCACGCTTTTAGTCGCCGCGTCTCATCCACCAATCAGCTGCAGGCGGCGGGTCAACGTGCGGAAACGCGTACAGCGCGCGGGCGCGCGCGCGCGTTTGCTCAAGCGGCGTGTGGGTGTGACGTACGCGTGTCATGTTGGGAGCCCGCGCGTTTGGACGAGAGCGAGCGGGAGGAAATCCGTGGCGTCCGCCCGCCGGTTGCCCTGGCCTCGCTCGCGCCGGGCGGGCGGGCGGGCCGGCAGGCGGGCGGATGGCTTTGGCGTCCTCGCAGCGAACGTCCGACGCTCCGTCCGACGCTCCGTCCGACGCTCCGGAGGTGCTTTCAAACGCGTGGGTCTGAAATGACGTCACGTCGGGAAAACGCAAACCAAAGCTCAAAGTGCCCCCCCCTTGGCCACTTTGGTCACGGCGCGGGCAGGTCGGAGGTTCCGGGCCCGGACGCCCAAGCGCCCCCCTTCCGCCCCGCAGGGAGGAAGCTTTTAGCCCCTCGCCACGCGGCTAGCGCCTCTTAAAGGCTTCTGGCTGTTCCGGCAAATGTCGACAGGCATCAAGGCGCAATTAGGCGCGCGCGACGCCCGACGCGAACGCAAAGCACTTTGAGGCGAGGCGAGCGCGCCCGGGAGCCGCAATCTAATTGAGCCATATCAATTTGTTTCGCATTTGCCAAATATCACGCCTTGATGTGAAGTCATTTGCATAAGAGCGCCGCGTGTTGTTAGCCCGCCGCCGCCGCGCGTGGAGCAAATACGCCAGCGCAAATAAATACAGGAGGAGCCCAAATGCCACAGCGCTCGCCGAGCGCGTACACGGTCGGTTGTCGTCTGGCGTCTGGCGGCTCGCGTCCGCGTCTGTCAATCAATTCCCGCGAGGCTTCCTCTGGGACACCGTAGGAGGCGCCGCGAAAGGACAAAAATAAGAAGCCGCCTATTCAAGATCGTGACGGACGTAGCGCTTGACGTGCTCATCCACGCGCCGCTACTGTCAGGCACGCCCGTTTGAGACAAAACGTACCCGAAAAAAGGCATCTTTCTAGCAGCTCGTGCATGAGGACGACGGAGAAGGTCTGCACAAGTACAGTCCCGCCGCGTTCCGGAGCGGCCTGAAGCAGACGGACGCATCTTGACCTTGACGCGACCCTCCGTTTTGATAACGCGAACCGGGACGGACTCGGACTTCGGGTCGGCGTCCTCGCTCCTTTTACTGAAAATAATGCCGCGGGAATAGCCGCAACGGGCGCCGGCCGCCGCCGGCCGACAGACCGTCAGCTTCGGGCGACCTAGAACATTTCGCGGACAACGAACCAGAAGGAATACAGCAAAGTTTTTCTCGCGAGGAGGGCGGACAGGGATCCGCACCTTCTCGGATGGCCTTCCTGTCCGGTTACACTTTCACTTTTTACTCATGAGGGTTGGCCCTAGTTCCAAAAGCGCTCGCTGCCACGAAAGATTAGGGGAGACGTATTGGCAGCGAGGTAACGACCGGCTTGCCGTGGCGGGGGACGGAGAGCCTTACACTATCGGTCCATGCGGCCGCTGCTATCTTAGGGTTAGGGACCCCGGACCCTTCCGTCCCGCTATGGGGTCGTCGCGCCCGCGATTTGGTTACTGGAGCGCGGTGCCCGCGATTGGTTCCAGCTGCAGGAGACGCGACAACCGGGACAGAAAATTGCCATGTGTACCAAAACGAATGCGGGATGACCTGGATCCCATGATTCCGCTCTTCCCCGAACGGTCCCCATATAAAAATCCCATCCGCACCCATACTTTTGCCTTCATTTTTGAGGGGGGCTATCGCAGACCTGCTCCTACGCCGTGCGTGTGAGCGCTGGAGTGCGTTTGCGTTGAGGGGGAGTGCGGTCAAGGTGAGGAAGAGGAGGGGGCCCGTGCAACATTCCGTCGGGATGAAGGCGGCCAAGCACAAGAGTCAAATGTCAAAGTGCTCTTAGGAGATGTTTGCTAAACACTCGGCGTAATGGCTTCACTCATGACCGGCGGGCACGGCGGCGGGGCGGGGCGGGGCGGGGCGGGGCGGGCGTGGACGGAGCGGGCCGCCAAGCGCGAAGGGCGGAACGAAAAGCGCCGCGCCAAAATGGGCACCGGTCGGAACACAGGTGCGGAAGACCGGAGGGCCGGTCTTCGGCGCGTTTTCCATCCCCCTCTCTCTCAGGCGCACCCGATTCAAAGGATTAGCTCGATTTTCAAGATCCCGCCCCGCCGAGCTTGCTAACGAGCCAAACCTTTGAAAGGATGCCGTCCCTCCAGGACCGGAGTTCGACGGCTCAGGGGTTAGGGAGCCGACCGCGTCCGTATTTCATCCTGATGCAAGCCGGCCGAAGCGCGCCGCGGAGGTGGCCGCTTGGGTTCCATCCCCGCCCTCCCTGCGTGGAGTTTGCACGTCCTCCCTGTGCCCGCGCGGGCTCTCTCCTCCCGCATTCCCTGGAAAAACACGGCCGCTAGCTAATTGGCCCCCTCCCAAATATGTGTTCCATCTTGTCACGTGCGCTCGGAAATCCCGGCGACATGCGGCGCTACAAGTAGTCTTACGGGCCGGGGCGGGGCGGGGGGGGCTCACCTTTCGCCTGCTTTTTTTTCCGCTCTTTGTGCCTCTTCGTGTCGTCTTTGAAGCCGGCGGCGCGCGGGAAAGCGGATCCCGACCCGCCGCCGTCGGCTCGCTGCGGGCGACGCATCGGGTCGCGAGCGCGCGCTAACAGGCCGGCGCTAGCCCGTTAGCTCCTCAGGTGTCGAGAGGAGGAGAAGGGGCGGGCCGAGGCGGCGCGCCCGACACCCTTGCACCTACGCCGCACTTTTGTCTTTGGAACGCACAAATTTCAGAAGTTGGAATTGGGAACGGCCTGGCTCAATGCTAACGATTCGCGGGAACGCCGACGCGAGGGCGTTGGGGCGCGCTACACGTGCGTCACTATTGTAAGACACAGACGCGCACACCTGGCGGCGCGCGGATCGGGTTGAGCTGTTGAGAAAGTCGAGGCGTCAGATCTTTTCTCCTTCCCCTCCCTCGGATTCATCCTCCGACTCTTTTGTTGTCCAACTTTGCTCCTCCAACGCACACAAACATGACCTCCGCGCGGGCGTGCGCGCGTACACACACACACACACACACACACGCACGCACACACACGCACACACACACACACACACACACCGTGTTACCTGAGTGGTTGTAATTACACGCAGGGTGCGAACAGCAATTCTCTCACCTCACCAGGATACGGCCTGCGCCTGCGCGCGTGTGTGTGTGTGTGTTCAACTGGTGGAATTCCTAAAGCTGGTTCCCATGAGCCGCTTTTGTGCGGGCGCAACTTTTTGAATGAAGCGCTCCAAACGTTTGGCGTCCCAATTTTGCGCGTTGATGTCATGCCCGCGCGTCGCGAAACGAGAGCGGCGCCGGCATATTTTCCACAGAGCGCCCGCCCGCGCGCTCGGATTGTCAGACCGCTGCGCCGACACCGCAGTAACCGGCCCGATTGCAAGTCGTGGGCCGCCTCCCCTTCACCCTCTGCGCCCAATCCATTGAATTTCGGGGAAGCGCCCTCAGTCATTTTACAACATACCTTTTTAAAGCCATTCGACGGCGGGGACCTTTTTTCAAGGGTCCGGACATTCCATCCCGGGCACTCAGGTCATAAACGGACGCCGGAGTTCATGGAGGACGTTCGTCTCCCGATCTTGGAGTACGGAACGAGGACGTTCGTCTCCCGATCTTGGAGTACGGAACGCGGGGACTCCGGAAAGCAGGAAAACGGCGTCCCCGGCATGGAAGCGGTCAAGCCGGCGTGGCCCGCGGCCGTCTTCTCGCGGTCCTTTCCCACCTTTTCCGCTTTCGCCCAATAACGGCGGCTGCTGGTACGGAGTTTGCCGGCGAAGGCTTTCCTCGCCGGCCGCGGTGGAAAATACCGGCGGCCCGCCGCCCGTTTTTCGTTCGCGACGAGAGAAGCTCCCAATGAAGCGTCGGCATTCCATAGCCGAGGCGCGATCGGCGGCTCGCCTTTCCCCCGCCGCAAGAGTCGGCGGCCGCTTTCCGAAAATGTTTTTTTCGGACGCGTAATGTCAGGCGATCGTAAGCGACCGAAATCACCGACGCTCGACGGGTTTCCCGTGGGCCGCCGAAGGACGGGCGGCCCCCGGGTGTTGCGCTTTTTCTCTTTTTGGCGTGTGTGCGCGAACTAAGAATCAATGAATTAGTGACAGGAAGTAGAGTTATGCGGATACGCACGCACGCACGCACAGATGGAGCTGCAGGGACAAAGCTTGCGTGGCTTTTCAGGGTAAGTCCAAAGGAGCTCGTGTTACCGTCTTGTCTTCAAGTCATTTGTAACCCCCCCGGCACCATCATTAACAGCTCACCTTACTTCCCCCCTCCCCCCTCCCTCCCAGCTAAACACTCTCATCACTGTCCCGCTCGTCACCGCGAGAGCGTGTCGCTATGCGCCTCGCTAGGCGCCCCGCCGCGCGCCCAGGTGACACCGCGGCGCTCCGGCCCCTCGCTTGGAGGCCGACGAGGTCGGGAAAATCCGCGCCGGGGGTCGCGGTGGGCGGCGCCGTCGGAGAGAGCCCGGCTCCCGAAACGTTCCGGGGTTTCGAATTTCCGGCGCTCGGTGCCATTCGGGGAAAACTTTGATATACGGCGATATATCGCGAACCCCAAAACGAGTCGTTTTACCCCAGGCGAAAGCGTCGCAATGACGGACGGTAACGTTTCCGTCCGAGGCCGAAAAAAGAAGGGGCGGTCCCGAGCCGTCGTACCAAAGCGGTGGAAATATACGGGGAGCCGGCTCGAGCCGCGCTTCTCTCCCGAGCGCCGCTCGGCTCGGCCTTTTCCCACCCGCCGAGGGAGCAAAGCGCACTCGGCCGAGCCGCGGCGGCCAAACGCGCGGGGCGGCGCCGACAAGGAAGGTCAGCGCTAATCCGTTGTTGTCCTTCTCTTCTTCTGTGTTTTGACTGCGTTAATCCCCGACACCTGCGGCCGCCTGACGCGCGCGCGCCGCGCCGACCGTGGCCGCGCCCGCTCGCTCGCTCGCTCGCCGCCCTGTCGGCTCGCCGTGAGCTAACGTGACTACCGAATTCGGGACGCTGCGGACGTTTTCTGAGATGAACTTTAGGTGCGATCCGGCACGGTCCGCAAAGCGGCTTCGCTGAAAAGAAGCCGCTTCGCGGGCCGCGCCAAACGGCTCCCCGCCGGAAACGCCCATCATCTTTTCAAGGTTCCGACTGAACGATCTCATTTGCAAAAGTCGAGCGTTCGGGCGCCCGTCTCCAAAGTTTCAAACGGCTTTGGCCCCCTGGCGGAATCCGCTTTGGCCCCGCGGGCTTTGACGCCTTTCTAAAGATGCAAAAAGACGAGTCGGCGCGGTCGCCGAGCATTTCTCTCCCGACAGCCCGCTGAATCGGAAGGCAAAAAACCTTTGATCCGCCCTCCCGTTTGCGCACATCTTGGAAATGGAGCTCGGGCGGCTCTTGTTTTGCTTTCAAAGATTCCACACGAGGGGGTGTGTGTGCGTATTTGGGTTCGCCGAGCGAGGCTTCTTTGCGGCTGCATTGCGGCCCCTAGCCTAGCCCGGCCCAGCCAAGCCGGGCCTAGCCTAGCCTAGCCCGGCCCGGCCCGGCCTACGCCGAAAGTTGAGCGAATCCCAAGGCCCCGGGAAAGGCACGGGGCGGCGTGGGAAAGGCCCGCCCGGGCTTCGGAGGCCCTCGCGGACGACGGCCGACCGCCGTCGAGGGCCGACGAGGACGCCGCCAGATAACGCGGATGACTCGGACGACGGCCGCGGCGATGAGAAGCGAGCGGAGGTCGCGGATGAGGACCGACGTTAACGACGACGCTCGATCGCGTCGATGAACGCGACCACGACGATGGATAACGCCGCCGATGGTGACGACGGCATCGAAGTTGAGGATCCGGATGGCGATGAAGGCAGCGATAAGGATCGGCGGCGCCGCCGATAACGACGACGGACGTCAACGTCGGCGACGACGCTCGCGACGACGGCGGCCGTAACGACGACATGGAAGCGATACGGCTTCGATGACAAAGACGAGGATAAGAGTAACGGCGATGACGGCGGCGTTGGCGGGAATGACAAGCAGGACGACGACGACCGCCGCGACCTCGGCGTAACGGTGAAGACGGATGATGAAGAAGATGAGGGTGACGGCGATCATCGTTCCATTTTACGTGCGTGCGCTTGTTGTGTGCGCGCGCGCGGCGGTTTGATTGGCAGCCGCGACAAAAGGCGCGGAGGAGAGATGATTTTTTTTTTTTTTGCCGCTCCGTCAGCCGCCCGCATCCCCAGCGCGTAAAGCATCTCAAACGGCGTTAATGCATCGGCCCTCTGCCCCCCGCCCGCCATCCGCCGAAGGCGCCCCCCTCGCCGCGAGCGATCTGAATAGTCGGCGCATTGTGATGCGGCGGCGGAGAAGAAAAGGCAAGAAATGTGGCGGCTAATGGCGGCGGGAAATAGCGAAACATGTTTAGCGGGACAAAAGCCTGACAGACGCGTCGCAGACGGGCCAATCTTCCGCGTCCGGACTCTGGCGTCGGCGCGCCCGTCATGGTGCCGCCGCGCGGTTACGCGCGCCACAAACGGCGGGGAGTTTGAAGATGGCCGTTCGCCGCGACGACGATGATGACGGTGAAGACCGCGGACGCGGCCCTTTTGACTTTTCGTCCCAGTCTCGCAAGCGTTCGGCGCCTCCCTCGCGTGCGCATTAGCTCCGCGCTGGCGCGCTGGCGTGTTAGCACGCTAGCGCTTAGCCAGAGCGCACGGGAAGAGCGCAAATCCATCCTGGGAAGCGCGCGTGCGGTTTTCGCTGGTTTTCGAACCCCGGGTCGGACCGTCTTTGCGGGGACCTCTTGGACTTGCCCGGAAAAGCCTCACTGCGCTCCTCGATGATGTACCGCGGTCAATAAATGCGTTTTGGGGGCTGACGGGGCTGAAGCCAATATCGCATGTTGACCGTTTTTGGTCACGAAGGACGGAGGATACCGAAATAAGTAAACAACGTCTACGCGTAGGGATAGGGCTGATGCCGATATCGCGATTTTACAATTTTTGTATATGAAGGACGTACGATACCAAAGGTCAAAAAAATGAAAAACGTACACGTGTACGGACGCGGCTAAAAGGCGAGCTCGCCGCCGGCCGTCTTGTAGTGTCACGTGAAAAAGCTCTTTTGTTGTTTTTGTTTGTTTTTACGTGTTTGTGTTGCAACAAAAGCGGCACCCCGGCTCTCCCAAAGCATCATGGGAAACACAACAATACACCAGAAGACCAGCTCGCTCACTGTGTGTGTGTGTGTGTGTGTGTGTGTGTGTGCGCGCGCGTGTGTGCGTGCGTGCGTGCGTGTGTGTGGTGGCGTGTGAAAATTCACACAGTGGCACAAACAACAGTGGCAAGATATAATATGGCGTTGAGGGTATTGAGGGTGTGGATGTGTGATTTAGGGGGAGTGGGAAAGCACGCCGCCGCCTCTGGTGGATTCGATCATCAGGCGCAGCCCGGGACACGCACACACACGCACACACACAATTATTAGCGGGAGCAGGTACAGCTGGGACTTAAGTCGACGCCACCTGCCCTCATGCTCGTCTCACACTGATTAACACGCGCGCGCGCGCGCACACACACACAAATCATATGACTTGTTATTTTTTTCACACAAAAACCGCATCTGACATGTAATGCGCTGCCCCCGCGAGCTAATTGGCTAAGTGGCTAACATGCTACACGAGTCGCCCGTTCAGGCCCGACGACATATTTTTGTGAATGCGGGCGTTCCGTCCCACGACAGCCTTCAGATATTTTTGGAAAGCGTGGAATACGAAGTCGTGGGAGCCCCAAATTACGAGAGAACGGAGCCTCGGGAGACCCCGGGAGTTTTCTTCAAGGCGCCAGATTTTACAGCGCTTAACCGGACGTACTATTATCTCAGTCGGCGCTTATCAATCCTTATTTCTTTTATATGATTTAGGAATCCTTTATCAACGGGTACTTTTTTTCAGAATCAAACCCCCCGTTGGTCAAAAGTCCTTCTGAACTGGCACTTTGATGCAGTTGCATTTTTTTCGCTTTCAGACTAAACTGTAATCTGCGTCAACCCTGGAAAAGGTGGCGTTAACGTTCGCTGTGCGGATTTATATTGCGGGTTTATTTTTTGCTTCGTGTCAAAAAGGCTAACCCCTTCAGCCGCACTCGTAGCATTTGTATCGCTAATGATCTTGTAGTCTTACACGCGAGTGGCGGGGGGGCCTTTTCTTTCCCGGGGAGCTCTGCAAAATCATACATCCGGAAGCGCCGGGTGTCAGGTTCACCTGTTAGACAAAAACCGTGCGCGAAGAAGGAGAAAAGGCCTCCTTTCTAGCTCGCGCGTGAGGAGAACGGAGAAGGACGGCACCGGTGCAATTCTCTCCCGGCCTCCGCCGACTCCAAGGCCCCCGCGCCGAAAACAAAAAAAATCAGGGCCCTGACCCGGTCCTCCTATGCCACTAGCACGCGTGCGGCAAAGCATTCTGCGCGCGAGGTGTTTTGGAGCTAACGAGTCAAGCGACATCCGCGCGGGGCGGCCAAGTTGCGTCCCTCCCGAGCCATTCTGCCGGCGAAGCGCGTCTTCGTCGCGAGCGCGAACGTATCGTGGCGGGTTCGACCGCGGGTTAGGCCGGACGCTAGCCGCCGAACGTTTGCAAAGCGCGTGTTTCAGGCGTTGCTGGCCGACCGATACACGGCGGCCGCGACCGCCGTGGGGCTGAGGAGTCGCGTGAGCTGACATCGGACGCCGGAGCCAACTTTGACGTCCGGGGCCCCTGGCTGGAGCGGGGGGGGGGGGGATACTGTCATTTTCTGCTCCGCCGGCGCGGAGGGCGAGCGCGAGGGGGGTGAACAAGCGGACGTCTTTTCAGGTATCGAAGGTCCAAAGCGGAGCAGAAAGCGGACAAATTGTTTTGGCGGTCGGGAGCCGAGGGGGCGGTGCCAAAACAGGCCAGCCTTTGTTCCGGCGGGGAGATCCTATCGCCGCGGAGATCCCGTCAGGACGGCTTTTTCCCATCGCCGGCCGCCAGGAGGATCGCTTTACCGAAGGGAGACTCGCCGACGCCCGTGACGGTTCCGCGAGAGGAGGACGGGAGGCCGATTTTGATCAGCCGCTTTTGATCAGCCGGCAAGCGCGAACACGTCCCGTCCGGGCGCTAGGTCGCCGAGCCGAGCCGGGAGCCCGTAACGCCGGGCGGCCGCGGCGCCGGAAGTCACGTTTAGCCCGGGCTTCTCGCTTTGGTCTTCGGTCGCGAGCCGAGTGGAGCGCGGAGGCCTTTGGGCGCCGCCGTCCTTTCCGTAAAAAGCCGCGCCGAGGAAGAAACCGTCCCGGAGATCCCATCCGTCCGGGAGGCGCTCGTCCGACGGGAAGGCCCGTTCCCGCCGTGAGTCATGCGGGCGGGCGGGCGGGCGGGGGTCACGTCAAAGGTCAGAGTTGAAGCCCGGCCCCTCGTTAGGCCATCAAAGTGCTCCGACTCCCGCGCTCGCTTCCTGTCCGGACGGGCCGC